>NW_026606154.1:600000-912500 GCF_029834395.1 Sorex fumeus | reverse complement strand
TTCTTTGAAAACATTTCTGTTCATTTATTCTCCCCATTTTTTTGATGGGGTTGGATTTTTTTTTCTTGTAAAGTTCTACTAGTGCCTTATATATCTTGGATATTAATCCCTTATCAGATGGGTAAAGGTAAAAGGTAAAGGCCCTCCCGTTGATCGTCGATTTGCTCGAGCGGGCCCAGTAACGTCTCCATTGGAGACTTTGTTGTTACTGTGTTTGGCATATCGAATACTCTCGGTAGCTTGCCGGGCTCTCCGAGAGGGGCGGAGGAATCAAACTCGGGTCGGCCACGTTGGCCGCTTGTAAGGCGAACGCCCTACCACTGTGCTATCAGATGGGTATTGGGTAAATATTTTTTTCAAATTTTGGACTTTCTTTGTATTTTGGTTTGGAGCGAAAGCACAGTGGGAGGGCATTTGCCTTGCGCGCAGCCAGCCCGGCTGAGCCGGGTTCAATTCTTCCACCCCTCTCCGCGAGCCCGGCAAGCTACCGAGAGTATGGCCAAACACAGTAACAACAAGTCTCAAAATGGAGACGTTACTGGGCCCGCTTGAGCAAATCGATGAACAACGGGAGGACAGTGCTACGGTCCTACAGTGCTTTGTATTTTGGTAAATGTTTCTTTTGAGGTGCAGAAGCTTTTTAGTTCAACATAGTCCCATTTGCTTACCTTTGCTTCCACTTGCTTGGTCAGTGGTGTTTCTTTTTTTTTTTCTGTTTGGGTCACACCTGGTGATGTTCAGGGGTTACTCCTGGCTCTGCATTCAGGAATTACTCTTGGCAGTGCTCGGGGGACCATATGGGATGCTGGGAATCGAACCTGGGTTGGCCGCGTGCAAGGCAAACGTTCTACCTGCTGTGCTATCACTCCAGCCCCAGTGGTGTTTCATTTTTGATGATACTTTTAACTTCAATGCCTTAGAGGGTTCTGCCCATATTTTCCTCCATGGATCTTAGGGATTCAGGTCTGATATCGAGGTTTTTATTCCATTTTGATCTGACTTTTCAAAGGCAACTTTTCTTGACAGTTGTTGAGAAGCTTCTTCCCTAATAAAATTAATAATACAACGTTTCATTCTGTTATCACCAGTTGAAGCCAAGTACTTCCTGGAGTGTTTGTTCACGACTCCTTTCATTAGGCTGTGACTAAAGTTTAGAGACGCTTGCCTATAACAAATCCCAGTGGCCTCTCCCATCCTACACCCTGCCAGACCAGGGTGAAGAAAGATAAGCACTATTCAGGGCCAGAGAAAAATTGCAAGAAAGCACCACTCACCAAGCCAATAATCAAGAAATACTTCAATATGTTAAGTATGTTAAATATGTTCAATATGGTAAATACTGCAATATGTTAAAAATCAATATTTTGACATTTTGTTCATGCATTTTAAAAATATGGCATTAAATTTTATTTTCCTTGAGTGAACTTCCCCCCATTTTCCTCTCAGTTTCCTCTCAGTTTTACTGAGCCCTTGGCGCTTAGTACCTTTCATCAACCCCAGCATCAGAGATTACTAAGCTGGGCTCTGACCATGAAAGAGTAAGTGCAACAGCTTGCAGACACAGAGAAGGTACTTTTCCATTTGCCTTCCAAGACTTAGAGAGGCTGTGGAAGATTTCCGCCTGCAGGGATCTCATGCTTAAAAGCATGTGTTGAAAGGAACAGCTATTTACACTAAACCTTCACTAGGATAGCCACTTGCTTTCCAAAAAGCATTTTTTTTCTTTTGCATACTGTTTGAATTAAATCTTCCCTTCGCAGTTGGGAAGCATGAGTTAAAAGCCCACTCGGCAGTAGAAAAATATAACTATGGTTGGTCCAGGTTACAGTTACTGAGGGAACTATTACTTTGATTTGTTCAAGTGGCATGAATGTAAATCCTTAAGTGAAATGTGTTAAGCAAGAAAGCCAGTCTCCGTTTCTGAAGGAAGATGCCTTTGATCCGTGACTCAGATTATAGTACTCCAGCTGTCATACACAATCTGGGACCAGGGAAGGCTCAGAGAAGTTTGCTGAAAACGTCTCCGAGTTCCAGATTGAACGTTTTCTCAGGGAGAGTTCAGATAACGTTAGTCTCTGAGATAAAGGCAATTGAGTTAGCAACCCAGTTTAGAAAATAAAGTATTTAGTTTCAGCATGATTTCTCTAAGCAACTTAGCACACTAATGTCATCTTTGACTTTCTGCTTTATAGCTTATATTTTATAGCCTTAATACCTTTTCTTCAAACTCAGCTTTCTTCTCCAGCCATGTGTCCTGTCATTTTCAGCAGGTATCCTGTGTTTTCTTCTAGAGACCATTCTTTCCCTCTCCCCGAAAGCTTTTGTTTTCTCCCCACTCCCCCGTTTTTCTGGACCTGCTTTCTCCACCCAAAACACTGGAGGTCCTATGCCTGGAAGGACTCTACTTGGAAGTCTCTCCTTGATCCTCTGCTGAGGGTCTCCAGTCTGGCACACACATACATTTTATTTGGCTTGCCAAGTTATGAAATAAAAGCCAGTTTAACTACCTAGGATTGTTTTCTGGAGAACAGGTCCACGCTTCTCTCTTACCCGACTTTCCCCTGTTATGCTCAGGATTGTGAATCCTGGGGACAAACCCTGGCCCTTCCTGACCAGACCAACTCAACTTTCCTTTCCTTGAAGAAATGATCCCAGGTTCTTTTCACTGTGACTCGGTCACTTTCTCTGCTGCCTTCTGATGATTTATCCTTATCTTAGACTTTAGCATTTAGTTATGTGCATCCTTACAGTTGTCATGTTAGACCTGATTGGCATGTACTAGAACATCCCTAGCAACTTTTAAATTTTTCTTTTCAAGGAAGACAGTGTTTTTCCATCTCACCTACTACCCAGCATTATCCGATGACCCAGTGTTTGTTCGGTACCCTTCTGAGCAATGGGAATGGATGCAAAGGTGATTAGACAAAGTGCTCTCTTCTTCTCCCTCAGTACTCCCCAACTCTAGACCTTAGTACAAGTGGTCTATTCATTTTCATCGTATACCCTGCCCTAAGCCTTTCTCTGCCCCTTACATCCTCCAGTGCTAGGAGGAACTCTGGATTCAAAGCATGATACCTGGGTCAGCTGACCCACAGGCTCCCAGGCTTACACACCCCCCAATCTTTTGGGATTTTGACTCTGCAGATTTATTGAGAGTGCTCTTCTGTGGGTCTCCTCTATCTCATTTACAGATTCTCCACGCACAGAGCTGATTCAGTCTTATATTTCGCCTGCATTTCCATGCCGCCTGGGCACACTGCCGAATTCCAAGCAGATACTCAATAATTAATCTTTGTGGTTTGATTGATCCTTCCATCTTCAATTAGTCTACTTTCTAGAAATTCATGCTGACACTAATTTTATTTTTTTTATACTCAGCAGAACATAATGAGAAAAGGTAAATCTGCTGCTGTTGCATTAAAATGTGTAAAACCAAACACCAAGTTCAAGTAGTACTGCACCAAAACTGTTTATCCATCAGTTTAGAATTCAATGTGCATTTTTTTTTGCACAGAAATAATGCAGAAGAGTAATAGTGGTCAATTTTCTAGGGCAGCCAGTTTAACCTAAGTATAGCTAGACATGGTGACGGTAGAGCTCTGCATTTATTTGTCCTCACTGCATGAATGGTTTGAACACTGTAAGTACTGTACCTTAACTTGCACTCATCATCCTTTGCTCATCTTTATTTTATTTATTTATTTATTTATTTTATTAGTGAAACACCATGAGGTACAGTTATAGACTTACAAATTTTTGTGCTTGGCATACGATCAGTTATATGATCAAGTACCCATCCCTCCACCAGCGCCCATCCTCTACCACCACGGGTCCCAGCATCCCTCCCACCCCCCCGTCTCCCCATCCCACCCTGCCTCTGTGGCAGAGCATTCCTTTTTGTTCTCTCTCTCTCCTTTTGGGTTCTGTGGTTTGCAGGAGAGGCATTGAGTGGCAGTCATGTTTGGTCTATAGTCTACTTTCAGCATGCTTCTCCCATCCTGGGAGGATCCTCCCAACACCCTTTATTTGGTGCACCCTTCTCTATCTGAGCTTCCTTTCCCCCTAGCGCATGTGGCTGGCCTCCAAGTCATGGAGCAAAATTCCTGGTACTAATCTCAGCCACTCCTGGGTGTTAGTCTCCCATTTTGTTACTTTATGTTCCCCAGATGAATGCAATCTTTCTGTGTCTATCCCACTCTTTCTGACTCATTTCACTTAACATGATACTTTCCATGTAGTACCACTTGTATGTAAATTTCATGCCTTAGTCTTTTCTAACAGCTACATAGTACTCCATTGTGTAAATGTACCAAAATTTCTTTAACCAGTCATCTGTTCTCGGGCACTCAAGTTTTTTCCAGATTCTGGCTATTGTGAAGAGTGCTGCAATGAACAAACAAGTGCAGATGTCACTTCGACTATACTTTTTTGCCTCTCTGGGATATATTCCCAGGAGTGGTATTGCTGGGTCAAATGGGAGCTCAAATTCTAATTTTTTGAGAATCGTCCATACTGTTTTCCAAAAGGGTTGGACCAGTCGGCATTCCCACCACCTTTGCTCATCTTTAAACTTACCTTGACAGACACGTATCACTGCAGAAGTTCCAAGGATGCAAGGAGTGCATCCGATTGCCCTATTCAGACATAGCACCTGGCACAGACTAGGCAGTAAAAAAATATCTGCTAACTTCGGCTTAAATTCTAATTGAAAGGTTATGAACAATGGTGATGTGCAGACATGGGTTTGAATCCCAACTTCACCTCTAACTTTGCATACTTGGGAGATGGACCTGTCTTCCCTGAATCTGACTTATCCCTCTATAATGTTTTGTTAGTTGTGACTGATCATGTAGGTGGTGCCTGTATGTTTCTTCTTTCCTTTCTCAACCCCATGTATTCCCTCAGAAGGCATTTGATTAATCACGTAATGATGTCTTCTTTTTATGTGGTATGGGTTGAGATAGTGTGACGGGAAAGGTGAGGTGTGGTAGCAGAATCTTTGACAGCTATTGCGAACATGTGAATCCTGTTTCCTAGTTCTGACAGTCTGTGACATGAGGCAGCTCACTCAAACCTCTCTGTGAAAGACGGTGATGACAGGTTATAATTATTTTTAAAAGATTTCCCACCTAAGTACCAGTAACTGCAGGTGACTGAATGTAGGTTTTCGTCTTGGTGTTGGAGCCCAAAGATTGAATTTATTGCATTAAGTCTTGTTTCTGTCTTAATTACTCATGCACACTTTATATTCTAATTCATGATTAATATTAATATCATTCTATGAGTCATGCATTAATGAATGTCTGCTATAAGATACTGTGTCAGGTGCTTTACATGCAGAAGTCAATTAACTTTTACCATAATTCTATGAATAAGCTAACTGCTATGCCTGAGTTACTGATGAGCAAACTGAAGCAGACACAAGTTTAAGCAAATGAGCCCAGATTACTCAGCAGGTGAGCAACTGAGCCAGGATTCAGTCTGTCCAAATTTCAACCGTTCCCTCCACCTCCTATATGTAGAAAGAATGAGTGAAAGCAAAGACTTCCCTTGACCCTCAGTAAGGTAAAAGGTAAAGGCCCTCCCGTTGATCGTCGATTTGCTCGAGCGGGCCCAGTAACGTCTCCATTGGAGACTTTGTTATTACTGTGTTTGGCATATCGAATACGTCACGGGGAGCTTGCCAGGCTCTGCCGTGCCGGCGAGATACTCTCGGTAGCTTGCCGGGCTCTCCGAGAGGGGCGGAGGAATCGAACTCGGGTCGGCCATGTTGGCCGCTTGTAAGGTGAACGCCCTACCCGCTGTACCCTCAGTATGTTGATAAAAATATTTATATTATGTTAAATGTAAAAAAAATAAGAACACAAATTGTCTGTGAGCTGCATAGACATTTTTCATGCCTAAAGACTTGAAAGCTTCATGAAAGGATGTTGAGATCTATTGCAGGGCTAAATTGATGGATATGTTGTTTAATTTTTGCTTCTATTTAGGCTTGTCAATAAATAATGAATATATTTTTTTTTTTAATTTATTTATTGAATCACTGTGGGAAAGGTTACAAAGCTTTCAGGTTTATGTCTCAGTCATGCAAATATCAAACACATTTCCCTTTACCAATACTTATTTTTTACCATGAAGAACCCCAATAAAACCCCACCCCCCACCCCTTCCCGTCCCTGTGAAGCAGATGAATTCTAGTTAACACTCTATCTGCTTTGATTAGATTCATTGTTTCAATAAAAGATTCACCACTATTATTTAGAGTTTACCCCCCCCCCCCCAAATCAGACATGCTGAAAAAGCATTGTGAAGTGATTTGCTTTCTACGGCTGGGTTCAAGAATTAAATGTTGGTTTTGGATTTCTGCTCTTTTACCTATTGACCCTGGAAGTATTTCTACTGAAAGTCAGATAGTTAAGAAATTGGTTTCTGTGTTCTGGAGTCCTGGCCGTGTGGCCGCCATCTTTCTTTCCAGAGAGGAGAGGGCCGCCATCTTTCTTTCCAGAGAGGAGAGGGCGAATGGGGCAACACCCTTTCCCCTCCGGCAGACTTGATGGCCTGGATCAATGCAGAGTCTGTTCACTTTTCTGCTCCAAGCTGCTGGGTTCTGCATTAAGTCCTTGTGCTTCTGGGGCCGTGGCCGTGCTGGAGAGCCGCTCGTGGGGGGCAACTGGTGACCTCGGTAGGGCGTGAAGGACGGACCAGAACGCCCCCCTTCCCATGAGGTTTTAGTCGCCCCCACACCCCCGGCTCATACCTGCTGTCCACAAGGCTCCCATGTGGCCGCCATCTTTCTTTCCAGAGGGAGGAGGGCGGAAGGGAGCAACACCCTTTCCCCTCTGGGCAGAAATGATTGCCTGGATTAACGCATAGTCCTTTCACTTTTCTGCTCCAAGCTGCTGGGTTCTGCATTAGGTCATTGTGCTTCTGGGGCTGTGGCCGTGCTGGAGAGCCGCTCGTGGGGGCAACTGGTGGCCTCGGTAGGGCGTGAAGGGCGGACCGAAACGCCCCCCTTCCCATGAGGTTTTAGTCGCCCCCACACTCCCGGCTCATACCTGCTGTCCACAAGGCTCCCATGTGGCCGCCATCTTTCTTTCCAGAGAGGAGAGGGCGAATGGGGCAACACCCTTTCCCCTCCGGCAGACTTGATGGCCTGGATCAATGCATAGTCCGTTCACTTTTCTGCTCCAAGCTGCTGGGTTCTGCATTAAGCCCTTGTGCTTCTGGGGCTGTGGCCGTGCTGGAGAGCCGCTCGTGGGGGGCAACTGGTGACCTCGGTAGGGCGTGAAGGAAGGACCAGAACGCCCCCCTTCCCATGAGGTTTTAGTCGCCCCCACACCCCCGGCTCATACCTGCTGTCCACAAGGCTCCCATGTGGCCGCCATCTTTCTTTCCAGAGAGGAGAGGGCGAATGGGGCAACACCCTTTCCCCTCCGGCAGACTTGATGGCCTGGATCAATGCATAGTCCGTTCACTTTTCTGCTCCAAGCTGCTGGGTTCTGCATTAAGTCCTTGTGCTTCTGGGGCCGTGGCTGTGCTGGAGAGCCGCTCGTGGGGGGCAACTGGTGACCTCGGTAGGGCGTGAAGGACGGACCAGAACGCCCCCCTTCCCATGAGGTTTTAGTCGCCCCCACACCCCCGGCTCATACCTGCTGTCCACAAGGCTCCCATGTGGCCGCCATCTTTCTTTCCAGAGGGAGGAGGGCGGAAGGGAGCAACACCCTTTCCCCTCTGGGCAGAAATGATTGCCTGGATTAACGCATAGTCCTTTCACTTTTCTGCTCCAAGCTGCTGGGTTCTGCATTAAGCCCTTGTGCTTCTGGGGCTGTGGCCGTGCTGGAGAGCCGTTCGTGGGGGGCAACTGGTGACCTCGGTAGGGCGTGAAGGACGGACCGGAACGCCCCCCTTCCCATGAGGTTTTAGTCGCCCCCACACTCCCGGCTCATACCTGCTGTCCACAAGGCCCCCATGTGGCCGCCATCTTTCTTTCCAGAGAGGAGAGGGCGAATGGGGCCACACCCTTTCCCCTCCGGCAGACTTGATGGCCTGGATCAATGCAGAGTCTGTTCACTTTTCTGCTCCAAGCTGCTGGGTTCTGCATTAAGTCCTTGTGCTTCTGGGGCCGTGGCCGTGCTGGAGAGCCGCTCGCGGGGGGCAACTGGTGACCTCGGTAGGGCGTGAAGGACGGACCAGAACGCCCCCCTTCCCATGAGGTTTTAGTCGCCCCCACACCCCCGGCTCATACCTGCTGTCCACAAGGCTCCCATGCGGCCGCCATCCTTCTTTCCAGAGAAGAGAGGGCGAATGGGGCAACACCCTTTCCCCTCTGGGCAGAAATGATGGCCTGGGTTAACTCATCGTCCGTTCACTTTTCCGCTCTAAGCTGCTGGTTTCTGCATTAAGTCCTTGTGTTTCTGGGGCTGTGGCCATGCTCCAAACTTAACTCTGATTTTCAGGGAGAAAGATTGGGTGGTTTACTTCTCATTGATCACTTTGTATGTGGAGAGATGTCGCGCGGCCGCGTAAGCGGCCGCGCGGTTTTGAGAAAAAGTCCTCGTTCCCGCATACTCGAGCTGTGTTTGTAGAGGCTTCTGGTCACCAGGGTTCCATCTGGGGGAGGCGGGATGCGGCGCCTACTCCATCTGGAACTTGCCGGTGCTCTCGGCTCTTTTTGGAACCTGTTTTTTCTTTTTTCTTTTCCTCCGGGATCCCGCACCCTCCATGTGTTCCTTCTCTTATTCTGAACGTTTCAAAGATGGCGCTGGGGGGCGGGCTGTGGGCGTGACTTCCGGGATCAGAGGTTACCTGGGAGGTGTAGTCCGGCAGATTTGAGAAAAAGTCCTCGTTCCCGCATACTCGAGCTGTGTTTGTAGAGGCTTCTGGTCACCAGGGTTCCATCTGGGGGAGGCGGGATGCGGCGCCTACTCCATCTGGAACTTGCCGGTGCTCTCGGCTCTTTTTGGAACCTGTTTTTTCTTTTTTCTTTTCCTCCGGGATCCCGCACCCTCCATGTGTTCCTTCTCTTATTCTGAACGTTTCCAATAATGAATATTTTTAAAGAATATTGTGCATAACTTAAAGTTATAATCTGAATGGATACCATTGATTTTGTTGAAAATTATAATGTATCCCATACACGTTTGTGAAGAATGAGAAATATAAGAAAACAAGCAAAGCTGGAGTATGCTTTGTTCCCCTTGAACTTGACAAGCATCACTGGGCTTGTGGGTAGGTAACAAAGGGCAGATATGCCTCAAAGAGCCTCATGGAGAGACACCAGGAATCTGATTAGCAGAGCTTGAGAGCAGCCTCCGTGGAAAGTGGAGTTCTTTCCTCTGACTCGAGTCAGGCGTCAGGGAACTGAAGGGTTGCTTTTATATCTGGGGGCTAGGGATGACATGATTCAGGGAAAGCTGGAGAGAAATAGTTAGAATTCTCCAAAATAGTCCCAGAAGACTAATTATTTGTCTGTTTGAAACCTATCCTGGAAGACACTTTATACGATTTCACATCTTTTTGGCTATAGTGGAAAAGGTAAAAGGAGATGATACATATTCGAAAAAAAGAAGGAACCAATTGCCAGCCTCTTTGCATTTTGAAACTAGCTAATGTGACATATTGATTATTTTGCATCAGTCTCTCAGTTGATAAGGTGTAAGATAAATTGAGGCAATATCATTCACCTACTCATTCATCCATCTATCTGTCCAGTTGTCACCCATCTACTGGTATATTTTTTCATATAGTTATAAATAGTGTAAATTTATATTTAGCAGGTGACACAGTCTAGGCATTCACAATCAAAAGATGTGGTCCCCTAGTTCCGGGAAGTGTAAATAGGATTTTTTGATAACTCAAAAAGTACAACCAATTTGACCTTGGGTAAGGTAGAGGCTGACAGTCCCAGAGGTGAGACTAAGCTGGTGACCAAGTGACTAGAATAAGGACATCATAGACACACATACATGTGCTTAAAGGTGTTCTGCTTGTTCTCTGTCAGAAGGATGAAATGGCCCAGACTGGGTAGTTTAGGCTCTAGGGGAAACAAAACCTCACCAGACCCCCCCAAGACTCAGTGCTTGCGTGAAGACTGGCCAGAATTCCAGAGCGCAGGGAGGAATCCAAGATTCAGTGTGAGCAGAACATGGCATGGTACTGGTGGAGGACCACAGTTGTAAGGGTTAATTTCATGTCATTGAACTGTATTTTTATTAGAGAAAAATTTTATTTTTACAAAGTTCTATGGTTGTGGGGCTGGAGCGATAGCACAGCAGGTAGGGCGTTTGCCTTGCACGCGGCTGACCCAGGTTTGATTCTCAGCATCCCATATGGTCCCCTGAGCACCGCCAGGAGTGACTCCTGAGTGCAGAGCCAGGAGTAACCCCTGTGCATCGCCGGGTGTGACCCAAAAAGCAAAAAAAAAAGTTCTATGGTTGTAGCACAAAGGAGATGCTATTGAGTGCACATTTCTCCAGCAGATCCCTTTCCCAGAGTCCCTGAGACCGAGCTGTTCCCATCTTTTCTGTGACACTTGATCATGGTCCCATGCAAATTGTGGTTCATCCCTAGTCACAAATGACCTCTGGCCTCTTAAAAGCAGAAACAGAGCATTCTATGTCTCTGGGTCACCAGCACTCAGCCTGGAGCACAGCCCGCAGTGTGCCCAACCCTGACTTTGAATCAGAATTGCTTGCAGATTTTTTAAAAAATATACCAATACCCAGGCCTTGGCCCTGAAGAGTTAGAGGTAGTCTGGAGTGGAATCATCCATGAATACGTGTATATATTTAGAAAGCCCCTAGGTTATTCTAAAAATGCGCCCATGGTTATGACCCACTGAAGTAGATGGCCTGAGAATCCTTCTGGAGACACTGGCTAGTAATGAATGCTATCCATCTCATTTTGGGTGGGACAGCAGTTTGGAGAGGACCAGAGGCGTGATTTAGGCAGTATCTTGCTGCCCTGAAGCACACCAGATAAGGAGCACATGATTTCCATTTGCCACACATTGATGAAAGAGAAACAGCTCAATTCTTGGGACAAACACATAGGTTTCATTCTTAGTGAGTTGGTTCTCCTACCAGCTAGGCTGGGGTCTCACTTCTGCGGCACTTAGAGGAAAGGCTCTCCAGTTTTCAGATGGACAAGGAAGGACCAGAATGTGGCTTCTGGTAAATACAGTGACCATCATCAAACCGTCCAGAAGAACCACCAGAAATCAGAAATGCGATTGGAGATTTGGGGATCATATCATAAAAATAAACTGATCCCCCCAATTTATTAACGATATATTGATTGGTCATAGAAGTAACAGGGGAAAGAAAGAGGAAGCACACAGTCGAAACTTTCTAAGAGTTGAGATAGTAGTGAATAGTCGACATAAAAAAAGGAAGACGTGGGGACATCATCACCACAGTTAGGACTGCAGAGAATTGGGGGGAAGTCCCATACTTTATCAGGGACACATACTTGGGGGCTGTGAAGAAAGGATGGAGGAGGAAAGAAAAAGACTCCCTGTTTCCTAAGATGCAAAGAGTTGCCCTGGTTTATCAGTGACGTTTCTCAGCACCATGGAGAGGGTTACGCCGTCTAGTGCCCTTCTTCATAGAGGTTCTGGACAAGGTTTTAATTATACACAACCTGTACTGACAAAAAATATAGATGCCTGTGTAACATGTATATCAGAGGATGACATTCATCTGCCAGATTTATTGCTCTTTTTCTGGCCAGTTCCCTTGCATTTAAGATTGGCCTACTTCCTCTCTCCTTTCCTGGCAAAGGAAAAGAGGTTCAAGGGTAAGTTACTAAAGCCTCCTGTTGATGGAAATTCTTGAGGTTTCTGGTAAAAATCAGTCCATTAATCATACTTGTCAGCTGTGAATTCTGGCACAGGACACTAGGATGTTTCATGAGACCTGTCTCTGAACTTCGATTGTGTGAGTGTATGTGTGTGTGTGTGGCGGGGAGGGGGGGTGGATAGGGGACTGGTGGAAGGAGCACAAGTAGGGAACTTGGGCCATACCTGAGGTGCCCAAGGGCTACTCCTGGCAGTGGTGCTCACTCCTGGCAATGCTTGAGGTGACAATATGTGGTGCCAGGGATAGAACCAGGGTTGGCAGCATGCAAGGCAACTGCCTTAACCTCTGTATTATCTCTCTGCTTTTTGTGTCTACTAATTAGGGAAGGATTTGTGGGAAAAACACCCACTTAAAAAAAAAGACTGGGGCTGAAGCAGGTACAGCAGGTAGGGCGTTTGCCTTGCATGCGGCCGTCCCTGGTTCAATTCCCAGCATCCCATATGGTCCCCCAAGCACTGCCAGGAGTGATTACTGAGTGCAGAGCCAGCCCTGAGCATCATCAGGAGTGACCCAAAAAGCCATAATAGTAATACTACTACTACTACTACTACTACTACTACTAATAATAATAATAATAATAATAAAGAAAAGACTGTAGAATTCTTATTTGCAAAGGCTCAGCTGAGGAAACTAGATCATCACAGGATACAGTGTAGACTGTTTTTTTCTCTGTAGGATGGCTAGGCGATAAGGGTTATTTTCACTGTGGGGTGGAGAGTAGAAGAGTGTGTATTTTTCAAACCCTCTTTTCCCTGTTAAGCCCCATTAAGCCCCACCCTAGGACCAGAGAGATGTCTGAGTAGGATGGAGAAGAGCCTGCAGAAGGGTTGGGTTTGAGCATCAACATCTTGAGCACCATTAGGAAAAGTTCCCAAGCTCCATGTCAGGAGTAGACCCTGAGCACTGCCATATGCAGCCCCTAACACAAAAACAAACAGAAAGAACCCACTTAGTCATCAGTTCAAACCCGACAGTACTGCTGGTAGAGTAGAGGAAATCTGCCTAAAGCTTCAACATTCTTCATTCTGGTTCTATCTCCTCAGTCTAAGAATCTCTCTACTCTTCACAGGAGTTACCTGACACTACCATTTAAATAATTAAATAGAGGGCTGGGGAGATAGTTCAGTGGGCTGAAGCAAATGCTTTGCATCCAGGAGGCCCTGGCTTGATCCCCTGCAGGGTTCCCCAAAGGGAGCGAACCCCGAGTAATGCACTGCGGGCACTACTGGCTGTGACCACTAGAACCAGACCTACCAAAAATCTCTAATAAAGTCACGACATGATCACGACCATCCTGTTATTCGTCAATTGCCTCGAGAAGGCCCCAGTAACATCTCCTTCATCCTAGCTCTGAGATTTTTAAGAAAGTGCCATATTCAAGGCTCTTTAAGAGAATGAGACCCATCATTGTTACTGGTATTTGGCATATTGGGTACACCACGGGGAGTTTGCCAGACTCTGCCGTGTGGGCAGGTTACATTCGGTAGCCTGCCAGTTTGTCCAAAGTAGGAATGAGATAATAAGATGTCGCATGGCCACAAATGTGGCTGCGTGCTTCCGGGAGCTGGGTTTTATAGTCTCTGAGTCTTGGCCGTTGATGGGATTACATGGCACCAGGGGGCCAGTTGGTGGGTGTGACCCCCGCCTACTGGAATTTGGAGGATCTGGGTGGAGGATGCTCAGCCCTGATCTGAGTAGGCTTGGAGATCTCAGCCCCGGGACTTGCATGCCTTTGTTCCTCTTCCGGTACCTTCATGTGTGCGGAGAGTCTAATAAAGTCAATGAAATGAAATTCTCATAATAGGAGGTAGTGAGTCTGTGATTATTATGTGTCTGTGTTTGTCCCAGATAATGGCACAAATCCAATCTGTCGGGGCGCTCAGCGCCGATTCACAGTCTGTTTATTCCAGAGTGAAAGGGGGTCAGGTCGGAGTGGCAGCGTCTTTGCGGCTCTCACCTCGGGCAAGCTTGTCACCTAATGTTGAACGCTCTCCTGGAAGACTGCATGGGTAGCCTTCCATCTTGGAACTTCAGGTTTCAATATACAGTTAGAAGGTATATTTGGGAAATCATCTGGGGGGACGAGGGACAATCATGCTGATTCCTTCAGGCACCTTCTCTGCCTGTGGCTGAAACCATCCTGGGATTGGGGATGAAACTGGAGATAAGCAGAGGCTCAAAGCAAAAGGAAACAAAGGAAACAAATGCAGCTAGTTGAGGTAGGGGAGAGAGAGACAGCCACATGTGGGGGTGTGGTGGGGGGGTGGAAGTATTTGAGTATTTGCGCTGGCTTTCTGGAGGAAGAGTAGCACACATTTTAACCTCTACAGACCCTACCCCTTCTCCATTTCTAATCATCTGCTCACAGTTACTTATTTTGAAATACACTGTTTCCTAAGCCAACGGCACATTAAAAATCAAGCGATTTGTTTACTTGTTCTAAAAAGGTAATATATATGTGCTATTTAGAATTTTGACTAGTAAACAGGGTGCCTACCTGTAATTTTGTTTTCCTTCAAGCATTGTGATTGTTGACGTTGTAATCAGGCCGTGTGGTAAAACAGGATGAGTACATAGTTTCTGTCATTTAAAAAGGAAAGGCACTGCAAATGCCTCGCAGATCTGCCTTTCTACAGTGAAGCCTAAGAGAGCATATTGCCACACGGACATTTGGACATTTGTCCTGCTTTATTCGTTTGGATTTTACAAACGATACCAAAATTGCTTTAAATAGAGGTATATAAAACACACGGGCCTTGCTATTGAGAAGACATAGATTTAGACTCTAGTTCCATCATCCGTAATTCTGGAATTTGGACATAGATTTCTGAATTTTCTCTTTTGTAACATGGAAAAGCCAGTGTAGCAGATTAATAAGATTATTCTGTGGATTAAGTGAGATGTGCATGTAAAGCACTTATTATAGTATCTGGCATACATTAAAGGCTCAATAAATATTGAATGATAAAAATAATTAGAATGGATCGTATCTTGCATATTAAAACAGGGTAATACTTATCCTCAGGGTTTCTGTCAAGATGCAGTGAGATGATAAATACAAAGCACAGTCCACTGGCTTGCACGTAGAGATATTTTAGCAAGTGCTTGTGTTTTCCACCACGTCCCCTTATGCGGTCCCCACATACGCCTCCCACTTTGAAGAATAACACACAGAAGTTGAGCATCTCTGAGGTACAGCCTCATA
This sequence comes from Sorex fumeus, assembly GCF_029834395.1. Classification (NCBI taxonomy): domain Eukaryota; kingdom Metazoa; phylum Chordata; class Mammalia; order Eulipotyphla; family Soricidae; genus Sorex; species Sorex fumeus. Next base: position 897,437 of record NW_026606154.1, on the reverse strand, counting down.
AATGACTCTGGCCTGTCCCCATTCATCAGCATTAAGAAGTCAGGCTTAGCGCCTTGGGAGGTTCAGTGTGTTCTGCTTTAGGCAGTTGGAGTATCCTGTGTACTTTTAACAAACACACCAAAAAGAAGCATAAAGAAACTGATTAATGGGTCTGGAGCAATAACACAGCAGGTAGGCCTTGCACACAGCCGACCCAGGTTCGATTCCCAGCATCCCATATGGTCCCTGAGCACCACCAGGAGTTATGCCTGTGTGTATGAACCAGGAGGAACTCCTGTGCATTGCCAGGTGTGACCCAAAAATGCAAAAAAAAAAAAAGAAAGAAAAGATAAAAGAAAAGAAAAGAAAAGAAAAGAAAAGAAAAGAAAAAGAAAGAAACTGATTAAAAGCCAAGTTTCTCACTATGGTCAGTGGCTTGGTTGGTTGTCATTCTTTTGTGGAAGGGAGGTGGGGGGGGGCAATGGTTTTGGTATATTTTTCCCTAGTTTTAATTTTGTTTTACCTACTAGGAAATAAAATTAAGAACATTTGATAAACAGGATAAAATATTTTCAAGCTGAGCCTCTTTAAATCGTGGTGATCCATGTCTCTGCAGCTTGTAAGCACTGCTGTGAGAGGTGGGACTGGGGAGGGGGTCCTCAGACCCAGGGCAGCCTGCAGCACCTGTTAGGAATCTTCTTGGTCTCCCAGGAAGATGATTCCTTGCACATGTTGACTGGATTTTTTATTTCCCCACGTAGAAAATAGTTCTAATTTCTTTATTAATTTACGTGATGACTCTGAAAGAATTCAGCAAACCATAGTGCGGCCTGGTTTGGAAATCACATCAGCAGTACAGGGTATCTGCCCATAGTCAGTCTCTTTCTTGGTATGTGAATCTGGGATAATGGGCACATTTCTCTTATTTTGTAAGTGCATGTAGGATTCCTTAAGCTAATCCGGGCAGAGTACTTAGAAAAATAAATGACAGAGTAAGAGCTCAGAAAATGCTAACTACCAGTATGGCCAATAGCAGCAGTTTCCAAAGGCAGTTCTTACTGGGTGCCAGTCCATCCCGTTTGCAGGTAAAGAAACAGAGCCTCAGAGAGGCTAGGTTTGCTCAGAGAGGAAGGGGCGGTACTCGAGGTGAATGTGCAGGGTAGAAGACTCTGCTTGGTCATGAGGCTGAAACACTTTCCTCGAAGTACCCCCGACTTCCCAGCACCACCATTGCACCTGTGGAAAGAGCACAGAAGTAGACAGAATGCAGCTGGGTTCAGACATAGCCTCCTACAACGGGATACTTTCTGGGCAGGTTATTTATCTTTGCATTTCACAGCTGAGACTTCCCAGGGATTTAAAGTTTTTAAATGCTATTCCTGATGTTAAATCTCTGTCCCTCAATTTCAGGCATCTGGTATTTCTGGTATACAAGACTTGTTAGTATCTAACAAGTGTAAGAATGAGAACCCACATCTTTTTTCCTTGTTCAAAATTTTGTTTTATGGAAGCGCTGTGAAGTACAAAGTTATTTGTAGTTGGGTTTCTGACATACAATGTTCCATCACCAAGCCCACCACCAGTGTCAACTTCCCTCCACCAGTGTTCCCAGATTCTCTCTCCTAACCCCCACCCCATCCCCAGTCTTTAGTTCTTGACAGGCACCTTTCAAATATGGTTATTAAAGTCTGGGTCTTGTGATTTTAGTGTTGCTCTCTCTGGATCTTCAGCTATCACCACCTGAATCCCCTTGACCTCTGCCCCGTTGTTTCTCACCTCTCTCTTCTCCCTTCCCCTTCATTCTGTTTCTTTCCTTCTCTCGGGGCACACTGAGAAATGGGAATCCCTCAGCCCAGAGGATACCCATAGATGATGGGCTATGGCAAAGCCCGCCTCTGGACTCCACCGACCACCAGCTCCTGTCTGAGTCCCCTGCCTCTGTTGCTAGCTTCTCACAAGGAAGAGTTTTGTCTTCAGGGACAGAAGCCAGTGCAAACAGAAGGAAAGACCGGTAGCAGCAACTCATGTAAAAATCACATTATCTCCTTGGACCAGCAAGCCAGGGTCAGTCGGTTTTTAGGTGATAGCTGTTGTTTCCTCCTGTAGTTTCGATATTTTCTTTTGAGGTGAACACAGGTAATGCCTTCAAGATAAACATGAAATTTAAAAAGACCTTGCATATGGAAACGCAGATCTGAGAAAAATAGAAGCCACTAGAGATTGCAACTGTTTTTTTTTCTATTTAGTATCTGCATCTTTTATCTCTTTATTTTATTATTTTTTTAAGTCTTTGGATTTACCTTTCTTACTGTGACCTTGTGATTGTCATCTTAGTACTGAGAAGACAAAACTGACAGAGGAACAGGAATCATCCTTGGCATGAATACAAGGACCAAGGCTGCCTGTGTGCCAGAGAGGAGGGAGCAGTGGGCAGGCACTGCTCTGCAGAACTGAATTTTGGTTCTGTATCACTGTATCACTGTCATCCCGTTGTTCGTCGATTTACTAGTGCAGGCACCAGTAACATCTCTATTTATCCCAACCCTGAGATTTTAGCAGCCTCTCCTTACTCTTCTTTCCCAACGATTGGAGGCTCTTTCAGGGTCAGGGGAATGAGACCCATTATAGTTACTTTGGTTCTAGCTCTGATAACACTATGTGTCTCCTATCACTGGTCACAAGGGTTTGTGTAAGCCCCCTTCTCAAAACTGATGTTTTTCCTTTGATAAGTTAGAATTTGCCCTAAAATTGTTTTAAAAACACAGACATTTAAAAAAAAATAAAAAATAAATAAAAACATAGACATTTGCATAATGCAATTACATTTTCTAGTTATTTAGCATTATCACATGCTTTTAATATTTCTAATTAAAGCAGTCCACATGTAAACATTCAAGCATGGAAATGTAGGGTCGACCACTAAAGTCTACAACTAAAGTGTAAAGTCAGTAGATTAAATACAACGATCACATTTTGCTCCCTCTTGAAAGCCTACTGAAAAATAGTAAATAAAGGGGTTTTTTGGTGGGTTTTGGGGGATATTGTTTGTTGCTGCTTTGGTTTTTGGGGATTACACTCAGCGGTGCTTAGGGCTCACCCCTGGCTCTGCACGCAGGGATCCCTTGTGGCCAAACTCAGTGCTGCCTCAGGCCGTGCAAGGCAGACACCTCATCTGCTGGACGATCTCAATGATTCGGTCCAGTTGAATTGTTAATTTTAAAATATATTTATTAAGTAACTTTGTATAGATTTCAGGCATATAGTATTATAATTCAACATCTGTATATATTACATATTTTCACCAGAAACAGTTTCCATTCTCTCTCTCTCCCATACATTTGACCCCTTTTACCTGATTTGTCTACATCTGACCTCCCCCCCTTTTTCTTTTTTAGTTTTTTGGGTCACAGCTGGCGATGCTCAGGGATTACTCCTGGTTCTGCACCCAAGGATAACTCTTGGCAGTGCTCAGGGAACCATACAGGATGCCAGGGATGGAACCTGGGTTGGCCAAGTATAAGGCAAATACCCTCTCTGCTGGCTATCGCTCTGACCCAAGACCCCTGTCTTTTTGGCACTTTCTTACTCTATATTTTTGGAAGGGACTACACCCAACGGTGTTCAGGATTTAATATTGACTGTGCTCAGGGATCACTTCTTGTGTGTTTAAAGGACCTAGAGGGTGCTGGGGATTGAACCTAGGTAAGCTTTGTGCATGAAAGTGTACCTGCTATACTGTCTCTTGTCCCTCACCATTTTCTTCTTATTTATAGTCTAAGAGTTTGTTTTACTCCCTCTTGAAAACTTACTGGTTTTCAGTGAAAAGTAAAGGGCTTGTATGTGTGTGTGTGTGTGTGTGTGTGTGTGTGTGTGTCCACGTGTGGGTGTTTTGGTTTGTTTGGTTTTCTTTTAAGGAAGATAGACATCATTTGAAAAATTGATAAATGAACAGACTAAGAATAATGACTCATAATCCAGTAAAAGGGAAAACTAAACTGTCAATCTAAAACAAAAATTCCACCACCCCCTCTCCCCGCCGTTTTAGTACTTGGTAGTAGCTAGAAGGGGTCCCTGGAGATGGGAGGAAGGAAAGGAACTCGGACAAGGAGAATTAGTCACAAGTTTAAGAAAAAGCCTGATTCCATGCAGCTGGATCACTGAAAGAAGAGGAAAGAGAAAGCATCTGGACTAAGGACTCAGGCATGACTGAGCATCTCGATATTGTCCTGGAGAAGGGATGGGTGTTCGATCATTGTATAACTGAAACCCAAGCACAAAATTTGTAAGTCTACAACTGTACCACATGGTGTTTCACTAATAAAAATAAAAAAAAAAACATATCTCCAGACCTGTGTCCTGAAAGCCACCGTCTTCAGCATTTCCTGGTTGCCCCAGCATGCTGGCAGCCAGGCCTTCACCATTCAGACAAGCCATGAGAGACTTCCTGTTTGTGGAGTACAGCCAGCCCAAGAAGGAAAACGCATATGTGTCATTGAATTTCTCCGCTAAATGCCCCAACCAGTGCACTCTACAGAGAAACTCACGGAAAACAGCCTCTGTTCACAGTCAAAGCTGGCAAACACAATCTTATAACTTTGTATATTATCTTTGTGAATACTCAGCATCACTTGTAGCAAAGTAGAATTTTCAAGATATGAAGATAACACAAGTGCGGAATGAGGGATGACTGAAGATGCAGCACACTTACACAGTGGAATACTACTCAGTCATTAGAAACATGAGATTTCGTAAGTTTTGACAAGTATGATAGACTTTGAATGAATTTTTCTAAGTGAAATTAGGCAGAATGCCTCATGATGTCACTGGCTTGTGAAGTATAAAGAAACAAAATAAATGAGCGAGCCAAACCCTGCAATGCCAACGATAGACTTTCTCCCGGTTACCAGAGGAGGAAGAGGAGAGCTGGAACAGTAGAAGGGACAGCTCAATGGTGTGGCTGGTGACACGTGAGGGGTATATGTGGTATAGGAATGGTAACTACACAGTTGCCGGACTGGAGAAATAGTACAGTCAGTAGGGGGTTTGCCTTGCACAAGGCCAATCGGGGTCCCATCCACATCATCCCAAACGGTCCCCCAACCCATTTTAGGAGTGATACCTAAGTGCAGAGCCATGAGTAAGTCCTGAGCACCACTGGGTGTGACCCCCAAACAAAAACAAACATACAGTTACTTTAAACCTATAGAGTATTTTTTACAATTACTGTACTTAAAAGAAATCATTCAATTCCCCCATCTTATTTTGTTTCCAAGTTTTGGATCTTTTCCTGAACACTCATTTTAGATATAACCTTAACTTGATCACTTGATATCCCATTACTCATCGATTTGCTCGAGTGGGCGCCAGTAACTTCTCCATTCATCCCTGCTGCGTGCTAGCGTAGCCCAATGGCATCTGCTCATTCTAGGAACATGAAGAGCCTCAAACCGATTGTTCAGGGTCTTGATGAAGAAGTCTGACCATCTTGTAGATGGGCGGCCACTCAATCTTTTGATGTCCCATGGAATCTAGTCGGTAATGGCTCTTGTCAAGCGGTCATCTCTAAATCTCATTACGTGCCCAGCCCATCTGATTTTCATTGCCTTTGCAAACAAGACAGCGTCCCTGATTCTTGAGCGTTGACAGAGGTTCTTTCTCTCAATGAGTGAAGCGTGATACTCCAAGCATAGCTCTTTTGATTCCTCTTTGAGAGACCCGAATAGTGTTCTCATCCTGTTTTCGTAGGGCCCAGGTCTCTGAGGTGTATGTTAATGCAGGAAGAACAGTGGAATCGAAGACATGTGCTTGGAGCTGGAGGTTCTTTGTCCTCTTAGTTATTTCTTCTACACTCTTGAAGACATTCCAAGCCGCTCTCTTCCTCCTGCGCAACTCAGGTGCCAGGTCATTTGTCATGTTGACTTCTCGACCTAGATACACATAACTGTTGCATTCGGAGATGGTTGTTTCATTGAGAGCGAATGGAACGTCAGGAACAAGACTGTTTCTCATGAACATTGTCTTTGTGAGATTCAGCTGTAATCCGACCTTTCCACACTCACAGTCAAAGTTGGTCAGCATTTGTGCTGCTTGGCTGATGTTTGGTGTTATTAGAATGATGTCATCAGCAAAGCGGAGGTGGTGTAGTTGCTAACTATCTATCTTCACTCCCCATTCCTTCCCATTCCAGTCGTCGCATGACGTTCTCGAGGGTGGCACTGAAGAATTTCGGTGAAATAGTATCACCCTGCCGAACCCCCCTCTTGACATCGATGATCACTTCTTTGTAGAATGGTGAGATCCTGGTAGTGAATCCATAATACAGCTCACAGAGGATCCTGATATATTGAGTTTGAACACCCTGATTGGCTAGGGCTTCAATTACCGCTTCCATCTCAACAGAATCAAAAGCCCTCTTTAAATCAATGAACGTTAGACAGAGCGGCATCTTGAACTCCCAAGAAACCTCAGTGAGCTTGGTTATCATGTGGATATGGTTGATGGTGCTGAATCCTTTTTGGAACCCGGCTTGCTCGCATGGTTGTCTTTCATCTAGTGTTCTGCCAATCCTATTCAACCTTAACAACAGAAACAATAAAAAAATAAGTTATTAAAAATAAAAATAAGATAGCACAGCGGGTAGGGCGTTCGCCTTACACGCGGCCAACATGGCTGACCCGAGTTCGATTCCTCCGCCCCTCTCGGAGAGCCCGGCAAGCTACCGAGAGTATTCGATATGCCAGACACAGTAACAACAAAGTCTCCAATGGAGACGTTACTGGGCCCGCTCGAGCAAATCGACGATCAACGGGAGGGCCTTTACCTAATGAAAAAAATGTTTGTAAAAATTTCTACCTAGTCTACTGTCTTCTCCAAAGTAAGGATGTCCCTCTGTTAAAAAATAAGATTTTTAAAAATCAGTGAAGTGGGGCTGGAGCAATAGCATGGCGGGTAGGGCGTTTGCCTTGCACGCAGCTGACCCGGGTTCAATTCCCGGCATCCTATATGGTCCCCTGAACACCTCTAGGAGTAATCTCTGAGTGCAAAGCCAGGAATAACTTCTGTGCATTTCTGGTGTGACCCTCCCCCCCCCACAAAAAAAGCAAAAAAAAAAGAATCAAAGAAGTATTAAGGACATATTAGTACCAACAGGAGATTGTTTATATTTAATATCATTAGAAGGATTGAAAGGAAAATGAAAAGGGGGACACATTTCCCAGAACCTTATTCAGTATTGGGAATACTGTGCGTGTGTATTACTTAAAATCATTGCATGTATGGCTATGTTCTGTTGTTATTCTGGAAATAGTAGAAGGTAAGTTCTTCTGAGTTACATTTATGCAGTTGTTGAACTGGTGTGGAGTCTAGGGATAGCCAAGAATCCCGGATTCCTGTCCGACCCCCGTCTAAATACACACACACACACACACACACACACACACACACAGAGAGAGAGAGAGAGAGAGAGATTCCCCCTCTCTGGCTCTTCTTTGCTGTATTATGCCTGGGATTTATAGTTTCATCTAAAGAAAGGACTCCCAAGTTCCTTCCAGTTATCACATCCTATAATTATTAAAAGAGAGAAAAAATCACTACAGCTTGCAATGTGTTTAGGTTGGATGGATTAATCTTTTTGCCAAAGCCATATCAGGAAGACTGACTTTGTCATTTCAATTACAAGCCACCGTTTAGTTTGAGCCCGGAAGACTCTTTCCTAGAGATCCCTTCTCTTGCCTGGCACTGGAGCAATTAACAGAGGGTGATTTGTGGCTGCATTTTTACTGCTTAGCACACGTTTATCATCTTGAAAGTTTTCCATTTGCATATTCACTATACATTCTTCGGGTGACATTTCGATACCATCCAGAGTTTAGATTATGCATTGCCTTGTACCGCACTTCATGCTACGTGCCGGGAATTGGCAAGATTAGCCAGAATGCTGACGCAGACCAAGGGAAATAGAAGTTGCAGCTACCACTATCGAGAGCTTCATGTGTGCCAGCCCTCAGTACTGAGGGCTTTCCCTGCATTACCTTCTTTATTCTTTAGACTAGTATTTGGAGTTTTCTGGTTGCCAACTTTTGCAAATAAGGAAAACTGAAACTCAGAAAGGAAAAGCAGTTTGCCCAAGGTGACCCGGCTCAAAGAAGCAGAATTGAGATTCAAAACCCCAGTTTGTCTGATCCTAAAGCACCCTGCCCCGCAGCCTCCCATGCTGAGAGTACTCAGAGAAATGAATTGAAGTTGACAGTTTGCTACTTTTAATACCAAACTTCCTCAGCAATCTAATTGCTGCTCTTTGGACTAAGAAGAAGTGGCTATTTAAAAGAAGTAGGATGCAGGAGGTCAAGAGAGAAAGGGGTTTATTATCTCAGTTAGTAAAGGAGGAGATGTAATCCTGCGGGAAAATAACATCAAGTGGAAATCATTATATAAGTTTGCAGTGGGTTTGGGTAGGTGAAATTGCAAAGGAGTTCGGAGAAGATAAAGGAGTAATGAATATGTAGTACCGATGATTTTCTAAAAGGGGAAGAAAGGATCAGAAGTCACCGAAGACAGAAGCTGACCTATTTGCAGGCAAGGGTGTCTCCATCTTGACAAATGGAAACGAGCAAGGCCCAAAGTAGATCTTTTGTGTTCATGTTCCAGGCTGCCTGGGCGAGTCCAGGCGAGGCGCGAGCTCTGGAGCCCGACTTTCTAACAGGGTGACCCTGGGCAAGTTACTTAACCTCTCAAAAATCTCTTTGGGGCACTCAGAAAGACGTTAAGATGCAATGCCCTTCTCATTTAGAGCTTATTCACATTATGCAAGAAACAGGAGCTTTAAAGTCAGCAAAAAAGTCTCTGAAGAAACGGCACGGCAGCAAAGAGAGAGGTTTACCCACCAGTGCAGAAGGGAGCTCTGTCTCCTCGGCGCCAGCACTGACCCAAAAGGCAAACACGGGGGGAAAGACAGATAGGTAGGGGGCGAGGGGCAGGCTCAGATCCAAAGGGAGACTGGGTCTGTGCTGGGCTTGAGGGAGCCTCCGACCTTGTTTCTGTCAAACCTCTGTTCTAATGGGCACGCTGGTGGCAGGCAGTCTGTTGGCTGAGCTCTCCGGGCCAGAGAAGTGCGGATTAGCCAAAATGCAGAACTGAGAGAAGCAGAGGAAAGAAAGCCAGGACTTTTCATCTTGGGATGCCAGTAGTTCATTGGAGAGCAAGAGCACATTGGGAGGAGAGAACTTTTTAAAATAAGCACATCTTTCTTTCTTTCCTTTTCATTTTGTCTTCCCACAATTAGGAATCTGTTTTGGGTTTTGTTTTTGCCTCTTTTTGGTTACACCACAGACAAACCACCGTGCAGTTGAATGCAGCACGGGCTGGCAAGGTGCTTGTGAGTGAGAGCGAGTGTCAATTGCTTTTTCAGACCGCACTTATTTAGCACATTCTTTATGTCAGACTCTGGCTGGGTCCTGGAGAGACAGGCTGTTCCCAAACCTCAGCCTCCATATTCCGAGATTCCCACTGTTTTATGTTGTAGTTCTCAGTTATGGGACTACCACATAAAAATAAAAACTTGCTGATGCCCAGGGTCTATCTCAGACCTACAGAATCTCCTACAGTGGAATTAGGCAAGTGGATGTTCTGAATTGCGCCATTTGCTTTTATGTTCACATCAATCTCCAACAACTGGGGTAGAACCCTCCTCATTTTACAGATAAGGAAGCTGAGGCTCAGAGAGGTTACATGGTTAAGTGGGGTCGCACAGCCGGTGGCCAGAGCTGGAGCTCAGATTCAATGGCCACACTTAAAATTCCAGGACCTTACTGGGTGACCGCTTGCCCAGGTCAGCACAGATGAAACTGTGCCTTGAGGCCGTGCTGGCAAAAAGGCCTGAAAGTGGAGGTGAGTACGCAGAAGCCCTAGCTTATCACAGCAAAAACTCAAAAGCAACAGCATGTCCAGGTTCAAGCACTTATACTAAACTGGGCAGGACTCTTTAAAATTGCAGTCTGGTGTGCCACAGTTTTCCCCTCCAACCCCAAGACAAATAAATGCATTTTCTGCTGCACAAGTACCCCCATGGTTGCAGTTTCCATTATATAACCCGAGACTGGGCTCCAAAACCACTGCTTTCTGGTTTTGTCTGTGTAGTCTAGGGATAACTTGGGCTTCCTGTGTTGCTAACCTCCTGGTTCTATTTGGTACCTCTGTCTTCATCACCGGTATAACCAATTCACTCCATGAGATTGTCTTTAACTCAGGCCAATGTCAGTTGTTACACAGAGAAATAGAGACCCGGATTCAGAGACGTTTAGTAACTCAGCCATCATTGCATAGTAATTTTTGTTTTGCAGTCCTCACCAGGTCACGTTCAGTGACTACTCCTTATTCATAGCTCTGGAGTTGCTATTGGCCAGTGCTCAGGAGACCATGTGGTGCCAGGGACAAAATCCAGTTCCCTGCATGCAAAGCATAATCTCCGTAATTATTGCTTGCACAGTAATTCTTGGCACAGTATTTCTAAGCAAAAGTTGTATTTTTTTTTTAAATTCCCAAACCTTAGGGGTAACTTATATTTAAAGAAGTTAGTACTTGCTGCCAGGTGCTGATGGCAATGGAGAAGCAATGACAATGACAATGAAGGCAATGATGAAAATGGCGGTGGAAGCTTTGGTTGTGGTGGTCATGGTAATGGCCATACCTCCCACTGCTGCGTGGTGTCTGTGGGAGATGCACAGGGTATACGTCCTGTTTTCACACACATGTCTCTGGATGTGTTACAGGCCTTCACCCATGACCACATCCAAGAGATCATGGTGCAGCTGCTTCGCACAGTGAACCGGACAGTCATCACCATGGGACGGGATCATAAGCTGATTGTGAGTACATTTCTTCCTTTTGTCAGACATCCCACACTGTTCCAGCGCAAGGAACAGGTTTTCTGGAAGACTGACTCTACCCAGCCTCTGTTATCAGTCACTGTTTTGTTTGGGGGTTACATGGGTTCGATTTTTTCCTGAGTGGGAGAACATGAGGGTCAATACCAGCTGCCGAACTAAAACAGGCCTTACGATGTCTACCAAGGTGAGTGGACTGGGGTTTCTGGAATTTTGCTAGTGAAAATGAGCAAGAGAGGGAAACTTGCACTCTGCTAGGATGCTCCAGACTCACCTGGCTTGGGACTCTGGGCAGGTTGGGAGTTAAGCAGTGCTGGTCTCGGTGAACCTGCTCATCTTAGTGGTTTCTTTAATAACTTCGTGGTTTCTTTGATAACTGTAATAACTCAGCCCTCGGATGTTAGTTAATCAGAGCCTATGCTACAGTTTGGGTTGTTCTACAGTCACAGTATTTGGAAGTGCCAGAGATCTGAGCCCCGTAGCTTGATTTTCTCTTCAGAGAATAAAAGATCCAGTAGTCCTTGCTTGTCTTGCCTTAGTTCAAGTTTCTAATGCTTCTAGAAACCAGTGACAGCTCTAAGTGAGCAATCCCAGCCATGCCCCTCCTCTGCCCAAGCTCCTGAGAGGCTTCCTACTTCTGAGTAAAATCTAAGTCAGCGTTTAAGTCTTAAGGGCCTCCACCTCCCCACATGAAACGTGATTCTGCTTGTTTTTCCCTCTTCCTGGCCCAGCTCCCCAGAGGGATGCTTCAGGGAGACTGTCTGGACGTCTGTGGATGTAGGCCCTTAGGTTAGTCTGATCTTGGCTCATATGCTCAGGTCTCGCCCAGTCAGTCTTAACTGTCCTGACTGCCCTGTTGATAATTTCACTTTAAGTCCCTACATCACAGTTTCTTCATTTTTTTTTGACACTTACCACCACTTTTATTTATTTATTTTTATTTTATAAAGTAGTTCACAATATTTGATTACACTTAATATTCACTTAACACCAGTCCCACCACCAGTACACCTTCCCACCACCATATTTCAGACATTTCCGTCCCAAACCCCAACCCCTGCCCCAAAGCAGAACTGAAATAATATATTTTCTATTGTTTGTTATGAAAATCTGCTGAGAATGCTAGAAAAAAATATACTTAGAGGAAAGAGTGTGAGAATTGTTGTATTTCACCCAGGGGCCATTAAACCCTTCTATAAAAGATCACCAACATGTTGTTAAAGGTTGTGCCTTGTGATATATATATATATATATATATATATAATATTTCTCTCTAAAATTTGTTGCCTCCTACTTTGAACCCTGTCAAGTGTGGTGCAGTAATCCTGGAGTATGGGTAGAGTATGTGGTTTGAAGTATTGCACTGAAGCATTCATGGTCATTCAGTCTAGGAATAGATGCACTTGTGGCTGAGATCCTATGGAGAGCGGCCGTGAGCATGGAGGCAGCTGAGTTGTGGAAGTTTTCTGCTGCTGGGGCGGGGCCTTGGGGCGGGGTGGGGTCTCACCTGCCCCCCTCCGGGACGCCTCGAGTGAAACATCCTGGCACATGGTCTACCAGCATGGTTGTGGCGAGCGTCATGTTGCTCCCTTCCTGGACATGTGACCTGGATGGTGGCCGATGATGTGATTATCTGGCACCAGCCAGAGGTGGGTTGTGGGCGTGACTGCTGGGTCTCGGAGGGGTGGGGGGGGGGCGTTGATCTCCGTACCCAGTCCCGTTGAGCCCAGTGTTCTCAGTCACAAAGTCCCGCATACCTGGGTTTTTCCGGGGATTCACTCATGGATGAGGCTTGGCCCGAGTATGTGGAGAGTGGCCGTGAGTATTACCACTATTTTTATACACACACATACATATACATATACACATATATGTATATACAAAGTGTATATATACACATACATATATTTATGTTTAAATTTTTTAAATTATTGTCTTGTGTGAGTAAGGTCTTGTGATCTACGAAATTTAAGAATTTTTTCATTTCTTTGACTTTTCTGTAATAACCCCACTCCCTACAAGTATGGTGGTATATATTAGATACTAGAGGACTTGTTAAATGACTGAATAATTGAAGTATACCAGGTAGGACTCTAAAATTTAAAGATGAGATCAGCCACTCAATTATCCCTGATGCCATGTGGCACTGGACCATGTCATTCCTAGAAGTTTTAACATCTTAGGAGAAGCTGAAAATTCTTATGCGTTATGTGAAATTCCCTATTATTTGTGTTGGCAGCTGGTTTAATATATATATATTTATTTATCACACCCTATGATACCCACACAGCTGGATTCAGCTTGCTGGAGGTCAGTTTGAGATATTTGTTTTCAATTAGAGCCAGGTTTGCGGGTGTTGATTGTCAACATGCCATAGCCCTTCTTCATGGGCATGGGACATAAGGTATAGAGTGAATACCTAACAGTAGCTGGGCGAGGGTCCGATGCCTGAAAGCAGCCAGTGGAATCATCTTTATACATGTCTGTGTCTCCTCGTGTCACCATGTGATAGTTGGTGGGTAATGTCCGTGCCCCGTGACAACACCAGCACTGCCAGGCTCCCTTGCCCTCCTTGTAAACTGGTCTCTCGCTGTTCTCCTTTACAGCTCTTCCACCTTACGGCTCTGGCCATTCCTTATTCAGTTACGAGCTTCCATATCTGGGTTTCTATAACATGCCTTAGATAAGCATTTTATGACCTCCCTAATCTTTATTCCTGAGATCTAAAGATCATCAATATATATTTGGCTCCTTTCGTCTATAGCAGTCTCTAAATCCTCCACCTCCCCTTTAGTGCCGTGAGTCTGTAAAATTGTGCCCGGGTCATAGAAAGCACCGAATAACTGGGGGCTATTATTCTGTTCCTTTCCGTCTGGTACAATGCCTCTCTCTGTCCCTTTGCATCATCGACACCAGCAAATGACCGCGATTTGGCCTTCATTCACTACAGCCGGTGCCCAGCCTTTTATTTGAAGCTCTACCCTGCTTGTTCATCCTTCTGGTCCCCACTCTCACTGCTGCCCATTAGCCTCTGCTAGGACCGTCTTCTGCTCCAGCCAGGTGGTTTCCCGCGGCATACCAAATGAAGTCTCTCATGAGCCATGCAGAGTCTGCTGAGTCCCAGTTTCTCTGCTTGGTCCACAAGCCCTTCCTTCTGTTCTCCATTCAGACATCCAGCGAAGATGTGTCTGGCTATTCCAACCATGCTTGCTGCCTGCCACTTCCAGGCTGCTTTCTTTGTCTCTAGCTACTCTTTGTATTCGCCAATCTGATGGAATCATGCTAAGTTCTCAGGGTCCACTAGAAATGCACTCCCCTATGAAGCTGCCCACGATCTCACCAAAGTGGTCAGGATGCAGTGCAGCTCGACCGCCACACACACACACACACACACACACACACACACACACACACACTTTTAAATAACACAGCTCTCTCTTCCTGTTCTTTTAAGTTTCACTAAAATATACTTTACAAGCCTTAAAATGTAACCATTTATTTTAATGAGTTTTGGTAAATGTATACAGTTATGCAGCCAGCCCCATTATTCCATTTAGAATTCAGTCCACTTCCCACATCCTTCAAAATTCCATTTACAGTCACTCTCCACTCTCCACCCACACCACCACATCACCACTCCAGCCCTAGCACTTTGTGTCGCTATAGATTTATCTTTTCTAGGAAAGTTTAAATATGTGAAATCACACTCTTGCTGGTATTTTGTGTGTGTGACTTCTTTCCTTGTAGCATAATTTTTTGAGGTTTATCCATATTTTAGGACATATCCATACATAATTTCTTTTTATTGCTAAATACTATGAATACATCGCATTTTGTTTATCCATTCACTAGTGGAATTGTTACCAGCTTTTAGCTATTATGAATAACACTGCTGTGAGCATTCATTCACATGTAAATTTTATTTGAGCAGAATCTAATTTCTCTCAGGTAGCATCTAGGAGTGGAATAGTTGGGGTACATGGGGAGTGTATGTTCAATTTTATGAGAAACTACCAAACTTTTCCATAGTTTAGTTGTCATTTTCCCATTTTTTCAGGGGAGGAGTTTTCTCGGTGGTTAAGTCAGGAGGCTTGGGGGCTTCTCTACTGGTTCCCAGACAACCTGGCTTGTGGCTCAAGGCCTCGGCCAGGGACCATGGTGCTACTCAGGCACTGCAGAGTTGGGGATTACCTGGCTCACCCTGGCAGTGCTTGGGGGGCTACAGGATGCTCCTGGGATACTCAGGACCTAGACACTGCCAGGGATCTATGAGTCGTCCTGTACTATCTCTTTGGCTCCCATTTTCCATTCTTGCCAGCAGCGGTTGAGGGTTCTGGCTTATCTCCATCCTTACCAGTACCTACTGTTGTCAGTGCTTTGGGTGAGAGTCCTTTTGTCTGTTGCCTTCTTCCCAACTAGGGCCACTCAGGAGGGAATTGGGGGCATTCCAGTGGTGCCAGTGCCTGGCCCTGTGGTACTCAGGAGTTACCAGAGTCACAACCAAGGTGCGGCACAGGGCGTGCCATCCTGTGACTAAATTCAGGGCCTCTCACATGCTAGGCAAATGCTCCCCCACTTGAACCTTCCCCTTAGCTCGAGGCATTTTTAAATCTGTGAATATGCCGGAAGTCCTCTGAGGTAGGGACTTATCTGGAAAATGATTAATAATAGACGTTTCTAATAGAGTTACTGTTAAATAATATATGAGCGGCATTTTTTATATGTTTCTTGACCATAATATTCGCTTCTTTATTCATTCCGTATTTTATTAGTCCCTCTCATAAATTTAGCATGAAGAGTCAATGAGTTGTTATGGCCTGTGTTCTCAGGAGAAACACAACCTCCTATGATAGCTGGTCTCTGAAGGACTTCCAGCTCACCGCAGCCCAGCTCCTCCCAGCCAGGCCCACTCCACCATCCCCCCACCCCCAGAGCTCAGCCTGTACTTCTGCTCTAGAGCTGGAGACCCTGCCCTTGTCCTTCCCTCCCTTGCTGGCTTGAAACTTCCGGTCAGCCCCCAGATCTGCTCCTGCATCATGTCTGCCTCAGTCACTTCCCACCTCCACCCTCCCCCACGCTTGCTCTCACAGCCTCTGCGTACTGTTGAAACAGCACCCCCCACCCCCCAAAGAGAAGGCTTGGCTTCACCCCACCTTCCTTTTCTGGTGTATGCCTTTCCTTCCACGGGGATCACTCTTCCTCCCTCTGTGACTACTTTCTCTCATGACTGGGATCCTCCCTCAGAGAGGCTGGGAGCACTGCAAGAAACTGCCTGCTCCGACTTTCCTGCCCTCCTGGCCTGCTTCCAGGAGCCCCACAGAAGTTCTGCGCTTCAAGCTGTGTCATTAGTCTCAATGACTCTTGAGTTTGCGGGTGTAATTACAACAATGCGAGTGCTGAGTGGGGAGCTGTGGCGGCGGAGCCAGCACACCTCACAGGAAGACGAGGAGCGGGAGCACGTCTGGTCCAGAAGCAAGGGGCGGTGTTTCTTTAAGCTCATTTCATTTTCATAAAATGAGCCTTTCCAGCAATTTTTAGAACAGAAATACATCCTTGAAATGATAGAAATGATGTGGGAAAGCAATTATGCAGAGGTCAAGGGTCCCTGTCCTAGCACTGAAGGCTCCAATTTAATTTCAAATTGAAATTTAACAAGGAGGAGAGATCTCCATCCCAACCATCACTTTTAATTCTCCAGATATGACTTCCATTGGTTACTTCCCATGGCTTGAGGATATTAAGCAGTCAATATTTACTGCTGCAAATATTCGCCAATATTCTACGCGTATTCTATATTTCATACGTCTGAAATTCCAAGAAGGCCTCCATTGGGTGTAGGGAAACTGGTTTCTCTCGTATCATTTGTGAGACTGGATACTTTTTTCGTTTCTTATTTGTATGAGTAGCAACACTGCAGTAAAAGATGTAAGCTATTAAAATTGGAGAAAGCGTGGGGTTAGGAGAGATTGCCTCTTGCGCACAGCACATTGTAATTATCATTTGCTGGAAATAATCATTCTGGACTTTTTTTTTGGTAGGTTACCTGTATGAACAATAAAGTTTTGGTGTGGTAAATGAGCAAAGGGAAAGTTTTACAAAAGCCCAAAAATACTTTATCTAAGTGTTGCCTTCTCTTCAGTACAGTAACTGACAGATCTCTGTGGGGTTTACCCAGGGTGCTAGGTACTGGGTACCCAGGGTGCTAGGCTACTGAGGGGTTTACCCAGGGTGCTGAGAAAGGAAGCATGGGTTGGTAGAAGGTTTGTGGGCCTTACTTGACTGGGCTTAGGGCTTACCGTTCTGTGCTCAGGGATCATTCTTGGCAGATTCAGGGAACATATGGGGTGATATGGACCAAACCCAAATCAGCTTCGTGCAAGGCAAGCACCCTACCCACTGTCCTATCTCTCCGGCTCTGAAAGGATATTTGAGATAAAGGAGGAAGCCTCTGTACTTATACTGCTCTGTGGCTTTAGGCCTGTTTCGCCTTTCTCACTGTTAGCTTCTCTGTGTGTGTGTGGTATGTGTGTGTGTGTGTGTGTGTGTGTGTGTGTAGTGTGTGTGTGCGTGTGTGTGTGCTAGATAATTTTTTAGTTTCTTGATGTAACCATCGCCCGTTCATTTTCCCTATTTCCAAAATTCCTGAGTCAAGGACAGAATCTAGATTTTGTTCCACGTGTCTGCTTTGATAATGGATGCCTGTGTTGCTGCACTGCAGAGGGTTCAGAGGCACATCTTGGCTCTGGGGGAAGAAGTGTGGAAGGGATCGTGGTGTCTGTCATAGGCATAAGACTGGAGAGCAGTGATATCTGCAGAGCACTTGCAAATATTAAATGTTGACTGAAAAGATTGGTGGTTTTCTGGCCCATTGCAAAAGCTCTTGGAAAACCAATGTTCTCTTCTCTGTATTCTTAGTTCCTTTAAGGAGACTGTGGTATAGTGTAAATGAGTAATGGAAAATCCC
This sequence comes from Sorex fumeus, assembly GCF_029834395.1. Taxonomy (NCBI): domain Eukaryota; kingdom Metazoa; phylum Chordata; class Mammalia; order Eulipotyphla; family Soricidae; genus Sorex; species Sorex fumeus. The sequence continues at coordinate 879,614 of NW_026606154.1, read as the reverse complement.
AGGAATCTCCGAGAGCCTACCTTGACTACAGAAGTTCCATGTTAAACTTTTATGAGATGAAAGCTACACTGTGGTTTTTTTGGTGCCCATAAGAAAGAAAACATGCTCCAAATTAAAATGATGTGGGAGTTGATGATTTTATTGGTTTTAGTCCTTAAGGATGTTCAAGTGAGTATTAAAAAAAAAGTCTTAGGAATAAGGATGAGGCTTGGTGATAAGAAAGTCTGTCTTGCAGACATGGGAACTGGGTTGAGCCCTTAGCACTCTCAGTAAGAAAGAAATATACAAACTGAAGAACAGAAACGTTGACTGTATGTAATGCAGCCCACCTCTGAGTCTCCCCAGGTACTCACCATCACCTCCCTTTCTTCAGGACAAGAGCCTGCCTGAGTATCAGCAGCGAGAGCATCTTGGCCTTTGTTGCACACCTAAAACAGTAAAGCAGAAGTGGATGTATTTGTCCCTCCTTTGCACCCACTGCCATTAAGGCAGGTCCTATCCCATAGGTGTTGCAGTAGTGTGAGGTGGAACGTCTCTTCAGGCAGAACGTGGCCTGTCCACCCTCGCGGAGACTGCTCCCCTCTTTCTGCCCCTCATGTTGGGGACAGACCCCCCATATGGAGGTGCAGGCTGCCAGAAGTTCTTGGAAAGGAAACATTCTGGTAATTTTGTTGAAACTGGGATCTAGCTTTTATTTCAGGTAGTTAAGATTAAAACCTCTGGGTGATATATTTTGGGCCTAATTACCCCAGTTTTCACAGAGGACTGTATTGAGTGATTAAATAAAGGTAAATGGTATTGGCATTATGCCAGCCCCAGAAACTCACAGCAGATATTCAAAAAGGGGGAGGAAAAGTGGAAAGCATCCCCTTCTCCAGCGCTTCTCTCCGGAACGCATTGAAGGACTCCGGAAAGTGCCCGAGGCAACAACCAGGTCTTCAAAAGACTATCTTCACTTTCCAGTTGGCAAATGACAAGACCTTTTGAGCCCCGAGACTTGAGTAGACCTGTGCAGGGGCCACAGCAAGATAGCCACGTCTGTCCTTGTCCCGGGGTGTCCTAGGACATGAGCAGGTGGGGTCCCCACCAGAAGTGGTTGGTGGACCCATGGACCCTTCAGTCTCTCATGGACCCACACCCTGCTAAACCAAACCAACATATAGGACAGAGCCATTGTTACCGAGCAGAGAGCCTGTGCACACATCTTCTGTGATTTTTCCCCCACTCTTAGTGTGCATCAGAAGTTCAGGCCTTTGGGTTTGATTTGTGTTTTGTTGTGAAGATGGGGGCATTGAATGGTTGAGGCTGTATCTGATAGTGCTAAGAGCCTACTCCTGGCTCTGTGCTCAGAGGTCACTCCCGGCAGGGCTTGGACCATATGAAATGCCCAAGATGGAACAAAGGTTGGCCTCAAGCAAGGCAAATGTCTTATCCTTGCACTATTTCTCTAGACTAGGACTCAGCTTGTCTATGAAGGTCCCAAGGGCTCACGTACTGTGCCTCTAATCAGAGCTTGTTCATAGGAGAGCTGGGATTGGAATCAGGCAGCACTCTGCTCTTAAATAGCATATTTAGCACCACTGTACTTTAAGTTGTTTTTGCCGTCAAATATATTAAAGGTCATAATGGGAGTGGAGAATCTAGCGGTGGCCCTGCCTAGACCACGGAGTCTAACACCATGACCTGGGGGCAACTTCCAGAAACCTACAAAATGATCCTCTAAATTTTGGTTGTTATATAATGGCAACGCTATCTTTGGCAATTAATCTTCTCAATTCTTGTAGCTGAATCATAAAATCCTCTAAAATATGAAGAGCTATTTACCATATTTTATCACATAATCATCACGGCCTGTTTTTAAGTAGTACCAGCATAATTTTAAAAAAAGGTTTTCCATACTAGTCACCTCACACTTTTTTCCAAGAAAATTTTTGGCAGAAAACCTGCAATGATTATGCAGTAAAATGCAGTGCCTGAGTGGTGGTGCTTATGGAAGAGCAATTTTAATGGACGACTCAGCTAGAGTGGAGATTCATAAGGGTTTCGAAGGGAGACAGTTCCTTCCCTGGCACAGAAATTCAGCTCCTCCTAAACTTTGCTCGTTCGACTTCTAAAGGCCACCCAGGCCCCAACTGACAGCGGTCCCAGGCCAGGCCGCCATAGCTCTCACTCCTGCCATTGATGACTCTTCTGACAGGTGCCTTGCTTCTCTCTCAGTGCTCTGAGTTCTCCCCACTGGAATCAACCTTTTGAAGTATGCCTCTTTTATGAGGGGCTCCAGTGTGGCCAAAGATGCTCGCCGTGCCACCCAGGGACCTCCAGGCCAGCCCTGCCTCACCGTCTGTGCTGGCTCCACAGTACTGCTCTGTCCATTCCAGAATCCTCCTTGCTGTGCCTTTCCACGTGACATGACATGCCCTCTGGAAACTCTTGCCTCCTTTCCAGCCCTGCTCCCCATCCTACCACGGGGAGAAGGTCCTTCCAAGTACTCCAGAGCAATGCCTGTCTTCAAGGCTCTGCTTGTGCGGGAATGATCACAGTGCACCCCTGCTGAAGGGATAGGTTTCTGCTGTTTGATTAGGCACAGGCCACCATTCTTTTCTTACCACCATTACTTTCTGTCAGAATTAGGCTTGGGCAGTAAGAAGGGAAGAGCGCTGGCACTGAGTAACGGGACCAAGTGGGAAAGAAACGGGGGAGGATGTGTGAGGTGGTTAGAACAACAATTAACATTTCTGCTACACTTGTATGTGACAGAAATGATGCTTAGGAGGCATGATCTCACATAACCTACGAGACTGGCAAAAATGATGACTCCCCTCTGAAAGGAGAAATTGTGGTCAAGAAGATGGAAGTATGACTTTTTATTTCTGGTTGTTTGTTTGTTTGTTTGTTTGGGCACCACACCTGGTGATGGTCCTGGGTTACTTCTGGCTCTATTACCAGGGATCACTCCTGATAGTGTTTGGGCAACCATATAGGATGCCTGGGACCAAACCCAGGTTGACCTTGTGCAAGGCAAATGTCTTCCTGCTATACTCATAGATCCTGCCCCAAGGGTGCAAGTCTTTACCCAGCCTCACAAGTCTGGAAAGAGGAAACTCAAGTTTATACCATTTTTATTGAGTTCGAAGCTGATGTCTCACATATCCCACAATGCATGGCTAGGGAACAGTTTCTCAAGATAAGATCGATTTGAGCAATTGCAGAGAGACAGTGGTGTGGTGGTGGTGGTGTGGGAGGGGGGTCGGGTAGGGTTATGTATGCAAGTTAAAAGAGAAAAGAGGAACATTATACATTAGACATGATGCTCTGGTTCGTATCCTAAAGTTTCATGATTAGCTTGGGGTAGCTTGGATGCTACTTGAAAAATAAATGACTTCCCAAGACCCATGGCAGCAGAACTTACTTGTCATGGTCGCTTCAGAGAACTGGGCTAGGAAGTGTGGGTAGGTGGAGGAAGGGTTGGGAGACTGTAGGTGAAAGCAGCAGGTATGCCTTATCGCCTTCTCCTGGTCTTGTTGCTGAAGATCGTCTACCTATCAGAGTTCCATCACAGCCTGGGGTCCTGAGGAGAGAGACCGTGTCTTATTCCCTGGGATAAGCTTCCTTCCACAGGCTGGGCAGGCTCTCCCTCCCGGCTTGTGAGGGCGAGTGAACGGGAACAACATACTACTTGAAAGGGCAAATTAATGTCTATTTGTTAAAATATTTGGACTTTAAAGTGTAGGATGATGTGGCTGGGAGATAGCATAGCAATTATGGCACCTGCCTAGTACGAGCCTGATCCCCGGGCTCAATTCCCAGCACTGCACGGTTCCCCCAGAATTTCTGGGTGCAGCCCTGGAGACCACCAGCAGTGCACGGAGGCCCGGCTGTCCCAGGCTGACAGGGCCCACGCAGAGAGCCACATTGGCTGATGTGGTATGGTCCCAGGCCTGCTGAGCACCACTTAGAGAGCAAGCCCCCCCTTATTCTGCTTAAAAGAAAATGGTGGCTCAGAAGAGATTTATTTCATGTCAGACTCCCTGAAGGTTCCTGTTTTTTTTTTCAATTTATCTGACTTCAAATTTTAATGCTATTGTTATCACATGCTTTAATTTTTTAAATATTTTGAAATCTACAATAAGTAGCACAGATTTCCATGACTGCCAGTATTTAACTGTTTTGAACCATGTATTCTGTTGTTCTGTTTCTCCTAAGTTACCATTTGGAATTATTTTAATAAGGAATATAATTTTTTGTTTTTTAATTTTTATTAGTGAAACACCAGGAGGTACAGTTGTGGACTTACAAGTTTTTGTGTTTGGGTTTCAGTTATACAATGATCGAGTGCCCATCCCTCCAAAGGTTCCTTCTATATAAAACTTTCAGGTAGTTTACTTACCCTGCATGATGGAGTTCTTCTAGACAAATTGAAGTTTGAGAACTGGAGCATAAAAGAGTCCGTTCTTCCCGGAACCTGTCTTCTGTCTCAGGATGAGCCACAGATGTGGGAGTTAAGGGCACGGTGCGAATTCCTACACTTGATCAAACAGCTCCCTCTCCCCGTCTGCCTCACCAGCCCAACCTTTGTCTGAGGACACAAATGGCTCTGGGACAGGTCTGCCTCTGCCAAGAAAGCGAGCTCAGGCCCTGGATACAGGTCTTGGGCCATGGCTTTGCTGACCGTTCAGGGCTTCCTCTGTCGGCCCCCAGAGAGGGAGAGGCAGAGGCTGCCTGTGGGGGTTGTCCACCGAATGCCAGAAAGTGCAGTTAGGTGGGATGACACGAATATCACAAATAAGAAAATTTTATTTCCAGGAGCTCGGTGCCTCTTGGCTTCCGTCAGTGAACCTGGACAGAGCCGATCTGGAGCAAAAGCTTTTCATTTATTTTCTGGGAGTTTTGTATTACAAGTGCCCTACCCACTGCACTATCGCTCTGACCTGGCCCTTGACTGATTTTTTTTAATAACATGAGAACCATCCTGTGACTTAATATAGAGAAAGGATTACAGGAATATGACAGCGGCAACAGGGAAGTCATCAGGAACCCTGCGGGTCTGGAGCGGTGGGACTGGGGCCGGTCACCACAGGCCCTGGAGCTCCCGGAGACTAGACTTAAGGACCTTCCCTGTTCTGCAGCTAAAATTACATTTGTATCATCTGCTGTAAGGATTGTAATTTGTTCATTTCTGTAGTTTCACTTTTTCTAAAAGGATCTTTCCTTTTATAATCAGGGGGGAAAAAAATCTCAAATCATATTTCTTTAAAAATAGGAATTAATGAGCGAGTCAGACTTACTGAAGCATTTTCATGTATAAAATTTCACTTTTCTTCTCCCAGCCTGTGAAGCCAGAAAGGCAGATGGTTTCATTTTAAAGACAGAGGTGGGGGCTGAAGTGTTCAACATTGTGCAGAAAAATCAAAGGATCCGGTCCTGTCCTGGTCTATTACTCTTCTTCCCAGGTCTATTTTCCTTCTTAACTTCTTCATCCCTGTCTTTCCCCTCAACCCTTCAACAAACACACATGCAGCATCCACAGCCTTCTCAGGCAATGGAATCGTCACTCAGGGGTCGCAGAGGTGGGGATGACAGTTTCTGTCCCACAGGACTTTGCTCCCTGGTGGGGACGAGCACAAGATTGACAACAGAAATGCCAAGATAATATAAGCAGCAGCCTGAACCAAGTGCTGCGGTACCGGGAGGACAGAGTGACTAATCCCACGGCAGGGGCGGGGTGGATCAGAAAAAGTTACAGAGAGGAGGTGACATTTAAAGTGCAACTTGCTGTCTGGCGAAAGAGGGAAGAGCCAAAGCCTGAGATTTGGCAGACCTTGGAAGAGCTCCAGCTCCGCCAGCTTGTGCATATGGGCTGTGGCAAGTGACTTACCTGCCTCCGGCCTCAGTTTACTTCTCTGAAAGAGGGGGGCAATCATGCAGCCTCCCTTACAGTTTGTGTGTATGTGTGCATATGTAATACACAAGATAATGGAGGTGAAGCATTTTGTAACTGGCCCCCATAATTTCAGGAAATTAGAGCCTCAATTACTCTGATTTGCAGTAACATGGCTACCTTTTCTTCATTCAGATCATTTCCCATGACAGACAGATGAGGGAATATCAGGAAGGAGGTTGATGGAACAGAAGAAGATAGAGGGAATAGTAGTTCCAGGTAGACGGAGCAGCATATACAAAGTCACAGGTAGATGTAGCTTCTGACTTTCAGCAAGTGGCGAAGAGGTAGGTATAGGAAGCAGGCGGGTAGAGGGAAATTAGGTTAGGCTGGAGTCAGAGTGAGGAACTATGAATTCTCTAGGAGAGTTTCATCCTCTAGGATGGTGGTGGACACAATTTGAAATACAAAAGCCAAGAAAGATGTGTGTCTGAAAGAGCTCCCCAGGGAGCGAGAAAGAGGTTGGATCAGAAAGAGAGAGAGAAAGAGCTGTCACGCTGTAAGAGAAAGGAAAATTTGAAAGTCAGTGCAGTGGAACAGGCATGAACTTAAGATACTGAAGTTTGATTCCATCAAAGATTTCCCGGACTTAATAGAGGAAAGCACTTTTTATTCCCAGAACACTTAATTTATGGTGGGAAAGAGTGAGAAAACAAGGGATCATCATAATTTAATCTTATCACAAGAGAATAATAAAGAAGCTCTTGGGAGTCTAAAGGAGAGGTGTACCATTCCGATGGTCAAATCACTAAAGGACTCATGTTTGTTGTTGGAGCCCCCATTGGACCCTAATATGCTCTGTGAGGCAGGACCTGCATCTGGAGTTGTCTTGCCTGCCATAGAGAAGGGAATCAATGACTATTTATTGGGAAAAGGACAACTGTGGACAAAGAAAACTGAGAACTCTCCTTAGAACTGGCGGATGCGTAGCGGAGAGGAAGGGATCTGATCTAGGATTCAGTCGTTTTGGAGCTTGTGAATGTTGTTCACATTTTCTGTGGCTTTGATTTTGTTCTCTTTGCCCCTAAAAGCTTATATACAGAAGCATCTTGTATTCCTTTTAAATCTCGAAACAAGGAAGCAAAAACTGACAATAGCTCCTCCTCTCATCCATCACCCATTCTGAATTTCTGTGGGTGGAATTGGGTCAATAGTGCATTCAATGGGTGCTCTCACTGCATTGAAAGAACAATTAAAATGACTCAGCTCGTTTGGCTCAGGAGAAAGAAGACTCGCTGTCAGCATCACTGGGGTATCTCAATGCTACATTTGCTACCTGGGAAACCAAACCCAGGCTATGAGAGGCCACTGTTTGTAGCTGAAAAAAGAAATTACACATAAGTGCACGTACGCATGCAATGCATGTATATGTGTGTGTGTGTGTGTGTGTGTGTGTGTGTGCGTGTGCGTGCATGCATAGAGAAATTTTCCAGGAGGAAATAAACCCAGATTTCATTTGCATATGATATTATATAATATAGTTATGGATTCTGAGGATTTGTGAAAGCCAATCATGGTAATAAAGCTTTTATTTGCTTTGGAGCAAATAATCCTGTGGTGTGACTTTATTGTCTTTTCATTTTAGTTATGGTTTAAGCCAAAGCAAAAAGCTTTGCCCAGAATGCTTCTTTAGATAACATATTCTGTCTTCTTTAAATTGCACTTTGTCTGAAATGGACTAGGTCACATGTAATAAATTCTGGCATTTTAATGGAAACATTACAGTGAAAATAGTTAACAATCTGCTTTAATTTCAAAACTAATTTTCTCTCTCTTACAGTAGAGCAGTATCTTTGTAAAATGTGCACAATGCATTGGGATTTAATTATGATGGCAAATTGTTCACAACAAGGTTATGCTGGGCTGTCAATATTCAGGATAGAGTGTTGGGGAGTAATGGTGGAGGAGGATGGTAGTGGCTTCATGTCCCTGGGAACTGAAGAATTTTGTGCAGTGCTATGAGGACCACAGTAGATGAGAAACCCTGGGTACTCTGGCTGTGGAAAACCCTGATTGGTGGAAGGCTGGGTACTTCCAAGAGTACACGTTGATTGAGCTCCCACAAACCAATGGACCAGCCCCATGTCAAGGCTGATGGACAAAGAATAAAACTGGAAATCATTTTTCTGTATTTCCCCAATGGCATCCAACTCACCAACACATTCATGAACTTATTCATGCATTTTTTTTCTTTTTAATTTCATTGTGTTAAGTGCTAAAAGATAAAAATGAACAGAAATAAGGTGACTTCCTACCATAGGAAGATCAGTCTAACGAGAGACAGTCTTCACAGAAAGAGAGAAATCTGTTTGGTCGGGGAGACATGAGCCCAAGTCTTTGGTGGAGAGGACCCTGACCTCGGGTGAAGCAATGCGAAGTGTCTGGTCTAGGGCTGGTGTGGTACTTGCGGAAAGTCTTTGGAGTAGGGAGGATGTTTTCAGGCGGAACGTAGGGTGTACACAGACCCTGTAAGCAAGTGTTCCTCTAGTGACTCCAAGGAGTCGAAGGGGGTGCAGGAATTCTGTGAAAGGGCTGTGTAGAAGCTTCCCTGGGAGAGGCTGACAGGGCCTTCTGGTCATAGTGATGTTCCTGGTTCTCTGAAATCTGTCAGGAAGCCATGAAGTGGTTTTCATCCACAGTGTGCCGTGTCTCGGATCTAAATTTTGCAGTGACTGTTTCCATTGCTGTGAGGAAAATAACACTGGCAGGGGGAGGGGGCACATGTGAGACCAGTTGCAAGGGTCTTTGGAGGCCAGTTGAGTAAAGGGAGTTTGGAGCAGGAGGCCAGCAGTGGACAGCACACTTTCCTTGGGACCTGGCTTAGTTTGACAATGAGAAGATCATGACCTAAGCTTGTTATTCATGACCTGAGGGTCCTGTAGGAGAGCAAAAGAAATCTGTGTGAGCACAGCGGGTAGGGCATTTGCCTTGCACGCACCCGACCCGGGTTCGATTCCTCCATCCCTCTCAGAGAGCCCAGCAAGCTACCGAGAGTGTCCCACCCGCATGGCAGAGCCGGCAAGCTCCCCTGGCATATTTGATGTGCCAAAAATAGTAACAACAAGTCTCACAATGGAGACATTACTGGTGCCCACTCAAGCAAATCGATGAACAACTGGAGGACAGTGCTACACTAGTAGGGCTGATAAGATGTGATCGGTAGGGATCCAGAGAAGATGGGATGAGAATTGATATGACCATCAAGCCAGGCAAACAGAGTTTGCACCAAGCACAAACACTGTTGGGTATGGATTTACTTCTCCTTTTTTTTTTTGCTTTTTGCGTCACACCCAGCAATGCACAGGGGTTACTCCTGGCTCTGCACTCAGGAATAATTATTCCTGGCAGTGCTCAGGGGACCATTTGGGATGCTGGGAATCGAATCCCGGTCGGCCGCGTATAAGGCAAACGCCCTACCCGCTGTGCTATCGCTCCAGCCCCCTCAATTTCTTTTACTTCAGGCAATGCTTACACGCTTAATTGTCATAAAACATCCATATTGCTTGAAACTGTAAAGGATATATGTTTTCAGCATATGTCCATTATCTGGGGCAGTTTTAAATGAAAGCCTTTTTCAAAGTAGGTTCCACTGAGACCTCTGCTCAACTAACATTACGTGGAGGTCAGAGTAGGTTTCCAGTCCAGTATCAGTGATTGCTGGAAGTGCCCTGTGCTGTGATGTCTGGTAGCACTCCCACGGAGCCCCCAACCCTGACTCCCCCGTGTAGTTCCTGGAGCCCTTGCTGGAGGGGGGTGGGGGGCTAACCTTACTTCAAGGGCATGAAGTCGCAGACTCAGCATTCACACTATCTTTCACAATTGAAATTTCACCCTCCCCCCATAAAGATTTTTCTCAGGGCAAATAAGGGTGTTGATAAAGAATAAACTCCTCCTGGCTTTAATAAGCCCAGAAGCCATGAGGATGCACATTAAATAACCAAGCTCAGTGGTGAGGAGAGCTCGCAGCATCAGCAGTACAATCGGCCTCTCTGGACAATGAACTCTTCTCATGGCTACAGCGGTTTAACAGCTGAGGAACACTTGCATTTTACCTTTGAAGTTAAGAAGATGAGTTAGACATGTTCCCTCAACACTCAGCAATCTCTAACAAGAATTTAATACCATCATTTTCATTTCATCTTCTATATTTGGATCATCACCATGGGCTTCCTCATGGTGTGGATATAAAGTTGCCTTTAAGGAAGAAAATTATGGGATAAAATAATTGAAGAGAAATGTTAAATTATGGCTCAAGTGTATGTGGGTGTATAGATAAAATCTTAAACAGGTATCCATCTGAATGAAGCTAGGAGCAGTTCCCCTGTGTCACGCCTCACCTGCTCAGGATACATGGGATTCGTGTGTTTATTATGGGACTAAATTCTAAATTTCTACTTTGTTCTATGTGTGAGGGAGACATATAGAAGTGCTTATAAGGAAACATTTTCTGGTGAGTAGGATGGGCAAAGTATCCTCCTCCTCCTCCTCCTCCTCTTTCTCCTCCTCCTCCTCCTCCTCTTCCTACTCCTCTTCCTCCTCCACCTCCTCCTCCTCATCCTTCTTCTTGTCCTCTTCTCCTTCTCCTCCTCCTCCTCCTCCTTCTTCTTGTCCTCTTCTCCTCCTTCTCCTTCTCCTCCTCCTCCTCCTCCTCCTCCTCCTCCTCCTTCTTGTCCTCTTCTCCTCCTTCTCCTCTTTCTCCACCTCCTCCTCCTCATCTCCCTCTTCCTCCTTTCTGATGCTGGAATCAAACTCAAGGGCTCACTCATGCAAAGCAAGTGGTCTGTCCTGAACCACATCCCTGGCTGATGGATGGTCAGGGTGTCCTTCTTCAGTTTCAGTTTTATTACCCAAATCAACTCACACAAGTAATGGAATCTTAAAACCTAGGAAAAATATGTAAGTTTATTGCAAAAGATAATATCCCATTTAAAACAGTTTAGAAATTTACAAAACATTACATTAAGTACACAGTCTTTGAGAAGGTGCTCTATAGATGAGCTAGTATTAGGTTCCAAATATAGTAAGTATGCATTTTTTAACTACAGAGAAAGCAGCTACATAAACTCCTGAAACTTAAATTGATATATTGGTCTTTTCCCGTTCCACTTTATAAAACTAATGTTTTCTAAATTAATATCTGTCCATTAAACCATATAACCTCAAGTACAGCATTTCTGTAGAATATCATGATAAATGTTACATAATATTTTACAAAGAAGCTATTTTCACATGAGTATATGAGTTTTGGTGTTTGTCTGTGTATGTCTGGGTTAACATAAAGAAGATCACTTTTGTTTAGCAGGAAGGTGCTTACTGAATCTTTTTTGTTCATCCTGGTTTTAAATGTTCTATTTTCAGAAAGAGACCCATCTCCTAGTGGCCTAAGCAGTGCTGTGTTGTGCTTTGGTATAGGATCATTGTCACCTCATCTGGTTTCACTGTTCACTCTCTCAACATTTCCCGCCCCCATTTCCTTCCCTCCAGGGGAGGGCTTACCTAAGCCCCCGTATCAACACATGTGCAGGAGACCTTGATCCTCCTGGATCATCCAAGTGTTGGGTTACCTGTTCTTTGAGCTCCTCCGACTTCTCTCTGTCATTTGGCAAATGGAACAGCTCAGCCCTGGGTGGCTCTGCTCATTGGATGCTGGGATGTGCACAGAGCTCATGAAGTAGGTAGAGCAGGTGTTTATAACCTCATTCGAAAATAGATAAACGGGCCCTGAAATTGTAAGCAGTTTTGCCACGATGAGTGGAATGTACTGCTCTGTTACCTGTGCCTCTTAATTTCAGGAGCAGGATTATTTTCATTCTAGCATGCTGCCCAAAACGATAAATTAATTTGAAAATTCATGTCAGCAGAGCAAATTAAAATGGAAGCTCTACTATGAGATAGAATTATGTAAGAGATCCCAGATGCTTTTTTTGCTTTATTGAACTATCCCCGGTGCTGTTCTTTTCCATGGTTGGAGCCAACAGAGACTTAGCTGATTGTGTGGGTACAAAAAGCTTGGTGGCTTTTAGCCAGTGGCAGCACGTCTTATTGAAATGTGGCTTCTTAAGTATGACAAGTGTATTTATCTTAATTCTAACTTAACATTAAGTATTCTGTTCTCATTTTGTGGGTTTAAACATTATACTAGAAGCAGAACAAGAACATCTTGAATGACATCCTCAGACTTAAATAGTGCAAGCCGAGATTTCTTGCCAAATTTCCCTCTCACCCTCACTGAAATAGCTTCTGCACTGCAGTGTGGTGACGGGAAGGTGAAACTGCCGGAGAGGTTTGCTCAGCTCATCTCACTTTGCAGTAGGTCTGCGTTTCCCGCGTCCACAACGGGCCTCTGCATGCTGCAGGGACTCGCAGAGACTCCTGACATGCCTCCTTCACCGAACGAGCATGGCCTTTAGGGTCCCCTTCCTGAGGCTGGTGGAAAAATTAAACTAAGGAGTATGAGTCTTGCCAACCTACCCCTCATCCCCAAGAGTATGCAGCAGTTACTTAGTTCTATTACTCTAGCATTTTGTTCGTTCAGCCATGCAAGTTTGACTGGACCCCACATGTATGGGCTAGTCTTATCAAAAGAATGAGCCAGACTTTAAAAGAATCCAGATTTGGGGACAGAAAGGTCTTTAATGCCAAAAGGAAAAAATATATATATAACCTATCTTCAGACCTGCTGTGTCTTCAATCAGGTGACCGGTGCCTGACTGCCAGGGAGGGAGAGTGTGTAGATTAATAGATACTTTTGAACCTATCTACAAGGCTATTGTGGGGACGAATGAAAACTCGTTGTGAAAATCAGCGTTGTGATCTATCTTTGTCTTATGTGTGTTACTGGTAAGATCAAACGGACAGACTGCAGGATCTCATGGATCATGTTGCAGGAAAATGAACACTGGAATCTTATAGTTCAGACCCAAACCCTATCCCAGCCTTTGGCTGTCTGTCTCAGGTCCCAGACCAGGAAGCAGGATGGCCTTGGAGCAGCTACAGCATCAGGACAGCCATACCGAGTCCCTTAGGCCCTGGGTTGACTGGACTCTGCCACCGCATATGACAGATCCTTGCTTTGGGATCAAGGACTGATGAAAAATACGCAACCCACCAGGTTGATCTTGCATTTGTAGGCCTCTGTTGTGCTAATGTACTCCAGTATCTCAGAAAACTGCTAGTTTGTGTACCTATGTTTTTCCCACGCCCCGGCGTTCCTGTTGATAACCTTCCCTGAGCTTCCTGCTCCTTTCATTCTCCTGGGATCATGAGCCCAGGATGGGAAGGTGGAAGGTGCTTAGCATCACAGAGGTGTTGGAAAGTACCACAGGGGCTCTATTACAGGGAGAATCTAGCAAACAGGGACACAGCCTGGCCATGGATGGCAGGGCGCGTGACAAGTGATCACTTTAGTGTACCAGGAGTCCTCAGCAAGCAGTGGCACTCATTCAGGTGAGGTTGTGGTCAAGTGTCCATCAGTGGCCAAACCAGCTCAGCTCTTTCCTGTTCTGCAGGTTAAGTGGCTCACAACCACTCAAGGAATTGAGAAGGCCTGAGGCAGTGCTTCCTCACATCAGGGAGGTGTCCAGGGAAGTGGACGGCAGAGGAATGGTCCCCCAGAGTTCAGATCCACCAGAAGCATTTCTTCTTCACCTTTTTGGTTTTCCGCCTCATGTCCTGTTTCTCAGGGATCGGAGGTTCTGCTGGGGACTTTGGTGGGGGAGACATCTCCTCAGCTGGCTCTACTTCCTCCAGATTCTGTAGAACCTCATGGAACCTGCCTTCCTGTTGTCGAAAATCATATTCTACACTGAAACACAGAGGAAAGAAGAAAAATAAATTCAAATTAATGCATACTGGTTTGCACTTCCGATATCCAACTGACATGAAAGGGGGGCTTTGAGATCGTGTCCAGCTGCTTATGTGCCTTTGGGCAACCGTGTGTATTGGGAAAATGGTACCACTTCTCTGAACCCAATTTTTCATACCAGAGTATGGAAAAATTGATATCAGTAATCTTTCCACTTGAGTACACTTATCCTTATTAAGCGTAAATGGGACTGAATTTTGGCTCCTGATAACAGATGCTCGGTATATATTGTCCCAGTTTCTTTCTAACTGTTATTATCACCCCTAATTTTTAAAATTGCCATTATACCGAAAACTTCCTCATTGCAAAATCTTCAGATAATACAAGGGGATATACAATAAAACTGGGAACTGTTTCCTCATCTGTGAAATGTAGATAATAATAGCACTTACCTCAAAGCCTTTCTTCGAAATGAGTATGTGTCAAGTGAGAGAATAGAGATGAACTCCTCGGAGTGGTGCCTGGATGTCCTTACTGCTCCACATGGGTTAGCTCCTCTTGCTCTTACTGTCGTTAGTGTTATCTTAACAGTGTGTCTTGGGGAACTTTATATTCTTCAATACAGATGGATTTATATGCTCCCCTTTGCCATTTCCTAACCTTCCCCCCTCACTCTTTTTTTTTCTAAAAAAAACTTAATTTGTTTGTATTCGGAGTCATCGGTGTACAGATTTCATTGCATGGTAACCTTCAGTCTGTCAGGGACCAGGGCTCCAGGTTCCCAGAGGTTGTGCAAAGTGCAGGGAACTCAAAACTCTGGCCTGTGGATGGAGGGGGCCCATACTCCATGACCACTGAGAGATTGTCCACCTGGAAAGCAAGAATGACTACTGCAGACCTCTAGGTGCGCGAGGCCTTCCTCTGTCCTCAGCTGTCCACTTTGCTCCTCAGAAGGTTTCTTTATAAAGGAGTTTCCAGTGCAGGGATTCTTACAAGATGGTTCTTAAGATTTTAGCTCATGTGTCACCCAGTGTCATATTCGAACTCTTGGAAGGTCTAAAGGTGGGGAGTCAGCATTGGAGTGTGGCAAGTGGCAGAAACATAGATTCATGAAGACAGGGCATCCCCATGTATAACAAGGGAGAAAAGAGAGTTTCCTAGGGAAGATCAAAGATCCCATATTGGTCTGTAATGTGGCATGACTGGCCAAAGACTTTCTGTCCAGGGCTGCAAAAGTGCTGTCTTTAAGGGATACGTGTCCTTATCTGCTATCCCCATGACACCTTCCAGAGAGCCACGAACAAAGTTAACATTGCTGCAAAGAGAAATTCTGATTGCCACTCATGAATAATGAAGCCCCCAGACAGCACCTTGTCACTGGTGCTTCTGGGAGAGAAAAGGTAGGGCCAAAGCATCGGAGAGCCAGGGAGCCTGTTCATAGCCCAGCCAACCCCAAGCAGGCACTGGTGCTTGGGCACCTTGGGAAAGAATGTCTGGTCGTTTATGTTCTATACCTGGGTAAGTTCCCAGATCAGATCCCCATTATTCTGCATGTTGATGTGGCATACCTGGTAATGCTCAGGGGCTACTCTGGCATGATTCTCAGGGTGTTGTTCTTGGCAGTGTTTGGGGAACCACACAGTGCCATAGACAGAACCCAGGCGTCCTGCATGGAATGCATGTGCTTCAAACTTTCGATCCGTCTCTCTGGTCCCCTTTGACTTTCTGTTGACCCCCAATCCCTTCTATAAGGACACACGTCTGATCTTAGTAATGAGGAAACACAGACTGTGTTTTTTTTTTTCAGAACAAAGTTCCATGTATGTTTAAATGTGAGACCTTGGGGAAGTCATTTCTCATCTTCAACTCAAGGGATCTCTCAAGTTTTAACACTTACAGTGTAGGATAAAGCACTGTGTGCTCAGATGGTCAGTGAGCATCTTCCTTGTGTTTTATGCTAGGTACAGAGAGAGCTAGGTACAGAGAGAGCAGTAGGCTGACACAGAAAGACAGATGTCCTGGCCTCCTAGCATACTGTTCCCATGACTCTGTGTTCCCAGTAGGTGCAAGCTAACATCAAGAGTCATTAGGGACCATTTATCCCAGGGTCTGCCTGACTGAAACACCCTTAACTCACTCATTAAGACTCCCACCTCCAGGATGCACTGCCTGGCTGGGCATCCCTGTTTACCTCTGGGCATGGGGTGGGTGTCTGTCGGCCATCAGCTGCCATATGCCACCATCAGCTTATCTATCATACTTTTCAGTATGTTAGTATGAATTCATTCCTATTTTGGACAAACTTGCAGGCTATCGAATGTAGCCTGCCCACAGGACAGAGTCTGGCAAACTCCCCGTGGCGTACCAAATATGCCAAATACCAGTAATAATGATGGGTCTCATTCTCCTAAAGAGCCTTGAATATAATCTCAGGGCTAGGATGAAAGAGACGTTACTGGGGCCTGCTCGAGGCAATCGACGAATAACAGGATGATGAATGAATGAATGAATGAATGAAGTATGAATTCAGCTCTAGTTCATAGATAGGGAACATACATATTCACAGTTCTAGCTTCTGAAATAGTTCTTCTCTCTCCCTTCCCCCACTGCAGTAAAGTGACCTTCATACTAGAACACCAGATGTGCCAAAGTGGGTGACCAGCCCTCCTCATTCTAGGAGCTTTCTATGCTATCTGGTATATCCACAGAATCATCCTACCCTCCATTCTTTCATCAACTATTCATTCTGTGCTGACCCGATATAATTCTGTGTTGAAGAAATACAACAGTAAACTAGAAATATATCCCAGCTGTAAGAGATATTAACTATAAGAATGTCAAGCAACGATTGAACTCATATGTGCTTTCAAAATGCACTTTTCATTTGCCTCAACTTTACAACTCCTCATCCATACACCTCTACCAAATCTATAACCTCTACCAAATCAAATGAACACCCCCCCACACACATACACTCATACAGACACTCTCACGCACACGCACGCAAGCATGTGTGCGTACACAAACCAACTCTTTTCCCTCTTATCTATGACATCCCTGAATTAATCCATGCAACATAAAAAGCAAACCACTTAAGTTTGTAGTGGCTCACAGTGAAGTTCCAAAAACAATTAGAAAAAAATCTGCTCTGAATGTGTATGCAATTGGCAGGCCAGGAAAGGGAGAGCCAGGAGGCAGAATGTAAACGGTTGTTTCTTCATTGCAATTTGAGTCGCAGCCCGGTGTAGAGGATAGAGCAAGACTGAGTGGAATTCTCTTAGGTTTGAACGGAGACCCTCCTGCTTCCGGACTGGCGACCGTGGCAAGAGGCTTCTCTTTCTAAGACTCGCTGAAAGTAGCGCTTATAAAGATGGGTAGGTATGCAGATGGGACACAATAGCAGGGAAAATGTCCTCCTGTCGGACCTTGTCTCTATTCATTCCACTCTTAACTAATTCTTTTGTTTTCCTATCTTCGAGACCAAATGCGGCGTTCATACCTTCAGCTCTTGGATAATTGTATACCTTGCCAGCAGCATCACTCTTCACTCCTCCCCTCTATGTACATTCAGGAAAGAATACTCTCTTTATGTTTCTATGGAAACACTGCAGGCTTCCATTATAATCACTGGGACTTAGCTCCCCACACCCGTCTTGCAACTGCTTCCACCGGTCTTGACAATTTAAAGGGGATTGAAAGTGACTTTCTTTTCAGGGCCAGGCAAATAGCAGAGTATGGAGAAGCATGTGTGCTTTGGAAAGAAAATGATTAATGTTTTTGAGGCCAGAGCAATTTATTAACATAAAGGAAAATAGTCACTTTTCTTATTATTCATCTGTTTGGCAAAGTACTTTGGAGTTTGGAGGGGAAGAGAGAAGAGAGTCAATTTTGCTTTGAAGGCAGCTGCTTCTTAAGTGGTGGTGGGGGAGAGTAGCCTCTCCTGTCTGTTTTCCATCTGGAGGCCTGGCAGAGGAGGTACCCCTCAGCTTCCTTTTCAGCCAGCCCATGCCACATTCTGGAGCCTCTGGGAAAGGGCGAAAGTTGCCAAGGAGGAGAGATGTCGAGGAAACCTCAGCAGAGGCTTGTTATAGATGCCTCTGGGGGATGCCTCTACCTCGGTACTGGTTTTAAGTAGAACAACAATCCTGTTCCACCTTCTTCCCTTCCCTGCCCAGCCTTCCCCCTGTCCTAACCCTATTCCAGAGGCACTCCGTCTTTCTCACAAGACCCAAAGAAGGAAGAGGAGTGCTGTGTGCTTAGTCTATGTGCAACTCTGCTTTATGTGGGGGCAAACGCTGAACAGAAAATTGCTGAATGCAGGAGTCAGAGCTCAAGATTGGGTAGTCTGGGGCATCCAAGGTCTGTCCTCTGAGGATGCTGCTAATACCTGGCCCCTGTCGAGGGCCACTGAGCTTCCTGTCTGGTGCCAGAGAGCCCTTCACATCCGTATGCTCAGGGTGTCTGAGTGTGGTGCCACATCGCATTAGAGAGTGAGCTATGTGTAAACCAAGAAGGCAAGTGGGCCTTGCGGTCCCCTCTGGAAGCACCTCGCTAATCTCGCTGACAGATCAGTGCCCCAGCTATCATGTTCAGTGAAACGGGAAGGATGTTTTTCTGGGTAATTGGAAGCAGCACGGAGCCTAAGTCATGGCTCGTCTAGAAGAAGAAATAGCGAGAAGCAAAGAGGAGATAAATTCATAGGCAAACAGCAGAGCCAAGGTCTAGGCGTGGGGTCCTAGTGGACAGACCGAAGCTGACTCGGGGAGCCGGCAGGACTGCAAGTTGAGAGAGAAACAGAGAGACCTTCCTCCTCGGGAGCCCCATCAGATGGGCAGACACTTTGGCTCTGCGTTTCCCTTTTGCCCTCCCGATAGATAGCGGCAAGAGGGGAAGCTTGTTATCTCCATTTACTAGACAAGCAAACAGGGGAAGGGAAATCCAACCGAGTGGTGATCGGAATGAAAACCTGCCTTTCCAGAGCTGCCTCCTTTGTCTTTCCTCCAGAGGAACCAGTGTTTCCGTCCAGGAACTGGCTATTCCTGGGGCCGTATTCGAGAAAGAAAGAAACGACAAGAGAGACCTAGTTCCAAAGAGGTTAGGATACACGGTGGTTTAAATGTGCAGTTAGGAGAACAGTAAGAGAAAGGCGTTGCATTTGGGTTTGGCCCACCCCTGCCTCTGCGTTCAAGATTCACTCCTGGGGGTCCTCAGGATGGGAGTCAGGGATTGAGCCTGGGCAGCTGCCAACAGGGCAAGCCCCTTCCCACTGTTGCTCCGTGGCCTTCTTTGGTGGGTGAAAAACTCTTATTTTATGGACACTATCCTGGCTGTTTGCTCATTTTCCTGTGTCTCGTGTAATTCTCATAACCCCATGAGATAGATTGCAATATTTTTATTTAAAAAATGAGGAAACTGAGGCAAGGGGACATTCTTTGTTGAGAGCTCATGCAGGTCATGCAACAGAGCCAGGGGTTGAACCTAGATGCTCTAAGAGCCCGGGCACTCAAGCACGATGTCTAAACTGGTATCTTCCCGGGTCCCTGCTTGCCACCGGTGTGGGAGTGACCATGGCCTGTGCAACCAGCCCCAACCCAGCTAACCACCCCAGCCTGCAATAATAGTACTTGGAGGTTGCAGGGAGCTCTGCTGGGGAGGCTGTGTCCCTAGAGAATATGGGCACTCGCTTAGAGGCAGGTTTCTCAAAGTAGCATCTGGCCTGGTACACCAAACCTGAGTGTGGTACAGGCTGCAGGGTCTGCAGTGGGCATCCTGAACTCCCGTCCCCTCCCAGCAGCGGGTCTGGCTGCTTCAGAAACAGGTGACACACTGTTGATGAAACTGCATCCCCCGAGCACAAAGGCTGAGAAGTAATGGTCCACACCACCTCCCTGAAGCTCTCCTCTCTCCCGCTCCACTACTGCTAAATCTTTTAATGCTAAATGTTTTAGCATTTCTGTGCCACAGAACCAAGGGCACCATGTATTTACCAGCCACCTGCCACTTCCTTTTTAAAAAGGAGTTAGCTATAAAGGTCAATGGAATCAGCAAGGGCAGTTTGGTTCCCGTCCACATGGATCAATCATGCCGTGCTGGCTAGTGTCTTTAGGGACAAGTCTGTCCAATAAATTGTGTGTTTTCCCCTCAGCCTGGAAGGGAATTAATTTCTCAAACTTTCTCTTTATCAGTTGGCTCTTCATGGAGGATAATTTTGAGCTTCATAATTTGCAGCCACTTCAAGTTAGTTGGTGGGTGCTCCCCTTTTCCCTGGGCATCTCTGCAGAGGGGCCCGAGAATCACAGGATTCTCTTCATGGGTGCTTAACTCAAGCAGGCTCTACAAGTAGCAGTTGCAGTATTACTTGCAACTGGGAATAAAATCTGAGTTCTGGGTTTTGTGGTTCTGTCACAAACTTAGATAGGGAGGGGTCAGAGCAATAGTATAGCAGGTAGGGCATTTGCCTTGCATGCAGCCAACCCGGGTTCAATCCCCGGCATGCCATATGGTTCCCTGAGCACCACCCGGAGTAATTCCTGAGTGCAGAGCCAGGAGTAACCCCTGAGCATCACCAGGTATGACCAAAAAAAAGTGGGTGGGTGAAGGACTTAGATAGAATTTTTTTCCAGAGAACTTGGCACATGTATTCAATCAAATCATCAATATGATTGAAAGGGAGAAAGGGGAAGGACAGGAAAAAATCCCAACCGTAGAGCCAGTTGAAGTCCTAGCTCTGACAGATCTTAAACAAGTCACCTACACTCTCCACGCCTCCATTTCATTTCCTCATCTGTCGGAGGGGAATAATAACCAGATCCACACTTTTTGGCTGTTGGGAGCCTTGAAATGGGATGATGCATGCGCTGTGTTTAGCAGAATGCCTGGCATTGTGCCTGGCATGATAAATGGTGAGGCTTGTTGCATTAGCTTGACAGAGAACTGAAGATTGGGTCACTCCGGCCAGCTGTGGCTTCTGTGCTAGCAGTTTGTTATTCCTGTGAACTCCCACTTGCTTGGTTTTATATTTATATCATGTTTCAGAGCCTCTTTAACTATTAATGCATTAAAATGGGTTTTATTTTATTGCCGATAAATTGCAGATATTGTAAATCCCGCTTCTCTCCTCTTACACTCTAGAGAGAAGAAAGGGATAAAGCTACCTAAGGAAAACAGGGACCAGAGACAACTGTCTTGGGTATCAGCCCCTTGGGACCCAGACAAGTTTTCACCTAACTTCAAATGCATGCCTCGTTCCTAAAGAGACAGCCAGGGCTGTGCTTTGGGGTTGCTTGGAAAAGGCTGTCAGGTGCTGCCACGGCACTGATGTTCCCAGCATTTGAAGTGAGGGTGGCGCAGTCCACACTGCAATGGGACGACAGCGGCCGACACACCTGTGATGACTAGAAAGATCATAGATCCCGTGTGCTCTGTCATTATTTTTCACCGCAAGCCTCACTGCTGGCCGGAGAGTTCTGTGGCTGTGAGCCGGAGCTCTTACAGCTCACCTGGCTGCACGCTGGGAGCGCATCAAAGGCAGACGGAAGGAAAACACTGAATAATTTAAGTGGAAAGTTGGTTGCTAAGCCCAACAGGCCTGCAAATGTATTGCATTTCCAGTGAAATGCCCTTTTATCTGGCTAGGTAATAGCTCTAAGTGGTAAGCATGGCTGAGGTCCAGGGGCCAGAAAACTCAAGTATGGAAGGAAACTCAAGGAAGAAGCCCACTGCTGCCAACCCTGTGAGCTCAGGTCCCTCCTGGCATTCTCAGAATCCTCTTTCCTGGGTCGACTGAAGCCCTGGCTTCTCTCTTGCAGGGCATCCCTGCTGTAACGCTTTGGTATGTGTCCCGAGGAGCAAATTGGGATAAGTTCTGAATATCACAACAGAGCAGCCCCAGACATCAGAGTGCAGACTGTCACGTACAGCCTGCAATCTCCACTCGAACATCCACACCCTCTGTTCTGCCTGCTTCAGACGTCCTAACAGTGGAGAGTCAGTAGTGATGCAAGAGCAGCACGCAGACCGTGGAACTTGAGGGCAAGAGCAGATGGTGTTGGACGTCTTGACGCTCAACCTGGAGCATCTTCCGTGGTTTGGTAGCCCCACGGGTGTCCAGCCCTCTCTGCAGCAGTGGGCACCTGCCCTCCAGAGGTCTCTGGTGCAGCCTTGGCTTGTGCACCCTGCCCTGGGGAGCAGGACTGGCCTTTAACTGGTCTTTACCATCCAGAACGGAGACAGAACTGTCAGCCAGGACTTTACTCATCTCCCTTGAGGCCTGGGATACTGGGGGTGTGGGAGGCAGAAGGGCCTATGGATGGATTCTCTAGTTGACACTTATGGCAGCCTGGGCTTCAGGTGGAACTCAGACTCACTTTTCCCTTTCCAGTGGTGAGAGATCCACTCCCTCCCTAAGCAGGCTCCCTTCTCTCCCCCTCTGTTCTCCCTCCACTCTCCCCAGTACTCCTGCGTTACACCTCATGTGGCCGTCTCATCCTGTAATCGAGGCCGAGCAGAAGGGGACCTCTCTTTTCCAACAATGTACTGAAAACAAAAGCAAGTTTCTGGATGATTTCATTAATGACAAGTTTTCTATTCATGGAACATATGGGCTGGTGGTCACAAAAGCTTTTTAGTAAAAACAGATGCCACCTCCTCTTTTCAATATTAAATTTTAAAATTAGGACTCGAAACAAATGACTCCAGGGGCTGGGGAGATAATACAACAGGCAAGGCACTTGCCTTGCACACGGCTAACCCAGGTCGACCCCTAGCATCCCATATTGTCCCCTGAGCACCTCCAGGAATAATTCCTGGGTGCAGAGCCAGGAGTAACCCTGAGCATCGCCAGGTGTCACCCAAAGAGCCAAAAAAAGCCAAAGAAAATTAAAAATAAACAAAACATTGGGACTCTAAATTAAATGATCTAGAAGTTTCCTAGCACTGATGTGTGTTGGATGTAATCCTGGTTGATGACAGACCCATGTCCTTACATTCACCTGACAGGGTGCTGGGTAGCCCTGATCTATACCTGCAGACAGTGCTCTGGGTAGCCCTGGTCTATGCTGGCCCAACTCATATGTCTCCGTATTTTGGCTCATTCTCAGTCTTCATACAGTCATGTTACTATCTCCCTAGGGACCTGATCTAAGTGTTTCTCAAGACTCGTTGCTACAATGCTAGGTTCCCATTCTCCACTCTCCTGGTAGAGATTTGGGGAATGACATCCAGTGAGCCGAACTCACAGATATCCCAGAGATGGACACAGCAGGTGCACATGGTAATTTGTAGTATATGGTAATGTGTTCATCACGATCACGGTCATCCTGTTGTTCGTCGATTACCTCGAGCAGGCACCAGTAACGTCTCCTTCATCCTAGCCCTGAGATTCTAAAAAGTGCCACATTCAAGGCTCTTTCAGGGTTAGGAGAATGAGACCCATCATTGTTACTGGTATTTGGCATATTGGGCACACCACGGGGAGTTTGCCAGACTCTGCCGTGTGGGCAGGTTACACTCAGTAGCCTGCCAGGTTGTCTAAAGCAAGAATGAGATAATAAGATGTCAGGCAGCCGCATTTGCATTTGCAGCCATGCGCTTCCGGGAGCTGGGTTTTATAGTCTCTGGGTCTTGGCTGTTGATGGAATTACACAGCGCTAGGGGGGCAGTTGGTGGGTGTGACCCCCGCCTACTGGAAGATGGAGGATCTGGGTAGAGGATGCTCAGCCCTGATCTGAGCAGGCTTGGAGATCTCAGCCCTGGGACCCGTATGCCTTTGTTCCTCTTCCGGTACCTTCATGCGTGTGGAGAGTGGTCTCAGCATGGTTGTGGCTGGTTCTGGAGGTCTTCGGCTGCTGGGGCTCTGGTCAGGGCGGGGAGGGAAACTCAACCCACCCCCCTCGAAGGGGCCCCAGTGAGGACAGCCAGGCTCGGGGGCAGGAGACTCTGCGCTGTTCTCTTCCGGGGGCTGGGTTTTATATGTTTTTATATGTTTTAATGTGTTCACAAGGCACAGAACTGAGATACAGTTCACTAACATCCCGCTGAGCAAGCTGGTCTCCAATGGTAGTGTGCCATGGGATCTCACCAGCAGTTAGATAGAACTGAGTCTTCATCTTGCCATTACTAAGCACTCATACCAACATTGTTATTCACGAGCCCCTTTCTTAGCCTCGGGAATGTAATTTGAATATGTTCATAGACTGGGTTCTTTGAGCCTTAGCTGCCTATCTGTAAGTTGGAAGTACTTTCATCTGTCTTTCTTGGTTGTGAGGATTCTATGTGGAAGCAAGATCCTTTAAGAACCCAATGGATATGTGGTAAATGGTGCCTCTTCTTTCTTTCCCCCAATTTTAACCTCAACTTGCATTCCTGCCCTTGCCTAGATATCACTTGTGAAACTCCTTCAGGAAAGTCACATAGATGTGAGTAGTTTATCAATAATGAGGGTTTTATCTGGGCATATTAGTTTTACCAGCGGCGCTAAAACAAATCCCACAACTTTAATAGTTTATACGAACACTAATGTTCTGGCATTCAGAAGTCTCCCGAAGGATAAATCAGGGTGCCAGCAGTGGTGGGCTTCTTCTTGCAGCTCTATTATTTTTCACTTCTTTTAGAGGCTGCCTGTATGCCTTGGCCTGTGGCTGCAGCGTGTCTCTGCCTGTTGTTACAGGTCTTCCTCTGACTCTCTGCCTTTTCTCCCACTCTCTTTCTCTTCCAAGAATCTTAATAACACTGGGCATACTGGGAAATTCAGGACACTCATCCTCCCCTCACGATCTTTTGTTACATCTGTAAAGTTCCTTTTGTAATATATGGTAATGAGCTCATAAGGTACAGAAATGAACATTTGGACATCTACTGGGACCATAATCCTGCTACCATAAAATCATAAAACTGGATTTTGATGTTTCACCAAGAGAACCTGCAGATCTAATGTCCTAAATCTCTCTTCCAAAGAGATCATTAGGCAGTTCAAATGCCATAGAAGGGAGACGATTTAGCCGGGAGGAAGATTGTGGTTTTCCACAAATCAAACTTCACCTTTTCTTACAGTAGATGCAGAAGTATTAGGTAATAATGTTGGATGACCATGAAGAACAAGGATCTCAATGTCCTGTGAAATTGCAACAAGCTTTCTGAGTCATCACAGGAAGATTTGATTAGGTTCCATCTCATTGAGACTATGTAGTGTTCCAGGTATTCGAAACTGACAGTCCATGAACTGCATTCAGTCTCTGATTCAGTTCAACAAGATCTACCGAAAGCCAGCTGGAGAGAAACTCTCCTACCCTACTTGACATATCGAGGTCCTCTCTTTCCCTACCCAAGCGTGCAGGGGAGAGCAAATGATGCCAATGACTTTACTTTGGGACCATCTAAATAGATGTCTCAAGTTCACCACTGCTTTTCATTTCTCCCCCAGTCCACATAAGCATCCTCATCTCTGACAGGAATCTACTGAGCACCAGCTGCGTATGTGTCACTGAGATATATTGCTTGTTTGCTGGGGGGAAAAAAACTGAGAAACTGCATTACCATGATGGGGGATAAGTGGCAAATATTGCGGGAGTCCTAGGAGAGGAGTGTAAGGTCGATGAAAGAAACTGGCGTTTAAGCTGCAAGAGTAAGACGTGTCTAGACAGAGCAGGGCAGAGAAGGCAATCTAGTCACCGAGGGAACGTTAGCGAGTGCCCCGAGGCATGATACAGCACCAGGTGTCCGAAGACAGCTGGGAGACATAGGAGACACACAGGCTTGAAGGTCAGTGTCATTTTCAGAAGGACTTGAAATAGTCCAAGGAAATGGCAAAAACCAGGGCAGGACTGTGTAGGAGATGAGGGAAGCAGGTAGACTCTCTTTGTCACATAATTTGGCAGTCTGTGTGCTTTACTTTTCTTGGGACAGGGCAAAGGGGAATCTGTGGCAAAAAGTCTTAAGTTCAAATGACAGATGGTGAGGGCTTTTATTGGCTAAACAGACGGGATGGAGTTCAGGGGCGGGATTCATTGGATACAAGTGGTGGCCAACTTGATGTGTGTTGTGAAGGGGAGCGAAGGGAGCTACAGTTTTTGTATGAAGACTTCTTTAATAGCATGGGAGGAGAGGAAATATGTGAAAAGGGCTTTGTGGAGAAATGAGGAGTGGGTTTTGGTAGGTGGTAAATTTGAGCGAGCATAATGATAATATCTGCAGTAAGTTTAAAAAACACACATATAGACATAGATGTAGATTAGAGAGGTGTTTCACGCTTGGACATGTTTTACCCTGAGCAGAGGGAATTTTCATGAGTAGCCCTGAATTATTTGCATGTTTACATGCTTATATATATGCATATATAATATATGCATATATATTATATATGTATAATATCTGTTCTTTTATATCTATGCAGATACAATACTTCGAAAGAGAGATGCCATAAAACAGTAAGGAAGGTTAGGTGGAATTCCCGAGACAGACTTAAAATCCTGAGTGTATTTGAATCCAGAAAGTGGGAGGCTGCGTGGGATTGGGAGAGTACTCGGACAGAGCCCCAGGACAGACAGTAGCTCTTCCTTTCTCTCTCCAGTGCCTTTCAACCTTCACAGCCAACCTCCTCCTTCACTCATTGAAAAAGGAAGTTTGTACCTCTCACCTGCACAGCAAACCTGGCAAACTACCCATGATGTATTCGATATGCCAAACACAGTAACAAGTCTCACAATGTTACTGGGCCTGCTCAAGCAAATCGATGAACAGCGGGAGGACAGTGACAGTGACAGTGAGCAGTATGCTTGGATGATAGAAAAAAAAATTTTTTTTATCCTTAAAAACTTAAAAACTCCCTTAAAAAGTCTTTCCTGTTAAAACATTGGAGGCATCTTACAACTTAAGCAAAGCAGATTTTCCCTGGGAACTGTGTTCAGAAAGTCAGTGCAGGAGTGGTGTGGTCAGTGTCCTCCACAAAGCTGCTGCAGTTATTTTTAGAGAACGCGCAGGTGAAGTTTAGGAGACAGCTGAGGTGGGGGGTGGGGTGGGACAGAAAGAAGGAAGGGGTGTCCTTGAGCTGAAGACACCGTCACAGTTTTTGTGAGATCTCCCACTTATTGCACAATTACTTAAACTCTTTTCTGCTAAATTAATTCACTTTTATGCAAAAAAACTGTTTATACCTGACAGGCAGTATCACTTTTGAAAATGAAGACCTGTGTCACTATGGTGACTGTTTGTGGGGATGAATTTTACAAACGAAAGGTTTCAATACAAAGCTCAGTGGCTGAGGTTATGCTTTGCAAACAGGAGACCCAGGGTTCAGACCCAGAAGGCGCCGCCTGGTCTTCAAAGCACAACCAGGAGTGATTCCATAGCATAGAGCCAGGAGTAAACTCCGGCATCTCTCTCTCTCTCTCTTTCTCTCTCTCTCTCTCTCTCTCTCTCTCTCTCTCTGGGTATGGTCTGAAAAACCAAATCAAACCAATTAAATCGATCGAAATCTTAGCTACATAGTGTTATATGCATATGGCTATGCACAGGAGATCTGCTATCTTCATTTTTGTTTTGGGAGCCACACCGGGCAATGCTTAAGGGTTACTCCTGGCTCTACACTCAGGAATCACTCCTGGCAGTGATCAGAGGTACCAGGTACAGAACCGGGGTGGGCTGTGTGCATGGCAAGCACCTGTGTTATCTCTCTCTGTGCTATCTCTCTACCCCCAAAATCTGCTGGTTTTTGACCAAAAGTGTGATTTAAGTGACCACATGAAAGATTTTTCAACTATTTTAGCACCAAACTCAGATTTTTCCCTTGTAGATAATCAGAAGGATTGAAATAAATTTGGAAAGAGAGTGACTTTGTCATCAAGCAGTTCGATGTTATATAATCTCGGGTATCACTGGTGGCATTCAACCAACACTTTAAGTACCCTGTTCTAGAACGAATGCTAAGGAGAGGTAAGGAGGGTGATTTGAAACCAAAGCAGACTGGAACCATCCTGGGTCAGAGAGCGAATGGCCCACTCCCTGCCCTTGGAACTTACTGCAACACACACTCGAAGGAAACTTTTCTCCCTGATGGATGGTACAGAGTCTATAGCACTGTGGGTGGTGTTGGCGCCCTGCTTCTTGGTGAGATGAAATCTCCAAAGTGATCCAGGGTAAGAGAAGGTCAAGAAGGCACATGGTCAGATGAGGAAGAGAGTGAGTTGAACAGGACTGTGTACCACACGGCTTGATGGAAGCAGGAAGGGTCACCGTCACCTTCCGCTGATGAGGCCACCGTATAGAAAACCAAATGTGCTGCTAACTAAGCAGTGGCATTTCTAAAGAACAGCCATCAGGCACAGTGACACGCACTGGGCCCATCCATCTTCCGGGAAAGAGGTTGCTGCCCGACAAGGCCAGATGATGTGGGCTTCATATCACTTATTCAGGAGTTTGTAAGATCTGACTTCCCGGCACCCAAGACGGGGGTTTGAAGTTACTTGAAATGATGAAAAAATAAGAAAAGACAACTCTCATCTTCCCACTGATACTATGATGGGGATGTTGTTCTGATCTTTTTGCTTTCATCAAATTAATTGCCCATCTCTTTGCAGTGGCTTAGAAAAAGGATGTAGCTACTGTCTGGGAGCGCAGCCTGGCTTTGAATGGTAATGAGGGATGAGGGCACACATGGCTGTTCTTGAAGGCTGGGAAGGAGGCGGCAAGAGGGTTGCTAGCGCGTCAAGGGTGTGACTTCATTTCAAATATTTGCTTGGGCTGTTGGAGGTATGTACCAGAAAAATGCAAACATTGTCAATCTTGTTGGAAGGTCATAGTGTAGCCAAACATTGCTACTTCTAATTTCATTTGGAACATCAGAGTGTCAGAATTGAAAAGGGACCACAGGGAACATCTAATTAAAGGCCCTCATTTTTCAAATGAGGAAATTCAGAGGCCATGGAGCTCGCTCACAGTAGAAGTGGGAAGCAACCACTTGTCCTTTTCACTTACATAGGCCAAATAAAAAGCCTTCTTAAAGGTAATAGGAAATACATCATCTGGTGGCCGGAGAAAGAGAGTCTGTCTAGTTTAAATGGAGGTTAGTTAAAAATAATTCTTGTTTATGATGAATAGTGTTTTTGTCCTCCCTAGCTGTCTAGACATTTAATAATTCTCGTTCTCCTGGTGATTAGGAAATTTGCTTAAGGTAGGAGAAGTAGGAAAGGGAGGCGGGAACGAAGGCAGGTGATACGCAGGTTATGCTCAGCGCTACCAGGCTTTTCCAGGGCTCCATTTTTAAAAGGTTCTTTTCTACCAGTGGCCTGAAGCTCCTGTTTTTCAGAGGAAGTGTGGCTGGTAGGTATTCACAGTTTAATGACAAAATGCCAGAGGCTGTGCATAGGTGAGTGTGTGTGTGGAAAGGGGGGGGGGGGATTTGGAAGCACACCCCCCTCCCCGCTCCTCCCCAGTCCCTTGTCTGTCAGACAGTCCTGCTGGGAAGAATGAGAAATTTCACCAAGACCGCACCAGCAACCCAACTGAGGCTTCTATTTTCTCAGGCCCTCGGCTGCCTTTCTCATTCGAGAGAGAAAACTGATACAGAAAGCAAAGCCATACACTTTTTTGTCAAACAAAATTAGCTGCCATCAGCTGAAATGACAGCTTTTCCACAGTGCCACCGACAGAGCACTCCCCGCTCAGGCAGCATTGATCTCTGCAGTAATCATAGTAATAATAAGGCCTTCGATCCAGGCTGTGGTTTGCAGTTCAGAAAGGTTTCCACGTGTGTTATCGCATTTGCTCCTTCAGGCAAGGGACCATAGTTCCCATCCCACAGAGGAAGAAACTGAGTCCCAGACAAATTGGCAGACGGCACCTGGGGGAGGGGGGAATCTGGTGCTACATTTGGTGCTCTTTGGTTTCTTCTCTCATGTTACTTAAAAATTCTCTTAAAGGTAGCAACCTTACCTACTGCTGGAAGGAAATGTATTTAGAAAGTGAACCCAAAGTATGGAGCACTGTTCCTGATGTTTGCAAATGCCTGGCATGTGAGAGCTGCCATTCAGGAATATTATTCCAGAAAGGGGGATTCACCAAGATCACAGGACTGGGGATCAGAAACTTCTCTCTTGGAGTCTGGAATCTGGCCCTTTCTGCTCTTTGAACATGCTTTGTACAGAAGGGCCAAATGACTTACCTCTCCTCAGAACAGCAACACCCACAAGGTGTAACTGTGAAATGAGATGCACATGTGCATGCAGAATGTAGTATGGTACCCACACTTAGTGCTCAGTAAAGCTTAGGGATGATCGTTACCTCACAAGGCCTTGTTCATAATCCCCACTGCCAAGGAACAAAACAGTGTCTGCCTGGGAACCAGATGTTAACCCCCAGAATTAAACGTCCCGTCTTTTTAGTCTCAGGTATTCGTAGACCTCCTGTCTCTGCCCCTCTTCCCTTCCCCTTCTGCATCTAAGGGGGATTCGCAGTATATTATTGGAGCCCACAGTATCTTAGCTCAACAGAGCTGACCTCGTTGTGGCCAGGTACCTGTATATGATGCACGCTGTGTTCTGGCATGTTCTGCAGTTGTTCAGATCTTGGCCGGTTCGATAAAAGTTGCGTCTGCAAGATAGAGCATTTTTTTTCTGACTAAATCTATGGACGAGCGCCAGGTGAGATGCACACATCCTAGCAACTCGTGTCTAGAATACAGCACACACACACCCGCTTCCCTTGTCATCAGTAGCCAGGTGGTACTGCTCTTAAAAGTCATGCTATACGAGGTTTTTCTTTCTATGCCGACAACAGTCTTATGAAATGAGTCCGTTGTTCTTCCCCCCTTGTGTTAGATCAGGAAAACGGAGGAACTCTGAATGAATGGAAGGGGGATTCAAATCTAGACCCCTGAGGGAAGTGCTTGTCTCTCCCTAGCATCAGTGCTTCTCTCTGATAAAGCAGTGCTGATTCTGAGTCATAACAGCAAAGACCAGTTAATTACCTCTTGTTCAAGGGACAAGCATTCCACACCCCAATAAGCAATGGCCTTCCCTCCCGACTGGGGATGAGTCAGCCAGACACTTTGGGCCTCTCTTTTCATTCCGAATTGTGATTTCAGTCCCCACCTAATTGGTCAGTGATAAACTGACCCAGGCCATCAAATTGATCATCAAGATCAAGGTCGACTGCAAACCCTGTGGCCGTCTCAAGCGAGTCCTTTGTGATGAGCACACGAGCAGTTACGGTATCGTGCGTGTGTGGCAAGTTGCAGTGAGGATGGGCAGCTCCACACTCCTATCACTGCCCACCCCCACCTTAGTAATAATATTTTCACCCTGTGGCATCATTGTCCCCTCTTCTCCAGTCTCTAACTCTCTGGAAATAATAAATAGCCATGGACATGTGACAGAACCTGGAATTATATGAAAACATAGTCTGAACAAAGAAGGGCCAATGACTGTGAGTTGGGGACATACCATAGCTTTAAATATTTTAGAGACATTTGACTTAGGAAAGCTCTGTCTCTCTGTCTCTGTTTCTGTCTCTGTCTCTCTGTCTCTGTGTCTCTGTCTCTGTCTCTCTCTTTCTCTTCCCCCCTTCCTGTTTCTCCCTCCCCATGCATTCCTCTTCCCCACCCTCTCCCTTGCTCTCCAACCACCTAGCCACTAACCCCATAGTTTTAAAAATATGCATATATTTTTAAATCACCTTACCCTTCCGTGAGAGCTCGGGCTTTCTCTAAGTCTTGAATTACATTCAAGAGGACTTTAATCTTCTCCTGGTTTGAGTGCAGAGACTCCTCCACGGACTGCAGCCTGCCCTGGAGGTGGCACAGCTCCCCCTGTGCCGGGTGGGTCTGGTGAGCCCCGTCAGCGTCCCTGCTGCTCTGCCCGGTGTCTCTCCTTGGCAGAGAGGACGAAAGGTGATCGCCTCCGAGGCAGCTCTGCGTCTCCGGAGGGCTGCCTGGCGGGGGTGCGCCCTGGACGGTCTGTTCCTGACACACAGTGGCAGGTTTCGATGCACTGGGAGGCCGGGGGGACTGCCGGTCCGGGTGACCGTCGCTGGCTGGCCAACAGTCTGAAGCCCCTCCTGGGTTGGCGGGCGGGCCGTGGGAGTCCAGCATGGAGGTGCTGTGCGTTTGCAGAGGGGAGGGGACACACGTTTCCTTGGACCGGGATGCCGAGGGGCCAAAGTCTTGGTCATCCGGGTTTTCTTTGGGCAAAAGCAACTCGGGTTTTAGTTTCCCCGTGCCTGGAATGTGGTTGGCACCGCTGGTGGCATTGGAGCAGGAGGGGGATGGTTCTGACTCTTGTGGTGGCATTCTTCTCCGGTCCCCTGGGCACGTGTCAGCCGAAGGCGGTGTGGAGTGGCTTCTCTCCGCTGACCTTTCCGGCCTGAAAGCGGATGCTCTCGCTGCCCAGCTCGGACTCTGGTAAATGTCATCGGGGACCTGAATGGCAGCCGTTGATTTTTCCGAGGCGCTCCACA
The DNA here is from genome assembly GCF_029834395.1 of Sorex fumeus. NCBI lineage: Eukaryota > Metazoa > Chordata > Mammalia > Eulipotyphla > Soricidae > Sorex > Sorex fumeus. Next base: position 847,428 of record NW_026606154.1, on the reverse strand, counting down.
TCCCGGCGTCCAAGCAGAGGCTGACGGGGCCGTTGCTTTGCACCTTGGGCACCCTTGGGAGGGCAGGGTGGGACACCTTGACCCTCTGAGGCCCGTCCTCCAAATGCTGAGCCAGGCGTAGGTAAGCCAGGTCGGAGGACACCATGTCCTGCTCAGAGAGGTTGCCGTTGAGCTGGGTGGCACTTTGGGAGGCCGTGGGCATTTCCACCAAGGACTTGCTGGCCGTGAGTCTCTTCCTCCTGAAGACTGGGAAGTGTTTCCTGAGACTGGGGGAGGTCTGGATAGCCATGTTCCTCAAGCCCCCCGCCTTCTGGGACCGGGGGAAGGAGAGCGAGTAGGGGGGCAGGTGGTGGTGCCGGGCTGCTTGAGTCTTGCCCATCACAGTGGGGTCTTGGGGCGTGGGGGCGGCGACCTCAGCGAGGCCAGGCGGGGTCTTGGTGGCCCCATCCTCCTGGAACCTCACCTGCTGGGACTTGGTCCTGCGGTGGTGGGGCGGCTGCACCGGCTCCACCGACTCCAGGCTGTTCCGCTTCAGGAGCACAGGTCGCACTTTCACATGCGTCTGGGCCATGGAGGCTCACTGGGAAGGGCTGGCTCCACGCGCTGCACCGGGGCACATGTCCTTAGGTCTTTGGAGCAGCGTCCGACGCTGGGCGGTGCCAGGCCGGGTGGAGAACTCCGCTCCTCGGAGAAGGGCAAGTTCCGTCTGCCATTCCCAGCCCCTGGCTTCCTCCGGGGGGCCTGGCGTAGTGCGACTCCTTTATTTAAAATATGATTTCCACGACAAACGATAATCACCGCTTAGATAAACAGTGAGTCGGGCTAATATTAAACATCCGATCTATCGAGAGGGCTGGTGGGGTGTTTATGAAGGGAAGCCAGCAGGCAGTTCTGTTCCTGGAAGGAATGTGCTGTTGTGAACAGGGAGACAACAAAGCTACCATTTAGGGGCTTGCATCAGACTTCCGATGTGTGAATTCCAGAAGAATCCTGCTATGCGTGGGACCCGCGGCTTCCTTTCCTGGGGCACCCGTTTCCAGTGTAAAACCGCAGGAGACTCAAACACATCTCCTCTCTGCAGCGCTGGAAGCAGGCGGAGGAATAAGTGACCTGGGGGTTGCTTCAGTGATGAGACGTGACATTCCCGAGGGAAGGTCCCACAGTCAGGTCGATCTCAAATGTTTCCTTTGGGGCCATCGTTTTCTTTCATGCTGGTCTCTGTCTCTTCAGCAGGGGACACTTTTCTTCCTAAATAGTCTCACAAAACCCAGTGGGCTGTGACTGGGACGGGATGGAGGTGTTCGTGAGAACGCAGAGGACGGTGTCCCTGCTGATGTTCACCTGTGGGCAGAGTGTGCCCTGGCTGCAGTGTCAGGTAACCTGAGCCAAAACTGGTGTCCACTGGATCTCGTGAGCTGGGCCGAGGCCTGGTAGCTGTGGTGAGCAGACGCAGGGAGGCTGCAAGAAGGCAAAGGGAGCTGTGGTGACTGAGGACGCTCTGCCCCAGGGGGGCCCGGGCATGTTTCTGAATCCCTCCCTCCCACAAAGTGCTCTTGGGTAGGTCCAGGAAGAAGGCGCCCACACTGGAACCCCCAGTTGCCAACCACCATGTGGCTGCAGGGCTCAGGGTAAACGGTGTATCTATTCTCCTGGTCATTTTCTCCTTCCACCCGCCAGCGTCACTGACCCACTTCTGTCCTTCCACGAGGGCCCAGCGGACACCCCACCTCCTTCAGGGAGCCTTCCCAGAGACTGGCCTTATTACACATGGCCAATGTTAGACCATATTAATCAAGACCCAGTCTTGCCTTCTCATCTCCTCTTTCAACACAGATTGTGACTCCCATTGTGTAATCACCATGGACACATCTGTTCAGTTGTGTGTCCCTTGCTGCCCTGGAAGCTCTGGGAGGACAGGGACGAGCCCCTCAGCTCACTGCAGACCGTTCCCGGCCCTCCTGAAGGCACTCAGTAGGTGTTGGAAGGAGGAGGCGAGTCCTCTGGGAGCCAAGGGGAGTCTTGGCACGGGAGGGAGCTTTGGGATCCCGGGGTGTCCTGCCAACAAAACTAACTGGACCCTGAATTCTCTCTGCTCTAACTATAGCTTTTACATAAGAACAAGATTTTTCCCCAATGTCTTCATTTTTTAATTGCTTTCCAGGAGATAAATGTGCATAAGATTCTCAGTGAAAAGTATACCTTGTAATAATAGCAGTTACCATTTATTGAACACTTATTTTTACCACGCAGAGGGCTTTACATGCATTAATCATAGCAACTCTCATTATCTGAGTACCCACTAATGTGCCAGGTGCTGTTCTAAGCACTTTTCAAGCTGTAGCTCATCCATTCCCTACCCAATGAGGCAGATGCTACCATCATCCCTATGTTCTAGTTGAAGAAGTCAAAGCCCAGAAAGGTTAACTAACTTGCCCGAGGACACACAGGAAGAAGGCCAGAGTCTAGACCTTTATCAGCCTGTCACCAGGGCCTGTGCTCCTAAGCTCCCACCTTGGCCATGTTTCCTGTTTTGCGTTACCTCACTTTGTTTTCCCAACAGCTTTGGACTGGTGAGGAACGCACAGCTCAGAGAGGACCTGTAATGTGAACCCTCACCCGGGAGCCCTCACTCTGGGTTCTCACTGTGATCTCAAGAGGTCTGTCTGGTGTTTGGCAGGACACACCACTGATTTGACAACACAATTTGAAGACACCGGCAGGTTTAGATAGATTCAGAGGATGCCACTTGGCCTTCCCAGAGCAGGGGAGGTTCTATTGCCTGTTGGAGAGATCAGATGTTGCTAGAATGACACATGGGCAGAAGTCTGCTGGTGCTGACCAAGAGGATTTTTTACTCATTTTGTGTTTTTTGTTTGTTTTTGTTTTTGTTGTTGTTGTTGTTGATTTGCTTCATTTATGTTGTGACCAAAAAGAACTATAAAAGAAATGGAAGGTGGTAGAATAACCCTCTTTGAGAGAGCTTCCTGTCCATACGCCTGGCCTAATCTTGAAGGATTTAAGCTCTAACCATGGGTGCTTTAATCCCCCTACATTCTTCCTCCTGCTATCTGGGGTGCTAATTTTGTGAGTGCCCCCCAAACCCTTGTTGTTTGGGCTTCTACCTCCCCTCAAGAGTTGCTAGATAACGCCAGTGGTGGCTTGGTTCTCAGTCTCCCGGCTGCCGTGAGCTTGGCTGTGATCAGCAGGGCCAGGAACCATCTGGAATGCTCCAGAGGACATGCACCACCTCAGAGCTGGCCGCTTGACCCAAAGCCCTGTACCTCCTGCTCCCATTGCCCCGGCTTCACACCGCCACCCTGGATGGCTGCAGGGCTGCAGGGCTTGCAACACTCTCAGCCTCGGTTTTGTTTCCGTCCACTTCTGGCTTCCCAAGCATTGTGCAGAGGGTTCGGGGACGTTTCACAGAAACATCTGCTCAACCAATGTGGACACTTGGGTGCTCGGGAATACTGACAGGGTGCCGCTACAGGCCACCAGGCCCCTGGTGGTGCTCAGGAGCTTCTAGTACTCTACGCAGCAGTGCTCACAAGGCATCCGTTTCACCCCCAGAGATGCCCCCCGGCCCTGTCTTAGTTTCTAATGATGGCAAGGTCCAGAGCAGAAACACATTGGGGGTTTGGTAGGAGAAGTGAGGGAGAAAGTGGGACAAAGCTCTCAGCCCAAAGCTCTGCTTGCCGGAAGTGACTGGGCAGGCTTGCCATTCCTGTTGGACCCATAGTTGTTTACAACCAGGGTTCTTGTGAATGTCAGCGAGGATGTGGGGATGTGGAAGAACCAGACTCTGATTTGTTTAACAGCTGGTAGAGCACCTCGGTCCCGAGGATAGGCAGAATTTGAGGAAACTGCCTCATGCTTGATCATATTTTGGCAGCACAGGACTGGGCCCTGAGAGTCGCCTTGACCTGTGATTCTGGGGAGACAGTCCCCAGGGGCAGGCTCCTTGGTGTCTGCACAGCAACTCCAGACAAACCCGCCTTTGCCATCAGTGTCATGCAGCAGTGGCAGCTCAGAGTTCTTAGGCCTGGAAGAATCCTGTAGTTCATCCATCATTCCATGCTCTCTGCCTCATCCTCTTGAAGTCTCCCGGAAGCCTGCCTGGGTATCTCCAGTGACAGGGAGCTTCCCGCCTAATCTCATCATCAGTAATAATTACCAACAGCAGCAAATAGGAATCGAAAGCTTACCATGGTGACGATGTGACAGCCAATCCTTGGAATGCATTGTGGGTCTGATCCCCATTTTGCAGAAGGAACAATTCAGACGTAGAAAGCTAAGTCACGTGCCTGAAACCTCACAGCCTGCTAGTCTAGTGAGCGTTTCCTTTTGTGTATTTCTCTGCTTAATTGCCCTCTCCCTTAGTTCTCTCCTTAATTGTTCATTAGTGTTTCATTCTGGGAAAGTGAACTCACTTGCTCTACAGTTGTCTGAATCTGGTTTCCATAAGAGCTAATGTTCAGTGGCTATTGATTATGTGCCAGGCATTGCGAAAGGTGTTCTTCATTTAGTGTCTTCCTCAGTCCTCATGACAAGCCCAGTGGCCATTGCTATCCAATCCCAAGTTTTATAAATGAGGGAACTGAAGTCCAGGAGATTCAGTAATTTGCTCCAGTCCAGTCGCTGTCCTGGTGATGAAGTTGACACTTGAAAACAAACTCCCAAAGACAAGCTCCTAACCACTAGGTCTTCCTGCCTTCTCCAGGACTGGGAAAAGAGGAATCTTTTTATGCAGAGCTGTCAGGCAGGTTTCAAAGGCCCTTCACATTTTCCTTCTAAAGTCAGTCATCATTCTGGTTTGATCCCCCACACTTCTTTTACCAGGAATCTATGTACCCCTGAGGTATTTTCTTTTGATCTTTAAGGAAAAAAAGGTTGGTTTTCTGTTTTGAGAGATACTACATCTCCATTGTAAAAGTTCAAATAATGTAGATAAACCACCAAAAAAGATGAAGGAAAAAAATTATCTGAAAAAAAAGTCATCTAAAATAAGTCTCCCCTCAGGAGAGCGAGCTCCCCCTCCACACCCCAGTGGTTTGGTGAAGGTCATTCTAACACTCTGCATGACTGCTCACACACACACACACACACACACACACACACAGCTCTATGGAAAGACTGTTTGTACTGAGCAAGTTCCACACAGAGACTGAGGATTCACAAGCTAACTAGGCTAATAGGATTCTCTCATCAAGTTATACTGTGGTCTATTTAAATAGTATCCTTTTGTGCATATTTAGGCTGTTTCTAAATATTTGATATTATTAACAATGTGTAAATAATTATTTTTGGCAAGTGAACCTTAAATACTGTCTAATTATTTCCTTAGAATAAATTCACTCAAGAGTTAGTGAATCAGAATACCCATGCCTTTTGTCAATATTACCTTTTCCCTTCCACAGTGTTCTCTGCAGCCCCTCTCTTAACTTCTTTTCATTGCTGCCTCTTTGTCACTGTGATTGGTCAGTTTCTGATGTCCATTTTTATCATTGTCATTAAAATGGGAGTGAAATTGCCTCCCATTATTTTCAGTGTGGAATTTGTTTATGATTGAGCACTTCCTCCTGATTATGACTGTAACAGTACATTTGATTTAGGCAAAGAATGAAAAAGTGAAAGTTACAAATTGATCACTGAAGCCAGTGAGGAAGCTCTTATGTCCTAAACATACCCTAGAAAGTTCAGCCAACATAAAAATTTCTGCTTGTATATTTATGTTTCCATTGCATATTGAATCAATTGCATATTTATGTTTCATTTCTTCTGCTTCTAATGACCACTATGACCTTTGCACAGATATATCCTGGGAAGTGCACTGACCAAAAAAAATAAAAGCCTTCTTGTAGGCCCTCTGTTCTCAGTGGATCCAGCTGGTGATTAATTCCAAGGGTGTTCCCTGAGCCTCAGTGGTTAGGGCGTAATGAATATTCTGGACAGGTTCCAAAACAGCTACACTGAGGTGGTGTGGCAGCTACCTGCATGCCCAGCGGCTGGCAGTTGTTGCTGATTGATGCACTTTATTTTCTCCGCCCATAATCATTGACTTATTGAACACGGGCCAACTATTTATGTTCCATCATGGCTATAATGTGTTGGATAGTTTTCATGGACTCACTGAGTAGGTGCAGACACACTGACCATGACCTCTGTAGATCAGGAATGTTCGCCATTCTGCAGAACAGACTCCCAGTTCTTTATCTCTGCCATATATTCGGGTTCCACTGTGAAAGGGTGAGTGCATGGGCTTTAACTTACGATCGACTTGGATCAGGTCTTTCGCTTTCCAGCGATTGACCTGAAACAAGTGACTTGGCATTTGTTCAGCTCTATCCAGTTGTGAGGATTCCATAAGATCATCTGTATAAGACAGTCAACCTAGTGTGTGTTACTTTGTGATATAGAATTCAACCAGAGACCATGAGAGAATCATGAGTAGTCCTTACTCTACTGCCTTGAGAGAGTAAACTTTCCCTGGGGGAGAGTAAACTGTAGTTAAATTTATAGAAGCAGAACGGACAAAAATGGTATTCTCTGGAATCTCCCCCATCTTTCCACCACCTCTGGGCAGTGAGCATATCTCTCTGTATTGTGATTGTCTGCTGATCCCTCTCAACAAGACTTTGGGTTCCTAAAGAGCAAAAAAGGAGGCACATTCCACTCTGAATCTTCAGCCTCTGCCTCCATCTTGACACAGAGCAGGTGCTAAGTGAATTATTGTTTAAAAAAAAAGAGAGAGAATGTAATTACATATTACCTCATTTGCCTTATCTTTTACAACATGGAATGATTGCATAGTTGCCATATAATATTCGGGTAACTAATTCATAGCAAATTAGTTTATCCACTCACCCTTCCAACGTTATAATATCAGTGATATATCATCAGTATGTCTCTGGGATGAATGAACTATGTTCTTTGGTGTATTATGTTTTTCTATTTATGACACAGATTTAACTTGGCTAAACTTCATTATCGTCCATTATGACCTAGATTCTGTATAAACATTGTGGAAATTAGAAAAAGGACAAGACCTAATCCCTAATACCGGCATGACAAGGGGCCTTATAATGGCACGCCATATGAAATCAGTCTCTGTCGAGCTGGGGATGGTGTGATAGAAGAGCTGTTCACCTCATGTATTTTTACCCTGCTTCTATCGTGGGGCTTCACATTTCAAATTGGGCTCAGACTTTCGTTAATAGCCTGAGAGTCAGTAGGATTTTTTTCCGTGAAGGGTCAGAGAGTAGTTTCAGCTTTGCTGGTCAGATGGTCTCTGTTGCAACCCTCCAGCTCTGTCATTGTGTCAAGAAAGCAGTCATAGACAATTGGCCGACAAATGACTGTGACTGTAGCCCACTAAAGCTTAATTTATAAAGCAAGCATTGGGCAGGAAGTGGCCCGGGCTGGGGTGGGGACAGTTGCCAACTCTGCTGTGAACAGTAAGGAGCCGGGAGAGATTCGGGAGCAGGAGGCTGTTGAGTCCATTTCTGATTTTCAGAGAAGGCTCTGACTGTTGGCCCTGGCCACCTTCCTTCCCATCCTCAGAGTCACCTTTACAGCAGCAGCTACTATAGCCCACAACTTGCAGCCCATTTTTAATCCCACGTAAACCCTACCAGGAAGGTGGAGGAGCTGTCCCCCATTTTATAGGTAAGAGATCAGACCTAGAAGAGTTTTCCCCAAATCATAGGCGTGGAACTGGACTCCCAGATTCCTGACACTATCGTCCTCAGGGCCCAAATGGGAACCCTCAGCACCCTCCCTCCATGTCCAAGTAGCTGGCCAGTACTGGGTTTATGGGTGCACCAGGCCTTTCCAGTCTTCACCAAATGTTCCACTCCCCTCTATGTGTATTCAGTAAAGAGCTTGGTCAACACTTTGGCAGGGCTTGCCGCAAACCCACCTACAATCAGAGAGTTGGTGTAGATGATCAACAATTTGCTTATCTTTACAATTCGAACATTGCCCATCAAGCCTGTGTGTGTGTGTGTGTGTGTGTGTGTTTTATTTGTTTGTTTTTCTCAGTGTCAGGGATTGAATCCAGAACTTCACACATGCAAAGTAAATGCTCTCCCACCAAGCCACTTGGCTGGTTTTTCCATCAGTTTTCTTGATAACATCGGGTTGATCATGTTTATTTTTCTGGGGTGGGGGCAGTGCACAGTAGTATATCTAAAATTATACCTTCTCCTCAATGGTCAAGAAGCCAAAGGGAATTGGCTTTATTTCTGCCATCTGAAATTAGTATGCATACCTCTCCTTGGAAACAGACTTAGGCACCAAGAGACAAAGGTTAAACTGCTCAGGTATTTGGAGTAGGGCGATCATGACATCTTTTTTCATTAGCTTTTCTGTGTGACACATTTGACCTTTTCTCACAATTTCTACTATTCCTACCCAGGTTCCCATCATCTCTCTTCCATACCACTGGCAGAGAGGTCTCTATTCGTGCCCTCTTTACCGTCCCATCCCTCCTCAAAGTCGCTACGTTGAACTTTATGAAATGTAATCAGAGCACATCAGGACCTTTCTGAAACCCTCCGAATGTATCCTATTCAATTCAAAGTAAAGTCCATACTTTTTAACCAAATCTGAAAGTGCCTCCATCTGGTCTCGTCTACCTTCCCGACCTCTTCTCATGGCCTTCTGCTCTTCCTCAGGCTCTTGGGGACCTGCTTCCCCTGGCGGCTTCCTTGACATTCTCTGCTCTTCCCTTGAGCCCTTTCAGGGCAGGTCTCTGCCCCCATGAAGTCTTCTCTCCAAGAGTAGCCTCTCCAGAGGACCATCCCACCCTTCCTGCCCATTTGCCATGTCCCTCCACAGTGCCCTCTTTCATCAGCTTGTTTATTTGTACATTGTCCCTGTTTTTCATAAGTTGAGAAACCTCCTTAAGAGGTTTTTGAATGAACCGAAGGAATAAATGTATAATTTTCTTTTCTGTTTTTGGTTTTTGAGCCACACCTGGAGGTACTTAGGGTTTCCTCCTATCTCTGTGCTCAGGGGTCACTCTTGGCATGCTTGGGAAACCATATGGGGTGCCCCGGATCAAACCCAAGTCAGCTGATACAAGGCTAATTCCCTACCCATTGTACTATATTGCTCCGGCTCCAATGAATGAAAGGATTCTTATTGTTAGACGCTATAAGGAATTATGCAGCTTTAGAAATAGAAAACGCTGAAACTTTATCCCTTAGGGAATGTCTCATTCACTGCTTCCTACATGTCCTTTAGAGGGGCCTGCCGGAGAGATAGTCCAGAGGTTAAGGCACTTGCATTGCAGGTGCCTACCTCATCGGGCACCTCATGGTCATGTGCCACTGGGAGTGGGTGTAGCCCTTAGCCCAGCTGGCTGTGGCACACCCCCTCTAAAATAATGATGGTGGTGGTGGTGGTGGTGGTGGTGGTCTTAAGCAGTAGAACCACATTTCCAAGTGCAAGATTAAGACCAGTTCGAATATCTGGGATAAAATAAAGTCAAACTGTTCTAGCAAAAGTAGGAGGTGTGATAATCTCTTAGTTCCTCTCACCACACCCTAGAATCCCAGGGCTCCAGCAATCCAGTTTGAAAATGCTGGAGCCAAACCGCCTGTTCTGTAGGCGGCTACACTGGCTGTGAGCAGCTCTCCTCTGCCTATACACTCAGGAAGAGCTGCTGGCATTGAGCGGAGCCTCGGGGGCGGGGGGGGGGGGGGGCTCTGGCTGAGGCAGCACACGAGGTTGAAGGCAGCAGCACAAGTGGACCCGGGTCTTCCGTTCTCTGGTGGGGCAGTGAGGACGCGTGGCCCGTGGCCTCCGTCTAATTCTGCGTCTGCATCATGGAAGCAGATGTAGTGAGGAGTGACTTCTTCTTCCTGAAGCCCTCATGGGGGCTGGCAGGCATTCGGCAAAGAAACCTGGGGGATGGATGTTCCTTCCTTCTCCTTCTACCTCTTCTCCACTCGGACTCTTCTTCGTCTCCCCTTCCCTTTAGAAATATTTTTAAGTGAAACGGTTCAAGCATGCGAAGCAGCATTGCAAGGTGTATAGTGAACACGGTGAATGCTCTGATCTCACAGCCTGACTTCAGAGAGGAAAGGTCAGCAGTGCTGCCGGAGCCATCCACCCTCCACCCTCCACCTCTCTCCTATCCTCCCCCTGGGTCTAGTGCTCCTGCTCCTCCCCCTCCTCTTTTCTCCAGGATCCTCTCTCCACCCCTCCTCTCTCCGTCCACCCACTCTGCCCCCTTATTATCCACTCTCCCTCCCTTCCCTCTTCCTTTCTTTCCTTCCTCTCCAACCCCTTCACTTCCTTCTGCATTGGCTTCTGTCAGGGAGAGCATCCATCTTTCAGACAGTTCTGGGGACCACCCCCCATCAGCCCACCCTCCCCCCACCCAGCGACCGGCTTCCCAATACAGACCAGCTGCCCCTGCTACAGACACTACTTGTTCTCTCATGCAAGCACTGGTTGTTCCTGCTGTGTCTTCAGGAAGGTCCCCTACAGCTTGACTGTCAGGGGACAGTTGCACTGCTATGAGGTTATGAGGTGTGGTGGTTGGCCGGTGATTCCCTGTGGAAAGGGCAGGAGCCCGACATCTTCACAGCAAGTCCATGTGTGGAATTCTCAGATTTTGTTCCCAGTGTCTCCCATTGCATTTCTGAGCTTGATATCTTGATGACATTTTTAAGTTACACTCTCCTGACTTCCAGGGATTTGCTTTACTCTTCTTGGGGGCAGACACAGGAGTTAGTGCCTGCTTAGAGGTACAGAAAATCCTTTTGGATTTACTGTCAGAGGAGTAGGTGTGCGCCAGCTCGGGGCCAGTGTTTTCTATCACTCCGCCTCATCAGTTCTGGTCTGGGAACACCAGAGAGAGTGGGGCAGCCAATGAATTGCCTCCTGGTAAAGAGGGTCACCTACAGGGTAGACTTGGCTCTGGTCACTTCTCGGTTCTTTTCATGAGAAGGTGTTGACACTCCCCACTCTCACACACCATCTTTGGCTTTGTGTAGGCTCTGGGAACTGTGTTTCCCTCTGACGTAGTCTAAGTTATTAGTTACAAGTTCTTCTGGTAGATATTGAAAGCAAATATGAATAAAGTTGGCAAAGTCTCTCTGTTCCAAAGGGGCGTATGCTTCTGTGTAAGCCAGCAGGGCACATCTGGTTGGTTAAAATGCTCGTATTGACACTGACTACTTTGGCCCTTGGTTCTTAGTGGCAACTGCTTTCAGATTCACTCACCCGTTTTGGCTTTATGAGTTTTGTCCAGGCTGGACATTGTCTCCCCCATCTTACAGTCTTGGAAACTATGAGGAGGGGGAAGATTTGACCAAGGCGAGTATGGACTATTGGGACCACAAGGGCTGAAACTACACTGGATAGGGTAGACTCAGAGCACCTGGAAACGGCCCAGTGCCCCTTCTGAGAGGCAGCAGCAGCAACTCATAGTAGGGCTTGTTGAGGCCCCCGCAGCCCTGAGATACACACCCAGAGGGACGGCTAGACAGTTGGTTCTGGAGTGTGCAGTGCTCCCTCTGCCCTCTCTGCACAGCAGAGTGTTGGCGGGCAGCTGCAATGAAGGGTTCCTGCGTCTGGATCCCTGCCTGCACTGCAGAATTTTTACAAGGAGAAGGGAAAGGGGCGGGGTGCTGGCGGTGTTTATGGTCTGATCTAATCATAGATGCTCCAAAACCCAGTGGCAGCCAGCAGTTTGCAGAAGCACAGGACCTGGGCGCACTTAAAGAGCCCACTCTTCATTTCCCACATGAGCAGACAGGGCATCCCACCCAGCCGGCCTGAGGGGCGGCATGTAGTAGGTGCTCAATAAACTGCGACCCTGCTGATTTTTAGCCATGATTTCCATTGACACTGGGGTCCCGCTTACGGCGAGAGGTCAAATCTCGATCTTGAAAGCCTGCTAGGAGCTGTGACAAATCTCAAGTAGTGTTTAGGGCAGAAGTAGTAAGAAAGGAGCGTCAGGAGGAAGGGCTGCCCTGCGTCTCTGGTGTGCTTATAGTCCCTGAGATTTTCTTTCCTCGGGGTGTCAGGAATTTCCCTGTGGCACTGGATGATGCATTTCCTCCTCTCCTCTTCCCTGACAGTGAGGTGGGGAACTCTCAGGCCATCGCTGGCCTCGCTGCACCCTCTAGGCCTTCCTACATGCTCCCTGTCAGAGCTGCTTGGCTGGGCCTAAGAAGCCCCCCGCTGCCCTTAGTGCAAACCACAGGCCCTGAGGGCTCGGACATGATGGCCCTCGGTGCCTCGCTAATGGCCAGAGATGACTGTGGCTCCCAGCGGCGGTGAGGCCATGCCGGCATGCAAACTCACCCTTCCCCTTCCTTCCTTTGCCCTCTCTTTGCTTTTGTCTGTTCTCCGCCTTCCCTTGGTTCCTCACAGGGGAAGGGCAGTGGGTAGGGAGGGCAAGCACGTCCCCTCTTGACAGCAGCCCAGCCTCTTTCTTACCCTCCAGAATAGTGAGGTGGGTGGACCTTTACTGGGGGGGGGGGTGCAGGGTCCTCCCTCCTAGCTGCCCCCAGGCTGGAGTCCAGGAACTGGACTTCCATTAGCTTCTGTCACATCAGGTCCACACTCCCAGGCTCCTCCGGGGCCCCCACATAGTCCTCAGTCCCTTCTCAGATCTTCAAGCTGAACCTCAGCCTCTTGCAGCGGGGGCTGCCCCCCGAGTAGAATGCTTCTGGACAGACCGCACCTGCCCGCTGCCCCAGAGCCCGTCTCCCCATCTCCGTGCCCTCTCTTTCCGCATTCCAGCATGACAAGCGCATTTGGCTTGCGTGACAGAGTCCCTGGCACACGGTGGGTAAAGCGAGGATCAGCCAGCAGGCCATTTGGCTTCCTTCCCTCCTCCTTTCCTAGTTTCTGGCCTTGACAATGTGGCCGGCCGACACCCCCCCCCCCCCCCCCAGCCCCCGTTCCTGCCCTTGTCTTGCCTGAACAGGGCCTTTTCTACAGTTCACGCCCTCTCGAGCCAGACCTGGCCCTCCTCCAGGTCTCTTCTGAGCTCATGACGGGCGGCCTCTCTGCTCCCCAGCTCTGTGTTTGTTGGCCTACTTGGTTGCCAGAGCCACGGCCACCAGGATGGGGTGGAGTACAGCAGTGAACGAGCCCCCCTAAAGCTCCCATCCAGTCTCCCCCATGATGAGGTTCAGAGGAGTGGTGCCCACAGCTTCTATGAGTGACATTTCATCTGAAATGCCAGGGACCTTCAGTTCCAAGAGGAGCAGTTTGGTCTGGTGGTGTCGGCTGTGCCGCGTGCTGGGCTAGAGCATGCCCATGAAGACAGAGACTTCAGCCTGCATACCAGGCTTTCCGAGTCAGTGAGGCTGGAGAAGCACTTCACTTCTCTATGCCTCAGCTTCCTCACCTGAGATGCTTCCTAAGCTGACTGTAAGGTCTCAGGGAAATCACATCTGTCAGGTACACAGAAAAATGTCCATCAGGTTGTACTCGGTGAATCAATGTTGTAAATGTTGTCGCCTGTTGGCATTGCCAGTGTCTGTATCCTTAGCAGCAGCATTTTGGGCAGGGCTGTGGCACCAGTGGCTGGAGCGATAGCACAGCGGTAGGGCGTTTGCCTTGTACATGGCCGACCCAGCCAACCCGGGTTCGATTCCTCCGCCCCTCTCGAAGAGCCCGGCAAGCTACAGAGAGTATCTCGCCTGCATGGAAAAGCCTGGCAAGCTCCCCGTGACATATTTGATATGCCAGACACAGTAACAACAAGTCTCACGATGGAGACGTTACTGGGCCCACTCGAGCAAATTGATGAACAACGGGAGAACAGTGATAGTGACAGTGGCACCAGCTGCGCCACTCAGACTCTCACGCGTCAAGGGCACCCTGGTCTTTCCTCTCTTGCTGCTGTGCTAGTGGGAGTGAGAATGATTGAGGAACTAGAAGTGGAGGGGTGGGGTAATTTACACTAAGCGGCAGATCCCACAAAATGAAAAGCAATTATTAAGGGAAATGGGGACATAAACCCTGGGAAGGGGGTAACATGGAGCCTCAACTTGGGTGTGAGCTTCCTCTTAAGTCACGGTAAAAAGGGAACTCCACAGGGCTGGTGGTTATCGTTACTCAGTGCGAGAACTGTATCATTCCATCACTGGGAATGACTTTTTTCATAGCCTTAAGCTTTAACAAAAACTGACAAATATTTTTTTTTTAACTTAACATTTCAGACCTAAACTCCAAGAGAATAGAGAATTCTGGTGAGGCTAGAAAGTGTCAAAAAATAAGTAGTTGAAGGCATCTGAGCTCTTTCAGCCAGTGAAGAGAAACGGGGTGGTGGGGAAGAGAGAGTGGATATCAGAAGATTCCACTGCTGCTTGACGGGAGGCGGGGGTGAATGGCACATGCCGTGGCCTTTCGGGGAACACTGTGGATTGCCTCAAGGCTGCAGGATGAGTGTTAACCAAAGACCTCTTCACTCCCCTCTGAGCAACCTGGCTGTGCCTGGCCTTGCCCTGCAGAGGCCGGCAGCTCCCTGTGCCTGCCGGCACTTTCTGGATGTCCACCTCACAGTGCCCCTGGGGAGCCCCCCCCAGCAGGGGGGAGCAGACAAGACCCTTATCCCAGGCCACTCGCATTTCCTCCAGGTCTCTGCCAGATGTGGGTGCATCTCCGGAAAAGAGGCCTTCATTTCCCCCTTAAACGTGTACTCACATCTCCAACAAAACCCTGTGCCCGCAAAGCTGTTCACTTAGAAATCAAGGGAGAGTCTGGCTGCAGCAATCTCATTGCTTTTAAAGTTTTTTATTCGCTTAATTATTTTTTGGGGGGGTGGGAAACATTTAACCAAACAGTTGTCACCAAATCAGGGAAAGCTTCCCTAGGCCAAGGTGACTGTGCTGTCTGCCGCCACTGGTCTCCTGTGCACCCCAGTCAGAGCCAGCACAGGCAGGGGCGTGGCTCGGGGCTCCCCTAACCCCCCCCCCCCGCTCGCCTCCACTCTCCACCCAGTACATCAACTAGGCCATCCCCCTATCCTTCCCTGGGGACAACCTGGGATTAGGGTGCATCTTGCACAGCCTCGGTGCCCCCCCCCCCCCCCGCCAGGTCTCGCCCTATGCCCACAGCTGTAGTTGATTAGAACATGTTCTCCAGTACCTCACTTCACTGCTTGGTTTGAATTCTGATCTCTCTGAGCCTCAGTTTCCTTATGTGAAAAGTAGGGTAGTAGGCACACACTGCGTGCACATACATGATGGTAGGAAAAGTTAAAGTTGTTATGTTTGCCGAATCTGTTGTATACAAACCATTTCTATCAAGTCAGGTAATCAATAATTCGCAGGTATTCTGACTGTCCAACTCTAGCTTGAAATCACCTGTAGGTAATACATAAGTAATGAGCCCGGCGGTTGTTTCAACAAAACCTCATATATATGGACAGGCTAAGGCAGCATGTCAGCCACAACTTGACAGTCCCTGGGGTCATATCAAGCAGTAAGTTCGATGACCAGATGGAATCCATATGCAACCACCAAGACGAAGGGAAAGACACACAAGATGGGCAGATGGGGCTTCCGGGCCAGGAAGAGTTCAGCCTGCAGAGCCAGGCAGGTCTGAGTCTGACTCTGGTGGGGGTGAATGTGTCTGCTCCCTGGACCTTGGTTTTCTGGTACGAAAACATGGGAAGTGGCAGGTCAGGAGGGATCAGAGCTGGGCTGGTGGGTGGATGAGCTGAGTAAAAGAGTCTGAGGAGGAAAGACAGGTGACACTCGAACTGAACTGAAATGAAGCGAACCCGTCCTCTTCTGGCCCGGGGAGTTGAGGTGGAGCGAGGGCTTCCGTGCTGAGAATGCCCGCCTGGGGCTGCACGTGCGCAGGCGCCCAGCTTTCTCCTGCCCATGCAGCAGCAGACCCTCGTGGGGGAGCCTGCTTCCCTAGAAATCAGGTGCCACGCCAGCACCACCTCAGTGACTGCAGCCCCTGCATGCCAAGCCCACCCTCCGCACTTGGATCTGAGCACGTGGAGCCAAAAGATGGGGACTGGCGAGTACGGATTTGTGTCCTGAGCTGTGTGCAGCCTCCTGGGGACCGGAGAGAACTGGTCTGGGGAGACCTGGAGCTCCAGACGGCTGTTGCTTGGCACTAGTGGCCTGGAAACAAATCTTTCCACACTGTCACTTTTTGTTCTGGGGAGACTAGCTGTCAAAGGTGTTGCTTCTGAGGCTCCTTTCCAGTCCTGCTGGGGAAGGAAGATGGTCTAGCAAACAGCTTTCCCCATGCTCATGGGGTGCTTTAAAACAACAACAACAACGACAACAAAATCCTGCATTTTAATTCATTTTCTTTGAATTGTCTGGCTTTTCCCAGAAAAGAAAAAAGTTTGGACTCTTACAGCCTGAAGTAATGCTATCAGTATCTGCTCTAATCATGTACTAACTGGTATTGATTTTCATCTGTTGTCTCTCTCCGCTAATTTCAAGGATCCTTACAGAGTATTCGCTCTTATTCCCCAATGCTAGAAGCTCTTGCTTGTCGATCTTTATCTCTCCCTCCTTCCCTTTCCTCTTCTCTTCCCTCCTTTCTAACCCCTGTCCTTTCTTTCCTTCTCTCCCTTCTCCCTACAAACACACCTTTACTTAGCAAACACTGTGTGCCAACTCTGGTATTGGTGACAGGAGCACATTTAAGCTCTCAATTCTGAGGGATGAAATGGGTCTAGCAAGGTCAGAGGCAAGTTGTAAGCAAGGTCAGGAGGCTGTGGAAACCTCGTATCAGGGCGACTGACCTATTGATGGTCAGGAAAGGCTCCTGCTGGAGGGGACACCTGCACCACACTTTGTATGAGAGTGTTTCAAGCGGGGGAGCACCAGGAAGCAGCGAATGAAACCGTGTGTGTGGTTCAGACACGTCCTTTCACCTAAACTCGGTTATTATGGCTGAGCAAGAGCAAGTGGCAGTATTGGAAGACTGGCAGGGTGGGAAATAGTTTGGGGGCCAAAATAGCTTTTGTAGTCACATTCATTCAGCATCACAAAGCCTGGGGGAAAGCCACATGTTTCTGAAGGAAACTTTTATGTCAAGTTTATCTGTTTGGACTAGAATAGGAGAGTGTCGTCTCTTTGGTCCATTACTACTAATTAGAAGCTCTGATGAGCAATTACATGTGTCTGCAATGAGTAAGGTGATAAAGCAGATTAGTTATAGCTAAATATATAGAGTTTGGTACTTACTGTCTTTCAGTATGTGAAGTCTCTGGAGATTGGGAGGGAAACTAAAAGGCTTGTGATGCTGAAAAAGTGAAAAGGCTCCCTCTTGTTACCAAGATGCCCGTAAAATCTGTTCTGGAATTGAGTTTTCATGACTTTGTGTAAAAAATAAAAACCATAGTTGTTTAGGAGGTCACCATGTTCCTCGACTGTAACAGTTTCCAAACAGTCATGGGTTTGCCCATTTGGGAACTTGGTTATGTGTAGAAAAGGTCCATATTAAGCAGATAAACACACAAGCATGTACTTATAAATTGTACTAAGTGTTGTGTCAAAAAATTGGGTCTTAGGAGGGAATCATGACATGATCTCATTTACATTAGGGATAAGGAAGCACTTTCTGAGGCTGTGATATTCTGATTCAGGAGGGATGGAGTTGCTACCTAGCTGCAGGGCTGTGCGTGGGCAGAGAGTGAAAGAGAACTCCATGCTCTGCTCTGTGCCAGGCAGGGGTTTGACCTCTGGAGCAGCTGGAGCCCAGGGCCAGGCTGTGGTTGGCCCTGAGTGGATGCATTGGTCCTGAGGCCTTGTTCATTTTTTGCTTGATTCAGAATAGAGCACGATGAATTAAGAATTTTAAGCAGAGAGAGAGAGAGAGAGAGAGAGAGAGAGAGAGAGAGAGAGAGAGAGAGACCCACGAGCCCCTTTGTGTCTCAAAATGATCTTCTAGTTGAAAAGAAGGGGTTGGCTGGGGACAGAATTAGGAACAGCATGACCAGTGATGTGGCTGGCACAGTTACCCGGAGATAGTAGGAGCTGGATTAGCGGGTAAGAGAAAAGATGGTAAGAACAGGACACATTCAGTGTTTGGGTAAGTGTGGTTATGACTTAATCAGAGTGGCAGAAAGAGACAGTCGGGTGAGGAGACAGATTTGATTCAAGTTTACTTGGAAAACAACATTTTGAGTCCCCTAAAATGAGGGCTTCACCTGTAATTTGCCACAGTCCCTTGGGAAGACTCCTGGATCTACTCGCTGTGCTGTGGGCTGTGGTGTGGCTACCATGTCTAATTGCATCTTGGGGGGGGTAGTGTCCCCTTTCCTCTGTGCAGTATCCAACCTGCTGGAGTAGGTGGCTCTGGGGACGGTGGTGCCCAAGACAGAGCTAAGTGATCTGCTGCTTCACATCTATGGCTCCATCCTTCTAAGAGGGGGAACACCCCAGTAGTCAGTCATCTGCTGGTTCTCCTGATTTCTGTGCAGGCTGAAGTACAGAGAAGTGATGTGACTTGGCTGAGCTCCCATCGTAGAAAGTAGCACAAGGGGTAAGATCCAGGAACTGTAATTCAGAGCTCAGACTCACAGCTGCTAGTTGACTAAGTTGAATACAGTGATCCCCCACGGAAAGGGACGGCCATGACTTGGCTGACAAGAGTAGAAAATATTTGGTTTCAGCTGATCCGTAGGCTGCCTACTGTTTCATCTTCTATGGGACCACTTGGGAACCCGAGTTCCAAAATAATGTAGAGTTTTTGGCTCAGGAAAGGAAACCTCTCCCCCCACTCCCTCTCATCTTATCTTTCTTTCCAAGCACCCCCGATCTGCAGGAACTGAGATGTTTACTGGACACACAGCTGTGTGTTGAGCCATTTCTCCCGGGCACACTCTGGGTTGTGAGGGAGCCCTCAACAGAAAAGTGATCAAGACCCTCTGTGGGGAAGTTAGGGTGATACAGGAGTCAGCATCCCTGATACAGACTTGTAGTGATTTCACTGATAATCAGATTCCCAGGAAGTGGTTTGGTTTGGTTTGACTCTAAGGAGGATTTCCCCTGTGTCTTTTTTTTTTTTAAACAACACACATTTATTTATTTATTTTTTACTCTTCTGGAAGTCTGCATACTGAGGCTGTAGTGAGAGGTCAGTTCTGCCTTGCAAATAACTACCTTTACACATGGGGTGTGTGTGTGTGTGTGTGTGTGTGTGTGTGAGAGAGAGAGAGAGAGAGAGAGAGAGAGAGAGCATTCTTCTCTCAGTCTTCATGAGATTTGTCTCTCTCCCTTACCACTTGGACTTGCCCAATAGTTGAGTTTCATTTTTGAAGCACCCCTTGCTCCCAGTGTTCCATCTCCCTATCTGTGGACTTTCCTCCAGTGTGGTCAAACCTCCCAGGTCTCCATGCTGAAAACCTATGTCTCATCTCTCTCCAGGTATAGGAGTGGGATGCAGGGGAGACCCAGAGAGCCCTCAAGCAGGGACGGAGGGACTTCCAAGGGTCAGGAGCCCTCAGGATGCTGATGACCTCGGGACCTCAGCTCCTTCTTTCTCAGTCACATATGGAGGCCCGTCGTTCAGCTCCTTACCCTAGGGAAAGCTCCTCAGTCCATTAGGAAGGACCCGTCATTCCAATGGTCAGTGACAGTATGAGACAGACACCACAGCTCACCAAGCACTTAACTGTATGAGCCATGCTAGACTTTCTCTCAGTACCACTTTATAGAGCCAGTGTGTGGATTCATGAACCCAAATCCCTCCTAAACAAGGCTGTGTCTTCATGGGGGAGTGCTTGCACCAAGTGCTTCCTCCTTCGCAGGTGGCCCTGGCCAGGGAAGAAAGCAGCTTCTAGCTGAGGACACCACGACTGCAGTTCTGCTCTGCCATTTTGCAGCTGTGTGAGCAGGAGCGAGCGGTTCAGCCTCTCTGGGCCCCAGAACCTTACTTACAGAGTGCAGGTACTACTAGCCATGGTCCTCTGGCTGCGTTATGGTCAGAACAGTCTGAGGCCTTGCTGACGTGCAGTCAATATGAGGAACTATTTTATTACTTTTTTTCCTTTCACGGGTTTGTTCAGGATTGCAAAATCAATTGCCTTCAGGCTGACATCAGTGAGTAAAGCAGCCAGGGGAAAAGATTGGCAGAGGGGACAGTGGCATCATGGGGACAGTGGCTGCTCAGTCGCTGTCCTCGTTGCCAGCTGGCATGAGAGCTCAGCGGCATTAGAGCCAGGGAGCTTTCAGAATCACTTGAAGTTTAGCGTTAGACATCCTGACTTGTAGTTACTGTCTGCTGATTTAAAATGTAAAACATACTACGGCAGCAAGAAGGTGTTCCTGAGCAACCTCTGCCTGCTCCCTCCCAAAGGGCCAACCCGGAGCTGGGCCCTGCCTGGAAGCAGGGCAGGCTGCGGGCACTGCACCGCCAGGAGGAACGCAGTGCCCCACTCTGCAGGGCCGCAGAGCTCACGCTTCCCTGGACAGGCAGGCGTGAAGTCCAGAACCAACCTGCAGCTGTGGGCTGAGACAGGGGCTGGTGCAGTGTCCGAGGGAGCGGGAAGTGACCTCAGCATGAATGGTCGTCTGCACGGGCGGCACCTCAAACACGGATCACATGGATCACACGTGTCTCGGCTGTAATTTGGCTCGTGGACCCTTTCCAGACCTGAGCAAAGTAAGAGGACTTTGGAACAACTGTAACTTCCAGGTTGTCTCTCTTTTGACAAGAGTATGCCTGTAGCACTGTAGCACCGTCCTCCTGTTGTTCATCAATTTGCTCAAGCGGTCCCAGTAACATTGTGAGACTTGTTGTTACTGTGTTTGGCATATCAAATATGTCACAGGTAACTTGCCAGGCTTTGCCGTGCAGGCAAGATACTCTCGGTAGCTTGCCGGGCTCTCCGAGAGGGGCAGAGGAATCAAACTCGGGTCGATCTGGGTCAGCCGTGTGCAAGGCAAACGCCCTACCCACTGTGCTGTCGCTCCAGCCCGACAAGAGTATTGTTTTTTTCAAGTCAAACTGGTTTCCTAAACCAGCTCCCTTAAACCTCACCATCTGCAATGCCCATTGCCTTCACAAAGTCATAATTCCTTTCTACCCATTTATGTGCTCTCCTCGGCCAGGACTACTAAGTATCTCAGCATGTGTTGGGCCATCAGCAGTACTAATTGCAGATGAATTTGAACATGTTTTTCTCATTCCCAAGAATGTCTCAGCAGCTCTGAGTTTGACCTTTCATTCATTTATTCATAAAAATACATGAATCCATACAGTAAACACCACAGGTCAGTCACAGATTAGGATTTGTACTAGGGACCCTTGGACAGTCAGAAAGCCCTGAGATTATATACCGGCATTCACTGCTTGCTAGTAGAGCCTCAGTTTTCTCTTATGCAAAATGGAATGATAGCAATATTAACGCTTATGATATGTAAGGCAGTTATCTGCTCCTGGCCAGCTTTTGATGAGTATCAACTACCAAATAATCATTCATCTCAACTATCACCATAACCCGTGGTATTATCATCCCACTTCGAACAGGAAGACATAGGCTGTTTAAAGGTGGCAACACGCACACCTGGCAAGAGTTAAAGCTGAGACCAGCCAATCACCGAAGCTCCCAGAATTTCCCAAATCTTCCTGCCAGGGCCAAATCCTGACGAACAGTCTTAGGGTTAGTTTGGAGAGACTGCCAACCAGCACATTCCTACTGGAACACACGGAAGGGCCACATACCTCAAAGTTCTGAGAAGGTGGCTGCATTTGAGGACATGCTCCCCTTCAATAGGGACTTATCAGATCCCCCTCTGTGCGAGCTACTGTCCCCATCCCCAGGAAACAGCAGTGAACACAACAGTGGGGTTTTGGAAACCATTGTGAAAATGAAGCAACAGATGAGCTTGACTTGCCCTGGGGACCCCCACACCTGCTGCTTTTGACGGCATTTGGGTCACTAATAAAATTGGTTTATGCTTCTTGACAGGAAACATGCACATGGTTTGCATCATTCTTGGGTCTACTCAAGATAAACCAAGGTGTTGGGGTCGTATCTACGAACCAACTCCAGTCTTAGGAGAAAGCCTGCTCTTTTGTGGAAGAAATAATAGTGCATTTCCAGGAGGAAGCCCTTGGGAACATACTTTGGGCCATTTCCACTTCTTCAGTTCCTCTGGGTCTGTACCCTGTGCCTGATCATTGGGCTCTTGCTGAGAAGGAGCTAGCATCTCTGGCTTGTCTGCTAGAACATTTTAGAAAACCGAAGTAACTAATGGTAATGCTAAATACCACTTAGCAAGAACTATTTGCCAGTCATTATGTAAATACTTTACATGCATATCTTATTTAATCTTCACAAGCAATCCAGTAGAATCGAAGTGAACTTATCATTATTTTACATGTGAGGACTTTAAAAGTTTAGAGAGGTCAAATCTTTCTTCAGGGTCACACAACTGGAAAGTGGTAAGGGGGTTACTGACCCAGTTCTGACTTTCTCAAGAGTGATAGTTGGCATCCAGGAGTAATTTTCACCCTCAGGATCATTTTTGGAAAGTTTGGGGACAATTTTGGTTGTCACAAGGAGGGTCACAGCATCATGGGTCTGATCAGGAGATATTCTGAACATCCTAGAATACACACAGGAGTCTCCCATAACCTAGAATTATGCAAGCCCAAATGTCAGTAGAGTTAAGGTTGAGAGTCCCTCCTTAGATGCCCGAAGGTTGAGGTCCCCAGAGCTTACCATTGCCTGTCCCCAACACCAAGCATCTTTCAGGCAAGCACTTCTCGCTGAGGTACTTTGCATTTTATAAAATATTCCCCATCTGTGAAAGTATTGTGTTTACATCCTCATTTGCTCTATATTCATGTTGGAACCTGTGATGGGATAATTTAGATCAAGCCATTCCCAGGAAAAGCTTTTAATGAACAACAGAACAAGGAAACCCCCAATGGGTTTTGCAGCTCCATTTCAGTTAGGGTTCAAGTTCACTACTGTCGGAAAGGAACTCATTAGAGTCTTATAGGCTGCAGGACAAATGTTAATAGTTTCACCTTTAATTTAAGCCCAGTTTTATTTTTATAGCTTTGGTAGCAACTAGATTTATTAAGGCATTTTTTAACAGCTGAGAAAAATCAATAAGAAACCTAAGCACATGTGATTCTTCTGCTATTTGCAAATTTAATTCTGACTCTTTGTGTCCATATAGACATATTCATGTTACTGGGCCCACTAGAGCAAATCCATGAACAATGGGAGGACAGTGCTACAGTGTTCCAGTGCTCTATGAATATGCTTCCTTCTGCTCTGAGTTGAAAACTGACTCCCAGATCAGGACATTTGGATTTCTGAATATGGCCTTCCAAGTTAGAATGCAGTGGACCAAACCTGGAATGAATAGAAATGTGAATACAAGTTTCTATCTGATAGATAAATTTTGAAATTTTGTTTTCAGTGTAGATTGGTCCTGGGTGATACCTTCAGTTACTCATAAAGATGACCAACTTATTACAAGACAAAATAGTCTTGCCCACATACATAATAGACATATACAGAGCACTTCCTTCTCGGGCAGCAGAATACAGATTCTTGTCATTCTCCAGGAAAGCTCACAATATTAGACCACAAGACAAATTTTATCAAACATAGGAAGATTGGGATATAAATCTTTGAAAGTAATGTGCATATAATATAAATATATGCATGTATTGATTATTCAGTTTTAAAAAGGAAGGCATTCCTGTCCTCTGCAACAAGATGGATGAACCTGAAGGTTCTTATGCAAAGTGAAATAAGCCACAGACAGGAACAAGTAGTCCCTGGCCACCCTCAGCTTGGAACCCTTCAGAAAGATAGGATTCATAGCAGCAGAGTGGATTGCTGGGGGAACAGGGGCTGGGGGAAATTAGGGTGAAGTTAAAAGGGAACTACAAAATTTCACTTATGAGATCTGAGGATCTGATCTTATTGTTGGCAACACTTGTAGTGTACAATTGAATTTTCCAAGAGAGTAAAACTTCAGAGTTCTTATAAAAATAGGTGAGGGTCAGGGTACCGGCCTCAGGTACAGGCTTTTCATGGATGAGACCATGGAATCATCCAGCCAACTTGGCTGACTATCACCATGAGTGTCTCTTGGGCTGTCTGAGTGCTGCTTGGAACTCTACCCCTTCCCCAGATGTGATGTGAGGGATATGCTAGGGAACTCACAGTAGAGTGATGGGGTCTTTCACAATGTACACCAGAGAGCAAAGTATGCTTTGAAGAACCTGCAGTGTTATCTGTGAGTCAAATCTCAGTAAAGCTGGTGGGGGGATGAATCATGGCAAGGTGCTGAAAAAGTCGGGCTGCAGTGTGTGTGTGTGTGTGTGTGTGTGTGTGTGTGTGTGTGTGTGTGGCTGTCCCCAACCTCTGAGTCTTCAGTACACCAGGACATCTGTCACTGCTGTACCTTGAAACCACCCCAAGGCAGTATCCCCATTTCCTAGGTGAGAAGAGGGGTTCAGGGAAAGTGGGAAACTTGTCCAAGGTCACATAACTGACTCTGGCAGAGAGGACGTCTGTCTGGTGCTATTTCCGTCATCACCGCCAGTCCCTAGAGTGACTCTGAGTGTGGCAGAGCCAGCCAGTCTGCTTTCCGTGGCTGCTGCTAATGTGACGGAGTCTCGGATAATTGCTTCACTCCTGCCCTGTCTACATTTTCAAATCCCTCCTCCTTCTCAGGCCTCAGACTTGATATACTGAGCAGGACAACAGGGGCCATGTACCACATGAAGCTGTTTAAATTCACTTTTGTTAAGACGTAATGAAACTGAACACTTAGCTCCTGAATCACCGTAGCCACATTCCCGGTGTTTCTAGCAGTATCTTGCTCATGGCTCCCATAGTGGACAGTGAGGGCCCTTCCCCCTGTTGATGGTCTCTAGATCATAGTGATAAAATTAAACAGACAGCTAGCGTGGTAGAGTGTATTTTAGGAGGATTGTTTAAAAATAAAATCTAAGTTTCTCGTGTTTAAGAGAGATGGTTTGAATGTGTATCAGAACCCACTCCCAGATGGTGTTTTATATATATAGATCCCTAACCCTTGTGTGGATCTTTGTGACTGTCCTGTCAAGGGCAGGTCCCTATTCTGTGAATGAAGAAAACAAGTTTAGTACTTGACCAATACATGCAACTTTGAGCAGCAGACCGAGGATTTAAATTCAGATCTGCCCTCCAAACCTCTCATCTGCTTTGCTCTATACTGGGAGTCCTCAATAAAAATTTAAAAACTTGAAGATACATTCCAAGATCGTGCTTACAACGCTTATAGCAAGGCTTGGAGCACCTGGAAGGATGCACAGTGGCAGACTCTCACAAGCCATTCTTGATAAATATCATCAAGTCCTTCTCAGGGGTCTGCTGCTCCTCTGCTCCCTCCTGCCCTGTCCCACATCAGTTCCTAGTACAGCTAGCATTGCAAAACTCCATTGGTCCTGGGACCTGCGTGGTTTCTCCATGGCTCTCAAGTCACTAGGGTGCCTTTCCGCTGTGGGAGCCAGTTTCCAGTGGACAAGCCGCGCTGATACTTAAGGTCTGCCCCGAACAACCCCGGAGCCAGGCTCGCGTCCATGCTATGACCTGATGTTAGCCAAGCCATATGTTCTTGGGATGCATCTCCCTGACCCAGATGCTTCCTCAGCATTAGCTGATTGGAGTGAGAAATCCAGATCCCAAGCCCGCCCATTTACGAGAAAGAGGGGAGTCACCACACTGGCATTTCCTTGTGAGAAGTGGCCACCCGAGAGAAGCAGGACATTTTGCAAAAGAGTCATTGCATGGAGTAGAGGAGGGAAAAATTTTGTTCATCCCTGAAATTACACAGGCAAGGTCACCACAAAGGCATTCAAAATTGCATCTCAAGACAGTTCGATGGCAAAGGACCAACCCCTTACTGCTGATTTATTGCTTACTCTTTTAACTTTTTTAAAAAAGATCAGCAGATTGATTGTGCTGCCTATGGTTGGAGACGTGCTGACTTTTTCTCAGGCCTGATTCATAAAACATCACTGACCTGTTTTCGGCATCATTCCCCTCTGTGCCAAGGCATGTCTCCAAGGTTCACTGCACTAAGTGTTCAGCCCTGGATGAAAACAGTATGACCTGGACGTGGGCTGGGTGGCCACGTCCAGACACAGGGAGCCAGAGGCAGGTTCCTAGAGGGATTTGAACTAATCACTGTCAACTTTGCAGGTCACAGCTTTCCAAAGAGCGTGGCAGAGGTCTCTTTTGTACCTGAGGACCCAGCTAGTTCTGGTTTCTCTAGCCCATAAGCCCCTTCCAGCCCTCTTCCTTGGTCTGTCAGCCAGAAGAAGTTACTCATGTGCTCCTGGACACCATCTTGGAAAAAATTCAATCCCTGAGCCCTTCAGATATTTGGGAGAATGGCCCATCAGAAAGTAAGAACGACAGACCAAATTCTCTTGTTCCGAGAACATCAGGAAAAAGCATTTGCACTATACTGTCAATGCTCGCTGGCAAATTTACTAGCAACTATTTTTCTGGCTGCTAATAGCTCAGTGATTTCATTACTTTTCTGAGCTTTTCCTTTTATTAATGTTTTTATCTCATTTTAGCTAACACTGACAAAATAACCTCTCCAGATAATTGACCTGACAGGTCAGGTTTGCACTACAAGTAGAAGTGGGAGCTTAGGAAAGCAAGGTCATTATTAATTGAAGAGTCTTATGCCTTTCTCAGATCCTTATTAAGGCTGGGTTGCATTCTGCCGACAGAGAGATGTTGTGCAAGCTGCTGTTTGTCAGAGAACTCCCTCTCCTTTTTTCATGCTGTGGTCTTTAAAACCTTCAGGTTGGGGCACTCAGAGAACCCACACTTAGCTGAACATAAAATTGCCCCATGTCCAGACCTAGAGGATATTGAATGTGGCCTGTGACATTTTTCTAAGTCTGTTTATTACCTGCTGGTGAGAGTTCCTTTGAGACAATTTGAGATAAAAATTTAGGAGTAATTATGCTTTATGAGGACAAAATGTCCTTCAGGCTTAATTTCACATGGTGTTAAATCAATGTTCATATTCAGTGCTTTTCTACCTGTGTTCAAGTTAAAGGGCACAGTGCTAAAGTTTTCTGTATTAAGCCAAGAAGTCAAACAAGTGGTAAAAAAAAAGTTTGTTCGAGCCCTTTTCTTAATTGTGCAAAATCACCCAAGACTGAGGTATTTTAGGGTCACCAGTTCACATCAGTAATGCTATTAAAAGCCTAAATCCTGGGAAAGGAAGTAGAGGTTTATGTTTTTGAATCAGCTGTTGAGAAAAAATGTCTTTGTCTTTCCTACCAAGATGCAACATTTTATTAAAATATCCTCTCACTTTCATTCCTATGCTCTTTACTGGGTCAAAATTGGTGTCTTCTCTGGCCAAGATCTTTGAGTCCTGAAAATTCAAACTAACTGTGGATTTGAGGTTTTAAGACTGAAAAACAAGTGAAGCACTTGGTTGCTTTAAAAGTGGCATATTCCATTCGATTCTTGCCAATGTGCAGGGCCTGGAGAGGAGAGACAGTATGTTTTCCTCTGCATCCATGTCCTTTGCTTTATTATCCAGCAGTAGATCAGGCCATTCTTTATTCTGGTGAGAAAACATACCGGCTGCTTTGGCTAACGGTAGCTCCACTTACATGTCCATTTTTGGGTTCTCTGCTGTCTTTGAGGATTGTGGCTCCACTTGAAATGGGTCTTCAATAGAATTAGCTGCAATGGGAATTCATCTTCTGTTGTGATGAGAGTGGGCGCATGTGCACAAACAAGTGGGCGCTCTCTTCCGGTCTTCCTCGAGTGTCCATTGTCTTCCATCGTCTCCTCTACCTTTAAAACTGCACACAACCCGTTACTAATTCTGTCAGCTTGCATTCACTGTATCGTAGATAAAAATCTTCTGCCTTATTATGTGGTAGAATGTGTGTGTGTGTGTGTATGCACATTCATTCACATTGCAATATACTCACAGTGTATGTAGATGAGCCAACACTGCCTGGCGCCACTTAGTTTTCGATAGAGAAAGGAGGACCACACCGGCTAATGCCAGCAACAGCAGCAATAGCACGAACTCCAGCGTGGAGAATTTTTCCTCAGGAGGTGCATCCTTTCATTTTGATTTCAGTCAACTCATTTGAATAGATTACTTAATTAGCATTTATTGTTTGTAAAATTTCTTGTCCAGAAGTTAACATTTTAGGGCCTGCAGTTTTGAAGAAAGACAATTTAATGGGTGATAATCTTGTATAGAATTTTCAAATTGATTTCTTGGTTGTAAATTGTTCCTCAGATGTAGTGCCTCCTCAACTCTCATTAGACACCCAGGCTTCTTCCTAAATGTATTCGTAACTATTAAAATGTTTTCTCAAACTCCCTGTCATTTGAAACAGGTCATAACTTCAGGCACAAACATTTAAAGGACAACTATGCTTTCACTATTTCATTAGAGTGCTCTGGAAGTTGGAATGTACTATTGAAGTTTATAGAGCTTTATAATTCCTGGTGGAGACTATTTGGCTCTACTCATCCCAAGAGCAGAGATAACCTTTTTCTTTGTACACAAAGTTTCTTCATTTAAATTCCACTCTGCCTGAGCCCTATTTATCAGTGTGAGATATGGTTAGGGCAATGTAGCAGCTCACTAGAACCTGTTTATAATTCTCTAGCCTCTCTTTTCCCCCCAAGAATATTCTGGGAACTGAGAAAGCTCATTGACAAGGAAATTCAATGGGCGTATAATTTGGTCCTATTTTCAACTGGCTTCTCTGACTCCCTAGAAGATGCTCCTTGAGTATATACCCACAAGAACTTCTAGACATTTGAAACAGATAAGAATGAAAACAAGCCAGCATACCTTAATATTGTTTGATGTTTGCGGTGATTTTTATACCTTTGGCTTTCTGGGAATGAACAATTTATGAGCAGTTATTTCAGACTTTACTGTTGAATTTGGTAGGGGTGATATAGTCATATCAATATTTGCTTAAACATTTTCTACCCAAATTTGGTCTAAAAATGTCATGTCTCTGGTGAACCCCCTTGTTTTATTGATGAGGAATTTGTTTGATAAAGTACAATGCTGATCCCTTTTAAGACTTTTTCACTTATTGAACAAGCGGCTCTTAGAACATGCTCTCTTTTAATCCTCCATTTTGCCTACCTGAAAAAAAGGTAGGTAGAGGCATATCAGTTTCAATTAATTAGGAAACAGGCTCAGAAAATGAGAGTGTTCTGACCCATATCGCTCAGTGCTCTTGGCCCCAAGGTTCACTAAGCATGCTCTTTCAAATGAAACTTCAGGGGTTTGACTTACTCTTGGTTTTGTGTGTTGAGAAATCAAGCCTGGCTGGGCTGTGGGGACACCATGCATGGTGCCTTATCCTCTGTAATATCTCTCCAGCCCCTCAAATGAAACTTTTGAAAGAAAAAACAAAATGCATGTCCTTGTTCCTCAGAGGCTTTGCAGCATGCATGGCTTACGGGTTTGGTATCCTAAGGACAGTCCTTCAAAGCAAGCCTTGGTTCAAGCCAAGTTTCTTTATTCTCTTTGACCTGCTTTTCTTCAATCTCCATGATTTAAAAAAAAATATATATATATATTCCCAACTTGAAAAAAATTCCTCATTATGCTATATCCTCTGATTCAAATAGCCATACTGCACCCTTTCTGAGCCTTCAGGACCTTTTTAGTCACCTCTGCCCTCTACCTTTAGACTAATCTCATTGATTCCTGCCTGTGTTTTTTAAAAAAGCTTGAGTGCCTACACTGAGCCAGGGATTGCTCGTAGGGTACGTCAGTGAACCAGATATAAAGGCTCCTATTTTATGGAGCTTTACACTCTTGGGTAGAGACGTCACAGGAAAGCACTAAATTTAGTCAGAAGACCAAGGCTATAGCAGAATGTGAAAACTAGCAGATGTAGCAAGTGTTTATTTTTCGTTTGGCCTGCATAGTGTCTTAGAAATTGAATTAATTGGTAACATTTAAAAACCAAGAGATGTCGTGTAGTAAACCAGCTGGGTTTCTGATATTCCAGTGGTTACCCAGGCCTACATCATCCTAAGGCATCAGTTCATAATCCCTGTTATATGAGCAATTCTGCGATGGGGTGGGACCTTGTGGTCACCTCCTTCAACTCTTCCTTATGCTCAGCCAGCTATACTCATTCACCCGATCTGCTGATCCTATAGACACTTTACAGTAAATGAGCTTATAGAACCTTGCAGAACAAATGACTGACCAAGTCCCTTCAGTCCTGACCCAACCATGATGATCTGACTTCACCTCACCATGTCCTCTCTCCAAAGACAGCACCTGAACCAAAGCCAGCAGACAGAGAGAATCAGTATAAATTCACGGGAGATGGGATCATCACCGTGCAAACTCATTTAGACCTGGATAGAAATCGGCTGTCTTCACCAGCCTTCATGTGGCAATGCACTGACTTGAAATTTGCAAGAGACTTAGCACAAGTTAATAAATCCAACAAGACAAAAAGAAAAAAAAAGAAATTATTTCTGGTAAGAGCCAAGTGAATCAGAAGTGAATAAAAAAAGAACTGTTTGGCCAGGAAAGTGGTTCAGAGAGTATGTGTTTTGGCTGTGGGAGCCCCAATTTTGACCCCTGGTACCACCTGCTTCCCCCAAGCTTTGCAGGAATGATCCCAAATCAGCAAATCAGGTTAGCCTCAAGCATCACCACATGTGAAACTCCTCCTCACCCATTAAAAAATTTAAGTAATAATAATAATTATAAATAGAGAGCTGTTAAGGAAAGCAAACACAGTCTGCTTAATTTTTGAGGGCACTAATTATGATTATTTGCATTCTTAAAGTTAGTTTTAGCACTTTGAAATTCTTCCTCAAAGTCAGCAACATAAGCAACAAGAACTAATATTAATTGCAGGTCTGTGTTGTATTATTTACCTTTCTTGATTTAACTCACTTTTTTTTTTATTTAATCAGATGGGAACTAGGACATTAAATCATTTGTCCAAGGTCATCTACCTGTTCAGTCATGCAGATATTTTGATCAGTCTTATTTCTCAGTTTGCATGGCTATTGGGAAATGATTTGAGCCTTTTTCAGAGATTACACATTTCATGCATACACCACGAATTCACAACTTTCTTAGAAAAGTTAAAACCTCCATGGAGAGAGGTTGAGCACATTCTGGTCCCAGTGATCTGCATTATCTAGACCCATTCAGTATTTTCATGGGTTTTTCACTAGGACCATTTCAACCATATTGAAACATCAAAGACTAATGTTGAGTGTTTCATGGAAGAATACACCAAGGAATGATACACCAAAAGTGAGCCATTAATCTAATACAAGAAATGCAAGAGTGAAGGAAGTGATTCAGCATTTGATCCCAACGTAGATCTAACAAAAGAATATAATTTTGTTTAGAAAATTGTCTATCAGGATAAATCCTACCTCTCAAAGATTGTATGTTGAGTTCTATAAGATCATAAATATGCCACTCTAGACTAGAAATATTTTTAAGACTCTGATTCTCCCTTTCACATTTTCTCATGTTTACTCTCAGAGGCATTGTGGAGCCCTCTGAAGAGAGAACAGAGGACAGTTATTGAGAATTCAAACTGAATTTGAGGTCTTCCTGACTTCCGTGTTTTAATCCACCAGGCTGAAGCACAAATCGTGGAAATTTTTAAGAATAGCATCTCTAAGAATGTCGGATATATGAGGAATCCATTCTAAACTAGCCATCTGCTGCCTACATGTGGGGCAAAATGTTTCTAGGTGTGTCTGTTAAAATAGGAATCTGTTATTTATTTATAACTGTCACCTGCTCACACATGGCACTAAGGGACCAGCCACTTTGCAGGGACCCCTTTGTCAGTATCTCTTTGCAATTTACAGTCCTGACTCTTTCAATTATTCTTATCCTAGAACTGAGTGTCTCACTATAGGGACACAATGGTTTTTCACACCCAGAGAGGCATAACAGACTGGTCAAGAGTCCTCATTGCTAACCCTCCCTGCCACTAGCTCAGTAGTGGGTGGCCCTCAATTCCACCATCTACATATTACGTTTAATAATAGTGTCTCCTTCATAGGGTCAGAAGAAGAACAACTGAATTAATAGTACTCCTTGAAACAAAGTATACCTGGAACAAAGCTGAGTTATTAGATGAGAGATTTCTAAATAAAATTTCGAAATGTGTGGGGTATTTTTTAAAATAACAACTGATAATTAAGTCCTTTAATGTGCCAATCATTATTCCAAGAATTTAGTACATAAATTAATGTTCAGAATATTTAAGTATGTGTACAGAATATACACAATAATAATATTATAATTGTTTCTTCATTTCAATTGAGAAAACTGAGACTGAGGAATGTTAGCAATATCCTCAGGTCAGAAAACAAGTAGCACTGTCCTCCCATTGTTCATCCATTTGCTCAAGCGGGTCCAGTAACATCTTCATCATGAGACTTGTTGTTACTGTGTTTGGCATATCGAATACGCCACGGGGAGCTTTCCAGGCTCTGCCGTGCAGGCGGGATACTCTCGGTAGCTTGCCGGGCTCTCCAAGAGGGGCAGAGGAATCGAACCTGGCTCAGTCAGGCCGCCTGCATGCAAGGCAAACGCCCTACCACTGTGCTATTGCTCCAGCCCAGAAAACAAGTAATGGAACCCAAACTTAGCTGAGGATGTTCTATTGGCTCTGCACTCAGAAATCACTCCTGGTGGGGCTGGGGTAGAACCTGGGTCGGCCACATGCAAGGCAAGCACTCTACCCCCTACATTAGTATTCTGGCCTGGAACTCATGTTCTTAATCACTCTGCTATAGCCTTTTCTATTACTTTTCCAAGACTGAACTCACTCCTTGCAAATATCCTGGATCCCTGGGAACCTGGTGCAAAAAATTGGCATGTATGTTGCTCCCTTACAATCCATAGTTTCAGGCCACTGAGGTTTGTATAATATAGGCAGCAAATCCCTTTATAGCCTTGAACACAAGATTCACCCTTTCTATAAAGGAAAGAAAGTTCCCAGCAGCTAATCTGAATAGGGATTTCAGGTACTTCTTGGCACCCCCCAACTATTTTTTAGTTTCTCTTATCAGTATTCTCCCCCTGCTGTTATTAAAAACTCATCTATACAGCTGCCCACTCCCCCATGATATTCTTGAGTGACAAAAGCTATAAGATTCAATAAATGCCAATGAATGAATTGATTCTACGTGGTTTTGCACCCCAATTACAACAGTCCTTGTTGTGTCCAGATTGTCCCTGTACTCAGAATTTCCTTCCTAGAATTTCCATTTCTAGAATTTCCTTTGGTGTAAAGTTGGAGCTCTGGTGCACTCTTGTTCCTGTGACTATTTCTGGAGAAAATTATTTTTTTGTTAATGAAACTATGTCTCTTGAGTCTGCAGAAAGCTGTTACTGAAGTAAGGCTCTGCTGATAATCTTTGATTTCCAATCAGGAGAGTTGTAGGATAAAATGAAAATTGACCAGGGTTTATTGTTGCTTATTTAATTGGTTGTTGATGGTTTTAGTGTATGGGAAACATTAGAAAGTCCCCAGATGACCCAACTATGCATAAAAAAGAGAAGCAGATGAGAGAGTGTGTCTTAGAGGGTAGGTCCATAGGGGAAAATAATTGAAGATGAAGAAAATACAATGCCGCACTCACAAAAATCTGTTTTCTGGTCATACCATGTGGAAAATGATGACTTTTCAGTGAGAAGATCAGACTGGTAATTAAGGAGTAGTTATTGTGTTAAACCTGGTCTTTTTCCTCCACTGACACTTTTATTCTGGAAACTGCAATAGGGCATTAAATAAACTGTGGCACCATATTTCAGAGGAGATAGACTTGCAAACTATCTAAACTAGGACGGGAAGGAACTCTGTGCTGTCTGTTAAAGAATTCTGCCTTTCAGCAGGGACCTGTGTTAGCTACCTTCTGAGAATCAACATGGATATTTTGGACATTTTGCCCTTCATTTTGGGAGCGGGAAGGTGTCAAACATCAGTTATTAGAATTTGAAAACTGAAAAAGATTCTATTCAATATTATTTGGACATCATTTGTCACAATCTGTATATACACACATACACACATACGTACATATATACATATATATATATATATGGGGCTGGAGTGATAGCACAGTGGTAGGGTGTTTGCCTTACAAGCGGCCAACATGGCCGACCCGAGTTCGATTCCTCCGCCCCTCTCGGAGAGCCCGGCAAGCTACCGAGAGTATCTCGCCCGCACAGCAGAGCCTGGCAAGCTACCCGTGACGTACTCGATATGCCAAACACAGTAACAACAAGTCTCATGATGAAGACGTTACTGGGCCAGCTCAAGCAAATTGATGAACAACGGGAGGACCGTGACCATGACCGTGATATATATATATATGCTCCTTGTCTAGGACACCAAGCATCGTGGTTTGCCTGGGATTATCCCACTCCTTCTTGTGGTACTGGTATAATTAATGTTATCTTTTAACATGTCTAGATGATAAACTGCAGTCTGTCTATGCCCTAATGAACCCTCTGCTCACACGTGTGCTCTTAATGCAGTTGCATTTGTTCCTATGTTGTTTCTCTTCCTAGACCTTCCTACATTGTTTGACAGCATACCTATCCACACTAACATGCACTAGAATAGTCAGCTCGGCTGAGCATATTCACCCTAAGAAGCACCATTTTGCAATTAAAAGAATGTTTTAGCTCTATATGTACCTGAAATAGATAAATCCCAGTCATGTTTTGAGGGATTAAAAGAAAACCTATTTTCAGAATATTGTTCAATATGATAGTTTGAGCTACTTTTAAGAAGGATGAGTTTGTCACATTTCAATGCTTCCGTAAAGATACTAGAATCTCATATTACTTGTGAAGTTGTCGACTGACTTTAAATACGATTTTAAATGGCCGAAGGGTGATGCCACACAGCTCATTGTTCGTACTCAGGTCACGTGGCTGCAGAGAGGCCACAAAAAAATGTCCAAGGTCACCCATCAATAGGAGGCAGAAGTGAGGCTCCAAGAAACGTCCTGACACCCTCTTTCATATTTTCAGACTGGACAGTGCTTGCTGCAAGGTTCAGGAAGATTTATTAAGTTGACTTAGCTCCATGAAAATGAATAACGAGACACTTGCTTAAGCAGGGCCATCACACTCGTTTTCCGTAAACCCTGATGGAAAAGGGACTGCTGAGTGCATCTGCTGTCTCTACTCTTGCTTTTGGCCTTGATTAAAATTGATAAAATCGATGAATTTTATTATCATTTTATGATCATTATTATTTATGATTGATAAAATTGATAAATATAAGTGTATTGGAGACTTGATTTGAAGATGTGGCAAGTGTATTGTTAATAGGACTTGAGAAATATTTTTATGGCAGTGATCAGATGGTCACCTGTTTTGGTTTCTGGCACTCTTTCCACAGGTGAATATTATGCCTTCTGAATGTAGCTAAAATATCATTCTTCCCCCAGACATGCGCATATAACTGATATCAGAAAGATGAATTTGATGGAGCTTTCAGGTAGAAGCAAAGTTATTAACCAACAGATTAGTGCCAATAGAGACTTTCATTGAACCTTGTTCTTGTCCTCCTAATTTTTCTGAAGTCACAGCAAATGGTTGCACTTTATGTCAATCTTTAATAGACATTCTCATAGAAAGTGTCACTGATTTCTAATCAATGACTTCTATCCATCATTGAATTTAGAACTAAGTACCTTATTGCATTGTCACTTAATCCACAAAGAAACTTTAGGACATAGAGACTGCATTGGTTTTTTGTTTTTGTTTTTGATTTTTTGCTTTTTGGGTCACACCCGCTGATGCTCAGGGGTTACTCCTGGCTCTGCACTCAGGAATTCTCCTGGCGATGCTCAGAGTACGTATATGGGATGCTGGGAATCGAACCTGGGTCGGCCGCGTGCAAGGCAAAAGCTCTACCCACTGAGCTATCACTCCAGCCCCATAGAGACTACTTTTATCTCCGCTGAATAGATCAACACTAAGAAAAGGATCTGAGTTCTCGAAAGTTTAGCAGCTTGGGAAGGATGACCCTTTTGAGGGCAGAGCTGGTTTGAACACGGGCAACGTAACTTCAGAGCCTCAGTGGCCTCCCTCTATTCCATAGTTCCATGTCATAATAATCACTACATGGTTATTATGGCTGTACAAATGTAATACAATAAAATATAATATTATGCAATATATGATTGTATGCAATTATCTGAGTATGGGCTCGTTTACATACTTTGATTTCAGAAATGCTAAGAAGAAAGACCACTCATTCTAAGAGTTAATAAACTTCAGAAATTGGGTGGGTCTGGGCAAAGTTTACTGGGTGCCCTGCTTCTTTGTTGGCTGGATAGTTTGCTGGCTGGAACTCACACCTGGGAGATAAACGTAACACCAACTCTTAACCGTGACCCCAGCTCTTACCATAACCCCAGCTCTTACCGTAACCCCAGACCCTACCGTTCCCACCACTCATGGAACTCACACATCCCTTACAGAGTGACTGACAGTAACGGATGAGTTTGGTGGGAGAGCATGGCTGGAACTGAGCCGAAGAAGTCCACTGCTGTCATACAGTGATAACCCAGCCCTAGTGGACAGTGATGGACAGCATGGCTCTTGAGATCACAGCAGCTCTCGCTCTGTGCATTCCCACGTGCAGAGAAATGAGAATTAATGTATGCCTAGGATCCCTCTCCCACTCTACCCCGGCAAGCCTTTGAGCTGAATGGCTGAGGTCATCATACTACACATAGATGACACTTCCAAGCCAACTGACCTTCCCCAAGGACATCTAGAGCTCCTCTGAGCCTAGGGGCAGAAAGTCATACTCTTAGACTTTTTTGCATTCTTGGCAAAATGCGTAGCTAAACAGTGTGCTAGAAGTGCCATTCATTTTGTTAGGACTTCACTCAGCCAATAAGCACTTTCTTAATTGTCTTTGCAAGTCTCTTATTTATCCCTTGTAGTTATTATTTTTCCAATTCTGTCTACAAATGCTTTTAAGAGAATTCCAAAGCCTCCCTTACTGCTCTGCTGTGTGCCTGATGCCTAACAGAAAGCCTCTCGGGCAGTGTTGACAGGAGAGAATCCAGGGTGAAACTGCTAACGTGTCTGGAGTGGAGGAAGCACGGAGAACTATCAGGATGGCTTAGTTCTGCTAGGCAGTGAGATCGCAGATGACAATCTTTAGTATCATCGTTTCAGGAAACACTGCATGATCTTAGGATTTACACCCTACTCTGACCGTCTGACTTAACCGACTACTCCATTATTGGCATTGTCTTTCTTTTTAGTTTTTCCCTGAGCTTTTAAACTGGGGGGGGGGGGGGCAGGGAGGGTTTGTATTTTGTTTTTGAATCACACCCTGCAGCACTCAGCACTTACTCCTGAATCTGTGCTCAGGGATGACTGCTGGAATTGTCTGAAGGACCACGTGGTGCCGGGGATTGAACCCAGTGAGTCACAAGCAATACAAGAGCTTTACCCATTTTACTGTCTCTCCTGCCCTGTGTCTTCATTTTCCTTTATTTGGGTGTTTTTGCTCTTTCTTTTCATATGATTTTGAGAGGACACCCAGAAAATTCGACATGTTGGGATTTTTTTAGTAACTGAAGATTGCTATAATATTTTTTTTTCTTTTTGAATGTAGGAGTACTGCTATTTATTCAGCCACTGATTAAACTGATGTTAAGTTGAGGATCACATCCAAATCAAACTTTCCCAAACACATCCCAGGGAAACCCAGATCCACGGATGAAGGGTTTTGTGGCCAAATTCACCTGGAAAATTCTGCCTTATTTATTCTTCTCTTATGATTTTTCCACATACACTCTAAAAGTGCCAAGACTTCCTGCAACATTAAAGATGTTTATCTTAGTTTAAGCCACTGTTTTCCAAACTCATCAAAGTGCCCTCACAGAGCCCCTGTGGAGAGGAAGTGCTCGTGCTTGGGAGCAGCTGCTCTCAGCAATGGGATTAAACCCTCTGAGGACACTGAGATGATAGCTTTGGCTGCAGATTAAGGCCCACTGTTGAGAACAAGTTGTAAACAGTGATAGCGACAAACAATCTTTCCCTAAATCTGAGCAAAACATTTAAGTTACTTGGTTGAATAGAACACACAGCTACAGCATTTGGAGTTTTTGATGGAGGCAACATAAAAATACTGTGATGGCCCCTTGGAAATGGAGGGGATCTTAAAATAACTGGCAAACTAACTCAATCACTGGGGGTGGGTGGAGGTTAGAACTCTTCTGTCTGTCCAAAATCCATGTACAGCTTGGGAACAGACATAACGCGAATGACCTTTCTATTTCGTTCTCTCACCAGCTTTAATACCATTCCATTCTCCAAAGAGTACCTTAACGCAGATTATAGTCATGTCTCTCCAGTATTTTCCTAACTAGGAAAATACTAGTTTCACAGGAGCATTCCAGAAATCATTTCAATAGAGTGCATTGTTTAAAGGACCAGTTGCTTCCAAAGACTAAAACCTAACATCTTATTGGGCAGAGGAGAGCCTCAGAGGTAATCTCTAATTCATGCATGTAGAGCCATAGTAACATTTACCTGGACTAGCAAGAAATCATATTAAGGGGCCAGAGAGATAGTAGCAGATAGGGCACTTGCCTTGTACGAGGCTGACCTGAGTTCAATCCCCAGTATCCCATATGGCCCCCCCAAGCCTCTCTTGGAGTGGTCCCTGAGCCCAGAGCCAGGGGTAAGACCTCAGCACAGCTGGGTGTGGTCCCCCAAACAAATAGAAAAATAAATAATGTTAATAAAAATTTCACTACTGTTAATACACTGAAGTTGTTAGCTAGAGGGATTTGGAACTGGTTCACTTGGTTAGGTTGGAACTTTTTGCTGTTGTTGTAAATAATGTAGAAGCACTGCTATTTATTCAGCTGATTGAATTGGGCATGAACTCCAAAAGGTTGGAGCTTTCTTAATGCCCTGGGAGTCATATCTGGGACCTGCCCTGATACATTTTATTATCTCAGTACGGTAGATAGATGTTAGCCATTGCTTCTATCTATAATAATACCAAAGAGGAAAGCAACCCAAGAGAATAAGAATTTGAATTTGACCGTTGTCTTAAAGATAACTTGTCTGATAATTATCTGAAGGGCCTGGTAGAATAGTCTCAGTTAGTTCACGGACCAGCAGGTCCTAGAGCGAATGGTGTTTGTACGGTCATACAGCGAAGACATCACAGTGCGGGCACCAGAACCCGACTCACTGTCTGCTCCTTAAACAGGGCTGTTCCATTCCCGACAGCTCTTCAAGCACAGCCGTTTGATTAGCTGTCTTTTTGTGAGTAAAACCTGTCTCTCTTGGATATGCTTCTGGGAGATTTTCCAAGCAACATCCTTTGAAAAGGAAGTTTGGGTTTGTGTGTGGTGGTTGGGGGACTCCCCGCCCCCACCCTTAGTTTAACAAATATTTCTGCAGTGTCGATTGTCCGAGCAGGTTTCTAAGCACTTGGCAAATAGCAAGTTGAGGATTTCTCTTCCAATCCTACAATGTCTATATCATTTCCCTCCTTTCCATAGAAACATCCGGTCAGTGAAGCTGAATGGACTCTGTGAGCACAGAGTCGCCCGCGGTGGGGCTCGGGCTGGGGTGCAGACTCCAGAGCCCATGCTCCTCCCCTGCACCCCACCTCCTTCTCTGACTCCTGCCACGCTAGTGTGGTGCGGAGGAGAAAAATTGGGTCAAGAGAGATTAAGAGGTTTTTGTTGTTCCAAATAGGTGTTAGAGGAGATTTTTTATGGATGGTTTTACCTTTTTATTCATATTTAATATACTTTCTCAATTTCCTACAGTATTTCTAGGTTACTTTCGTAATAACAATAGACTCCATTTACACGGAGGTCACATTATTCTAGCGTAGCATTTTTAGCCTCTGCTTTAGGTACTAAAACTGATATGTCAGTAAACAAAGTACGTAAGCACACCGGGAGAGTTTTGGGCCAGGGAACTTGACTGGAATGAGCCCTAAAACTGTTTGTTTCTTCACACATTCCTTCTGGGACTTTGGCCATGTCTTCACACTTCTGTGAACTGCTGTTTTCTCGTCTGAGAAGTCTTCCTTTGGAGGACGAGGATGGGAGGCTGGAAGGGCACTCTGGGAGTGGAGGTCAAAGGGGCTGCAGTGCTTCCTCGCAGGCATTGGTGGAGTATACTTCCGTCTCCAGTCTCCATGATTTGCATAGAAATTATGCAACTTGTGTTTCAGAAAGTTTTCCAGGACGGCTTTATCCTGAAGCCCTGAGCCAGTCAGGATGTGAGAGAGGGTGGAAGTTTCATGGAATAAGCAATCTGCTGCTCCCTGGGAGAATTCTCCAAATTTGCAAATAGAAGCATCGCAGTTGGCAAACCGAAGCTGGAGTGAGAACATCTATCATTCAGGTGGAGCCCTTGTGTTTGCAGAGGGTTTGGTTGCAGGTACTTAGCCGGTCTCCTGCCTTCCCTTACCATCCCCTTCCCAGCACCCTGGAGCACTCGGCGGAACTCGGCGGTGGCAAAGGCTCCTGTGTCCTTGCACTCTACTCCTCCCCACGGGGTTTAGAGAAAGCACTGGGGTCCATGGCCATCTGGTGTGTCCCTCCTGGGTAAGAGTGAAACCAGCCACACAAACTAACTTGTGAGCCAAGGCCAATGGGAAACAAGGGCAGGCCTGGAAGATAGCTAACTGCATGCAGGAATTGTTTTAATATCAGTAGCAACCCTCTGCCTGCATCCTCTTTCCTTCTCATCTTTCTCACCCCAAACTCAACCTCTGTTTGATCCAATTTTAGTATCTGGTGACCCCCTTTGTTTCCACCAACCTTCTTTTTTGGCAAGTCACATTTCCCCCCATGTACCCTCAAGTGGAGCAGATTGTTCCCATTCGTTTGTTCCTAAGAAGTTAAGACCTGAAGATCTGGGGGAGTTTCCAGTCACTTCTTGGGTAGCAGTTTCAGCTCTTTTGGAACATTTTCACCTCTTCAGCTCCAGGAGGACTCATGCAATCACCTGGGAGTTCAGCTGAAGGAGACCTGGGCTTCTTTCAGGAGTCTCTGTCCTGCGTAGAGAGTGGAGAGCCCCCTGCCAACCACAGTTGTAGATCTGAGCTACTTCTCTAGCGGGAGGGCTTCAAACTGAACAACAACCTTTAAAGCCGTCTCTTCTGACCTTATTTCCTGTTCACCAGTCTGGAGGATTCTGGCATTCTCTTTGGCCTGGCATGTTGTAGTAGCTATGGTTGAAGGCCAACAATTCCCTGGTGTGGGTCTTCATTAGTGACCCCTTCCTCCGGAAGCCCCTGGAACTGGAATTGTAGTCTGCCCCCGGAACACATGTCTTCCTGGGAGGACTTCAGTCTCAGCACCAGGCAATGTTCCACTTTAGACTATTTTTCTCCAAGTAATTGGCGGAAGGGGACTACTCCCGTCTCTCTCACCAGGAGTCACTCCCAGTGGTGCCCAGGGAGTAAACCCAGGCCTCCTGTCTGTGAGGCATGCCCTGGGCCCAGCATACTGTTTCTTCCTTCCCCTAGTAACTTTGCTACCCGTGACATTAGTCTTCCCTTTCCTAAATGAAATCCTTCTTCTCTGTGGTACTTTTCCCTTACTGCCTTACCTTCCTTCCTCCATCTGTGTCTGCTCGTTTTTGTTTGTTTTAGGAAAGGGGAAGCGGAGGGACCTTGGCCTAGGGAACTGAGGGCCTGGTGTCCCTGAGTAGCTAGAGGGGTGCCAGTTTCCCCAACTAGACAGTGAGGCAAGTCCACCTGCCTCCTGGTACGGCTAATGCAGGTGCAAGAGTGGTCACTTTTGTAGAGAGCCCTTGAGAGCCTCTGTCCTGCAGTGTCTTCCTCAGGAGAGCAGAGTAATACCAGCTCCTGTTTGCCAGGGTCGTGCTGGGAAGATTCGAAGAGGTAATTTGTCGGAAGTGCTTCGCAGGAAGAGCAAACCCTCAGTGCATGATGCCCGTGGACATTGTTGCCATTCTTCTTGGGGTTCAGCCAGTGCTGGTTTCCGAGGAAGATGTGTCCCCTGGCCGTGGCTTGGGTTTTGCACTTCTTCAGAGACAAACGAGGGGTTCCCTAGAGGTGCTCTGTCAGCCGTCCACCTGCCCAGGAGCCTGGCAACGTGCCAGCAGTTCTGCACTCTGGACCCAGAGCTCAAAGATGACTGGGCAAAGGGAATCCGTCTGCAGAGTCCAGTGGGATCCTCAGGGAAAACATAGGTCTGGAAACCAGTGATGCCAAAAGGACTGAGAAGCAGGAGTCGTTCCAGCTACTGGGGATGGGGGTGGGGGGGGCACCTGGGGACCACAGAGACCTTCTTGTCTCTCACCTGCCACCTGCAGCTTAGCCCCAGCACCCTGTCCCTTTCCCGTAGGGACCAGGACTTTGTCATTTTACACCGAAGGGCATCTGTCTTCCTTACAGGGAGTGCCGGGGAAATATGCTTTTTCTCCCTTCTACCATTTCAGAAACTGCTGCGTAAGCCTTGGCACTCCTGTTAACAAATAGGCCCTTATCCTAATTGGCCTGGGGATGGGACTAGTCTGTAGCCCATCGGCGCTAAGTTCTGACAGTCCGGTCCAAAGAGGACACGTGATGCCTGAAGATGAAGAATCCGATGGCTACTTGAGACCAGACGTGGGGAGCAGTGACCTGGCCCAGAGGCCGGCCACAGCAGCACAGCCTTGGATTTCATCCGAGGGAGCCATGCTCACCCCAACCTGGCCTAGCCTCTACCACCCCCGCCCCAGGGTGTTGAGCGAGAAGAAACCATGAAGAGCATTGGGAGAAAAACAAACAGAAGCCTAAAGGCAGCAGCTCTGTCAATAGGGGTGATGGCAGACTGATGCCTCCGTTCAACAATGAGTTATTTATCGAGCCTTCACTGCGTCTCGGGCACATGGTAGAAACATGAGGAGAACTAGTCAGATAATGTCCTTACCTCTAACTCTTAAAAAAAATATATCAGGCCAGTAAACAGAAAGATGCTTGTGAATGGTGCCACACAACAAATAACCGGGGCATAGAAATAGAGGAGAACGAACAGCACTGCAGGAAGGTGACCAAGCTGGACCTCTCTGACATTTATTGAAGAATTAAAAGGTTACAAGGAGTTGGCCCTGTGAAAAGTGGGAAGAAGAACATAAAGGCATTCTGGTGGAAGAAATTGCCTCTTCAAAGGCTTTAGGTGAGAAAAATCCTGGGGCTCTTCCTGGCAGGAGAGTTGTAAAGAGGAACATGTCTACAGATGAGTTTGGAGAGGTAGAAAGGGGTCAGACCCTCTAGTCTTGGGGGGTGGGGCAGTGAGGTGTCTGAGGCTTAGCAGTGACTCGGGGTCTCAGAATTGGCCCAAGGGCCATTAGACATAGATTGCTGGGCCCCATCCCTCAGATTCCAGATTCTGACACCAGACCTCGAGAAAACCGCTGCCCTAAGGCAGAAGATGCTTAAAAGAATTTGAAGGACTTAATGATCAAGTTGTTCGTAGTACCCAACAGGGAAAGGAAGTCAAGAGAAGTCTGAAGGTATAATGATCAGAAAGCCTAGGGTCGCTGTCTTGGCTGTGGTGGAGGATGTGACAGTGTGGCCTGGGGTGTCTTGCACAGGTATCAGTGGGAGGGCAGATTCTCAGATCCAGAAGCCTTTCACAGGTGGCTGTTTGAGAGGACAGAAATGCCAGAGAGACCGCCCTCAGAAAACCAGTGTTTCTCCAGACTCGGCCGGTCAACCTTTCCCCTCCAGAGAGAGGGCTACAGACTCTGGGCCCTCGGCCAGGCCAATTGACTGCACCCTGAGTCCTGCAGCATTCAGGATCTACAATTAGTCTTACTGCCACAGATCTTATACTTAGTGGCCTTAGGTGGGCTGACTCATTCTTGCCACCACCTCCACTGCCCCATTATCTTGTTGGAAATAGGTCTCTGCTTTCTGCATTCACAGGTGAGAAAAAAACTGAATCCTCCCAAACAATGTCACAGACCTGAGACCTCCCCTTCCTCCTCCCTGAGCCGAGTCAGCTTTCGCCCTTCTTCCCCTAGTTTCCAGGACTGCGCTGCAGTCTTCCAGTTCAGCACATCAGAGTGTGCTTCTGAGAGCAAATCCAAATGACGAAGGCCACTTTGATGGACAGGAGGACGACAGTGAATGACATGAAGCAGGGTCCACCTGGAAGTGTGCCCAAGACCCTGGAAAAGGCAGCATCATGGAAAGAAAAGTCTTAAAAGTGACGGAGACCCAAATATGTCTCAGATTGTTAATAAGTATAAGGAATCAGGAAAACAAACAGACATGGGGGTTGGAGAAA
Source organism: Sorex fumeus (assembly GCF_029834395.1). Lineage (NCBI taxonomy): Eukaryota > Metazoa > Chordata > Mammalia > Eulipotyphla > Soricidae > Sorex > Sorex fumeus. Next base: position 803,105 of record NW_026606154.1, on the reverse strand, counting down.
CAGCATAGTAGGTAAGGCACTTGCCTCACACGTGACCAACCGGGCTTGAGGACTAATTGACAGATAATGGCACTACAGTCTGAGGTAGCTGCAGTCCTTACATGTACCCTGAGAAGAACAAGTAGAATGCTCGAGGTCAGCTTCAGCCCACAGTGGGCCCAGTTGACCTCCTCTGTCCCCACAGAGCAACCAGATGATCTGTACAGTAGTAAGCCTACATGGGCTCAGGGGCCACCTGGAGCGTCCATGCAAATGGCAGGTGGGCACAGGGAGGGCGAAAGGTGCACTGGAGTTCAGTGCCTGAGACTGAGCCCCAAGCTCTAAGTCCTCTCTCTGATTCCTGCATTCTCAGCCATACAACAGTATGTCCCATTTGTTGCCTAGTGACGCTGAGGACCAGCCCACAGGGCTGAGAACAGGCACAAGGCCCAGAGCTTTTTGCATCTTGATTTTGCACCGAGTGGATCGTGTGGCACGCTGCACACAGACCCCTAGCTTCTCTGTCATGAACGAGATGAGATGAGATGGATGAGGTAGGAAGATGAGAAGCCCCCTGCAGGAATCCGGAAGTACTGGGAGAGCACTGTCCAGCAGAACCCACTATGCCCAGTCACTGTGTGATGGGCGTCACGCTTCATACTACCAGTACGGTGGCCACGCGCCATGCGGTCTGTGAGCCACTGGGAATGGGAAAGACTAAGGTGACAAAGGAACAGAACTTTTTATTTTATTTCATTTGAATTCATGTGAAGGACATGGCCATGCCTGGTGATAGTACCACTTCATAGGATGCGCTGCCTTTGGTCTTTCTGTGTGTGTGCACCTCTGGGGCTGCCTGTCTGGGTTCGAGAGGGTCTTAGAGCCTCTTCAGGGTTGTGTGTCCTGCAGAATATTTTATCTGGGACCATTTCCTGTCTCCTAACAAACCAGGTCTTCATTGGCTCCAAATGAGTCCAAATACTCCTGAAATTATTTAAGGAGGATGTTAAAAAAAATGGGGGGGGGAAATATATATATTCTAAATATATATATTAAATATAAATATATATTCTAAAAAGAAAGTCCTTTAAAAAATGGGTGTAGCACTGTTAAAATCTGCCAAGTCCATTTGTGGAAAATAACGGGATACAAGGGTGAGCAGTGGGTAACAAGGAGAAATTAAAGGGTTTTTTATTTTGCCTTAAATCCTGAATTTCAGGAAGAGTTCTCCCTCTGTCTCTCTGTCTCTGTCTCTCTCTGTGTCTGTGTGTGTCTGTCTGTCTGTCTCTCTCTCTCGCTCGCTCGCTCTCGCTCTCTCCCTCCCCTCTCTCACTCCTCCTCCTCCTCTTCCCAAAAGCACTCCAGGGTGCGCTCCCTTTCCAGACTGCTGAGAACCCTCCTGTTGTCATTCCCTGTTGCATGCTCTCAGCTCGGCTCGGCCTCAGGCTTGGCACTATAAACTAGGGAGACAGCATTCTCGCTGCAGTCCGTGGGCTGCTCTCTTTCTGGGGGGTCCCTGCACCGCAGGGCCCTGGCTAGTGCTCTGAGAGCAGTTTGTGCACTGGGGCGAGGGTGGGAGTGGGAAGGGGGGTGGCAGTGGCCGGTTGGTTCCTTGGGTGAAAGTCCAGCAGAGCCCAGCCCTGGCAGCTGTTAAGAGAGGGCAGGGCCGGGGCTGCTCCCCTTGGCCGTCTCACTGAAGACACATGTGTCCCGCGGGGGGAGGCATGAGCACCAGCACGACACCAGGGCCTGGGCTTCATGCAGCTGCGGCATTCTCACTGGGCTGGCTTGAGTCAGCTTCCAAATGGCCCTTCGCGCCTCACTAAATGCTCCAGGCGCCTGGCCTGTAGAAGGATTTCTGTTCCATCTCTGTCCTGTACAGACTGACTAGTAAAAGGCCAGACAATCCGTGAGCCTGATTTCTCGTGTGTGAGAGTAGCTCGTGCTGCCTTGTACGGTGGTCCGGAGGGTCCCGTGTGGGAACGTGCCCTTCTAGTGCGGCGGTTCACCTGGGCCAAGGATGCTGGCTCTCCTTGGCTCTCCTGGCAGGGGCAGCCGGGAAAGCCCCGCCGACTGTAACAGTGGAACTGGCCACTGGGCAAGGGTCAGGCTGGCCCAGCGAGTCAGGATTGATATGCTCCTGTTTCAAGTGTCCAAACATAAACAAGGAAAATCCCTCCTGCCCTTCATTTTTCCCCAAATCACAGTCCCAAGCGACTGATAGGAAAAGTGAAATGTGTGTCCCTTATCCTTCTTGCCTGTCAATATGTGAGCACTTGTACATGGACACCGTTTAAAAATAAATGCAGCGGTTTCCCTTTTCCCTTTTCAAAAAGCAAGAGAAGGTCTCCTGGTTTCGCAGGGCTGGCTCTCAGGGCAGGCTCAGAATATTCGGAGTGGAGTTGCTCTGGGTTCTCCGAGAGCAGCTGCTTCCCAGAACAGACCCCCTCTGGCCCTTGCTATCAGATTCTGGTTGAGTTTGGTTTGGGTTTTATATGGGGGGGAAGAGGGGATTGAGAGGGGATGCCTATCCTGCTGTATCCTGGGGCTGCTCCCAGCAGCGCGTAGGGGACCATGTCCTCCTGGAGCTCAAACCCAGGGCCACACACAGGCAAGGCCAGTGCTCTAGCACCTGGCCACCTCTGCAAGCCCTGCCCACTCCCCAGCACCCCACAGCTGCCTGCCGTGCTCTGCCCCCAGCGGCATTTTACAGGCCTGATCTACAAGCCCCCACGCAGCCTCCAAGCACCCAGCCAGGGAGAGTCCCCGTCACCTGAAACAGGATGGGGTCAGGGGCAGGGGAGTCGATAATGTGCCTCCTCTCCCCTCCTGTTCCAAAGGGAGGACATTGCCCGCATGTTGCCATGGTAATCAGCTTGTGCGTTCCCCCGCTGCCTTCTCTATGTCAGTGGGGCAGGTTGGCCTGCAAGAAGGCGGTCAGAGGTTGCAAGCTGGGTCGGACGGGAGTCCCCCGAGGGCTCAACAGGTACTGGTGCCTGCAATCAACTCCCCCACACCCTGTGCTGACTGCCACCCCCCTCACTGCCCCCACCCGGTCCTGCTGATTTAGTTTGTGTCACAGGTCCCGGCTTCCCAGGCAATTCTAATGTCCATGCCCAGCCTGAGGACCCCTGCTGTGGTCTGCAATTTTTTTATTCTTGGTGCGTTCACTGTCATCCTGACATCAAGGGCAGCACGCAGAAGCTCAGCGCTTTGCTGTATTTTGATGTTGCTGGCTAGAGAAACCGGCTGCTTCATTGTCACATCAGAAACTGTGCCTCTCCGCCTCGCTGCTTTAAGAAGCTGGAAGGACCCTTCCCTTCTGTGCACCAGCATTCCAGCCCCCCACTCTCCCTACCTCCAGGCACTCACCAACCTCCTAGAAACCCAAGGCCACTCTGGGAATGGTCCCAGAAGCAGATCGTGGCCGCCCCCACCCTGGGTGACTCTCCATGATCTTCTTCCTCTCACACCATGAAGCACAAGCCCTTGACACAGAGTCCCCACTGCCTGGCACAGCTCCCACCACACAGGAAGGGGAAGGGCCCAGGCCTGCCAGGGTGGCTCCCCACTGGGGCCCGTGTGTCTTTCCACCTGAGCACACACTGCACTCTCACTGGACCCGCCTATGGCCGAGTCTTCCAGCCCGGGGCTACTGCTCGTATCTCATTTCTCGAAAGGGACTAGAGATCACCTCTTCCCTGTCCGAGGACCAAGGAGGATTGAGTGTGATAAAGCAAGCTGAGGGTTAGCGCGGCCCCGCTCGAGGCATCAGTTCATAAACAGCCGTTATCATGCTATCATTGTAATTGTTAGTCATTATTTTCTGTTTTGTACATTAATTTTAACATCATTTGCAAATAGGCAAGTAAAGTATAATGTGTTACCAAAGCAACTTAACAGTCTAGTCTTCATATTAATAATTCTTGTTTGTTTGTTTGTTGTTGTTGTTTTTGAAAAAAGAAAGAATACCTGGGTTTCTTTCAAGCGGTTTGTCTATGCACGAGTTCCCTGATGCGCTCTTTGCTCTGGTAATGACTAGAGGGAGCACTGGGGAGGGGAGCCTCGTGCAGACAGCCAAATGGTGTGGTTATGATCAGTGCCGGGGCTGGCCTGCGGCTCAGAATTCGCACGCCGCTTGCAGGAGCCAAGGCTTGGGAGGCAAGGACCCGACCCCTTGAACACGATTGGATCCAAATGTCTAACGGGAGAGAGAATAGCTCTGCCCTCACAGGGAACACAGAATGCTGGGCGTTCCCTGCCACCCTGCCACCTCCAGCTGTCACGGGGAATGACTGCAGCCCTCTTTCCCGTCCTTCCTTTGTGCTGAGACCCCAGGAAGGGCAGATGTCGGGGCTGGGGACCAGCAGGCCTTGGGCATGCGGGGTGCAGGGAAGGAGCAAGCGCTGATGGATGTGGCTCGGGACTTCGTGCTTCATCCTGTCCTGCCTACTTTGCGGTGAAATGAAGGTCTTCATGGCGAGGCGGTGATGAACACCGCAGGTGCGGGCAAGCCATCCTTCATCGCCGTGTTATTTTGCTTAGAGCACCGGCGCTACATTATGTCTTAAAACTTGTCAAATAGCGCACAGTACACTGGCTCCATAGGAGAAAAACGGGTTCTCTAAAAATATCAAAAATCAGGCATTTCTGGTAGAAGGAGGCATTATAATTCAAAAGTCCTACCCATAAATAATAATTAGGAATGACATTTACTTGGTCGTGCACGCGGAAAACAACCATTCGCCGTCAGCTAACAACCCACGCTGGCTGGAGTTTCATGTCTCTGAGCAGAACTAAGCAGGGCCAGAGAGAGGATGCAGGCCGGAATGGCGGCCGCGACCCTGATTCAGATCCCAGCACCACGTGTGAGCCCCAGGAGGGGTCATTCCTGCCACAGAACCAGGATTAGCCCCTGAGCACTGCCAGGGATAGCCCCCAAATAATGAATAAATAAACCCAACTAGTATGAGGTGAGTTAATGGGACCCTTTTTCTTCATCGAGGGAAATACAACTTTAAAGAGGCATGTTTCTGTTTCCTAAGTGATTGGTTATTGTCTGCAAATAAGAAGGAAATAGGGGCTGGAGTAATAGCATAGTGGGTAGGGCGTTTGCCTTGCATGCGGCCGACCCAGGTTCAAACCCCAGCATCCCATATGGTCCCCCAAGCACCGCCAGCAGTAGTTCCTGAGCACAGAGCCAGGAGTAAACCCTGGGCACTGCTGGGTGTGACCCAAAAAGCAAAAGAAAAAAAAGAAGAAGAAGAAGAAGGAAATGGTTCCCCCTTTGTCTGGTGCTGTGTGCTGTGAAGTTTGTCTGTCCTTCAGGAGCTAGAGAGCAGAACCCACCCTGGCTGAATCTTGCTGCTGAACACAGGACTCAGCTAGGGGAGCACAGGATTAGTTGGTTTCTCTCACTCTCTCTCTCTCTCTCTCTCTCTCTCTCTCTCTCTCTCTCTCTCTCTTCAAAGAGTCTAAAGAATGATGGAGAGTCATTTGGCCATTGTTTATGGGAGAGGGGTGGTTGAGCCTCTGTGACAGAGCTGGGGCTAGCAAGGTGCCCATTCTACATGGTTGTGTGAGCAGAAACGGTCAGCGGGTCCTGCAAGGCCAGGGCACCCTCGCCTAGCCCGACTCCTCAAGGCACTATGAGGGGAGGAAACTGAGGCTCCCGGAAGCACAATTTGTCAAAGGCCTCCCCGCTGGTCAGTAGAGGCCCTGCTGCCTGGGGAAGGTGACACACACTGCAGGTTGCAGGAGAGTCAAAATGAATAATGGCATCTCCTCTGTCCCAGGAGTGTCCGGGTGGGGCCAGGGAGGACCAGCAGGCCTTCACTGTCACAATTACTGAACTTCTTTTCTTGAAGTGTTGGCAACGGTCAGGCCACGTTGGGAGAAACCAGTGTGGCCCCAGGCGTCCCGGGGGGTGGAACATCCCCTGAGCTCACAACCCCCTCAGACAGGGTGCCCCCGAAGCCTGAGTTCACGCCCAGACACAGCATCGCCCCATGAATAATCTATGATCAGCGCGAGATAATTAGGACGCGGCAACGCCCACAAGTAAATTAGCTAAATTGACAAAACTCAATTTAAATAGCAATTTTGTCGCCAGTGATAGAATTATAACAGCGCCCTTCACTTAATGAGCCAGACACTTAATAATTCAAACATACTTAGAGAAAAATCAAACAAAGCGCCTCCGTCCGGATTAGGCTCTCTTGCCATTTCACCTCCTTTGGCAAGCGTGCCAACTTGGAAAACCCGGGAGCAGGGAGAGGCTTTGGTGACCACAGTGGGGGGAAGGGTGCCCAGGCTGGGGGCAGAGGGATTAGGGCATCCCCACAGGTGTGTGTGTGTGTGTGTGTGTGTGTGTGTGTGTGTGTGTCAGTGTTCTTGGCCCTCACTAGACCTTGGGCTCCCTGTTTTCCATCCATGGCCACCTTCTCCCCTACCGCTGGGGGGGAGGGGTAGAAAGCCCCTGACCAGCCCAGCCAGAATACCTCAGTCTCTCCAGACAAGCTCACCGCCCCAAGACCCTGCGTGTGGCCTCGGATCCCTTCTCCTGCCCCTGGCCTCTGGCTTCCATAAGCGTCAAGTGGAAAGAGTCTGAAGTCTTTCTCCTGGGGCTGGGAGGAGGAGGGGAAGGAAGGTAGAAGGACTTGCCTGCCTTCTGAGCTTGGAGCAGTTAGTGCCCCATAAAATACCAGTGATAGAATCATCACAATGTGAGAATAGTAAAGCGCTGTGAAGAGTTGCCCACGAGCAGGTCCTATTCTGAGCTCTTTAACGATAGCCAGTCATTGGATACTCCCGGCAACCCTGTGTGGTGGACAGTAGAATGATATCAACATTTCGGGTTATTTCGCCTTTCGCCCCTTCCCCTGAGCTCTCTTGGCTTTTCTGGGCAGTGTGTCTACTCAGCTTTAGCTCCTATGGAGGAGAGGCTACTTCGGGGGCAGCTGTGGATGGGCCTCACTGTCCCTGGACCTGTAGGGCTGTGCACCTGCTTGCCAACTGGGCGTGTCAGCCATTCCGCTCTTGGACACCAAACCATTGAGATTAGTTTCTTCTCTAGCTCAGCCACATGCCACCCTCCTTTAATCCCACCTCTGCCATTTGCGTGATGGTGAGAGGTGGGCCCCATGGACACCCCCTCCAGGTACAACAAGGCCAAGAGTGACCACTCTGGGCGGCCGAGATGCTTGACCAGCCACATGCTCATCGTGCAATCTTTGCAGTGCTTCTACTTCGGGTCACAGAGGTTCCACCTACAGGCAGACACCGACCCTCCCTCAGTCGTGAGCTCACACAGAGCGGATTTGCAGAGATACCCAGGTCAGTTCCTATCTTAAACAAATCCCTCTTCTTTTTTTCCTTTCATTCTTAATGGCTCTTCCTGGGAACTCTTTGTCCAAATTGTTTATTTTCATATAAAATTAATAAGCTACTTAAGCTGCACGCTGGCAACTCAACCCTCTGTTAAAATCCCTAGAGGGTGGAAGAAAGGGGCGTGATAGAGCCCACAGCCAACAACCCCTCCCTGTCAGGTACTCCCGTTATCTTGGTCCTGCTGGACCGTGGACCCCTGAGGTGAGCTATTCCAGTTTGTGGATGGAAAGATGAAGGGTCTGGCTTTTAAATGACCTGCTCCAGGTTGCCAAGAGCTGCTTTTCCCTTTGACTCCAAAGCTACATGTCCTGCTGCCTGAGAGGCTTCTGTGTTCAAGGCCCTGGGCACCATGGGTGCAATGGCAGAGGGGTGAATAGTGACTGCTGGGGCTCCCATTCTGCCTCCAGAGCACTGTGTTAATCTACTATTAGTTTCCTAAAAGTTATCTGCTATTTAAAATATGTAGTTTTAATATATAATATATTAATATATTATAATATATATCACTGTATCACTGTATCACTGTCATCCTGTTGTTTTTCAATTTATTCGAGTGGATGCCAGTAACAACTCTATTCATCCCAGCCCTGAGATTTTAGCAGCCTCTCCTTACTTGTCCTTCCCAATGATTGGAGGTTCTTTCAGGGTCAGGGGAATGAGACCTGTTATAGTTACTGGTTTTGGCATATCGAATATGCCACAGGGAGCTTGCCAGGCTCTCCCTGTGTGGGCGGGGTACTCTTGGTAGCTTGCTGGGCTCTCTGAGAGGTATTCTCTCTATGATTTGTTGCCTACTGTCTGAACTCCATCAAACATGGTGTGGTAATTATGGAAAATGGGTAGGAAGTGTCTTATGATGTGTCACGTGGCCGCAAAGTGGCCACATGTTCCAGAAAGTGGCCTGGAGCGTGGCAGCGGTTGGGTAGTGGAGGTTGGCTGCTGGGACTCTCGCCTGCTCCCCTCTGGGACTCCCCAAGTGAAAACAGCCTGGCAAGGAGTCCCATTTATATGGGAGTCCCATATATATATGGTTTTGAAAAGTGAATGAGCCTTTACCATGTGCTAGTGATTCTCAAGTGGGGACAATTTTGTGCTCCTCCTCCTTGGAGCAATAAGCAATGTCCGGAGACATTTTCGGTCATCAAAAAGTGGGGGCTGGGGCTGGAGCAATAGCACAGCGGGTAGGGCATTTGCCTTGCACGCAGCCAACCTAGGTTCGATTCCCAGCATCCCATATGGTCCTCCGAGTACTGCCAAGAGTAATTCCTGAGTGCATGAACCAGGTGTAACTCCTGTGCATCGCCGGGTGTGACCCAAAAAGCAAAAAAAAAAAAGTGGGGGCTGCTACTTAGCATCTAAGGAGTAGATACCAGTATGCAAATCCTACAGTGCAGACAGTACCTGACCTCCTGCTCAGGACCCAAAGCAAGCGATGTGCTTGGGAGACCCTCCTGCGTGTGATGTCTCAGACGTGCATTCCTCTCCCTGGGAGGCAGGGCCTCAGAGGGCGCCCACAATTGGGTCTTAAATCAATGCCTCTCTCCAAAGGGAAAGCACAAGGTGTGAGGAGGCAAGATGGCAGGAGCCTCTGTTTGGGAGGCTGAGGTCCGAAGGCTGCAGGGCGCATAGTAGGCACGGACTAGTCTAGATGGAGCTGACTGGGTGCATGAAATACAGGCTCAAAGGGGGTGGTGTGTGAGGCGTGGAAGGAGAGTGTGGGGTGTCAAGCATGGCATGCAAAGGAAGAAGCGGGTCATGCAGAACCCTCACTACCTGGACGAGTCTGGTCTCTGTCCTGTGTGCAGCCACACAGGCTCTGCAGTGGGGCCAGGAGTGATCCCACGTGGAAAGGAAGTGATCTGGCACTGGGGGGGTCAGAGTCACGGCTTTGTCCCAGTGGAGGGAGGATGGGTCAGGCCCCTAGAGACTGTCCCCCCACCCCCACCCCCTCTCTGCTGTCGCCATCACAACTTGTCCTTCATGGCAGAATCTCGGCGCAACCATGTGTCTGTTGCCCAGAAGCGTCAAGCCCGCCCTCCCCTCACCCCAAATTAAAAACATGCGCCATTCAGAAACCAAATACAGCCATATCATCTGGGCTTCGCATCTGCTCTGCACTGGCTCACTAATGATTCTGTTGCCTTCGCTCCCCTGATGAAGGAGGCTTGGCACAAGACAGAGGCAGGCCCGTCCGGTTGCTTTTTTCCTTTCCTGACCTTTTCCAAGGTACCAGAAAGCAGATTCTCTCATTTAGCTGTTGACACCTGAGAAAGTCTGTGGAGTATCTTATTTACAGCACAGTGCGTAGGGGTGCTGGAAAAGAGAGTTAACAAATCAGCTGTCGAGGCCAGACAAATACTCCTTCCCTGATCTAGTCTCTCTCTCCCCAGTGACATTTGACTCCTCTGAATCATGGAGTAGTATCCGTGTGTCTCCCCTGGTCTAATTAACTTCAGAGCAGGCCCAGGAGGAAGGGGGAAGCCGGGAAACTTGAGAAGCGGGTCTGAGTTACTGGCACCGTTCGCGTCTGATTAGCAACAGTTCAGGCACTCGTCTGTGAACCACACAGATGTTCAAGTGGGATGTCTCGAGCTATTGAGAAATTACCATAAATTTGAAATCATTTTGCTAGCATCTATTTCCATATTTTTATGGAAAACTATAATATGTTTTCCCCTCCCAAGCTCCCTCTCTGGCGAAGAGGAAAAAAAAATTTCCCAGTATGGTACCAGTCCCACAGTCAGTAACTCTTATGTGGCAAGGCTGCATCCCCCTTGGGATTCAGTGAAACAGAGGACATAACCCCTGCCCTGCGCGCCTTCTCCATCCCCACGGTGCCTGCTCTCAGCATGCTGAGATGGCCTGGAGAGCAGAATGTTTTTCATGATATGGGCAGAAGCAATGGTGGCACTCTGGTTTTTTTGTTTGTTTTGTTTTGTTTCTTTTTGGGTCACACCTGACGACGCACAGGGGTTACTCCTGGCTCTGCACTCAGGAATTACTCCTGGTGGTGCTCCGGGAACCATATGGGATGCTGGGAATCGAACCCAGGTCAGCCGCGTGCAAGGCAAATGCCCTCCCCACTGTGCTATCACTCCAGCGCCCAAGGGCAGCACTCTGCACATTGCCTGGCCAGGTGTTATGCACACACCAAATATTGTTGTTGGTATCAATTACCAAGGGGAGAAGCAGTCGGCACAGTGCAAGAGCCACTGTGAGCCCTCCCAGCTTGGAAATGCCCCCCCCCACGCCCACCCAGCTTCTTGGATCCGTGCAATGGAAAGTACCCCACGCCCCAATCAGATGCCCTGCTTTGTAATGCACCCACATGAAGTTGAGTCGCAGCTTTGGAGACTGCATCCAGAATGTGAATTGGATGAAGAGATTTTAAAATATTCATCAGTACGTTTCCTTTTGGGGAAACCCCGTGGTTTCTGGATTCCGTCTCTCCTGCAGAAGCACCAGCAGCTGCTTATCAAGTTGCTTCCTCCCTCAGATCCAGACTCCGTGGCCTGGGTGGCGGGAAGGTCCTGACATTTGACCTTTGAAGGCCAGACTCGCATCCACACACACAGATGGGATCCATGAGCCAGTACGCGCTTACTGAAATGTGGCTTTGTTACTAACAAGAAAATGGATAGGAGTTTTCAAATTTGAAAATCAGATTAACTCTTTCTCTTGAGAAAACAGAAGGTCTGGCAGGAAGCACGGGGCCCGGATTTCTGCCATCCTGGCTGTCCTCACCAGGCCTGGCAGGAGTTTTGCTCTGAGCTCCAGGTGCACCTATTGTAATGGCTGATCAGGCAGCGAAGGCTTGCAAAAGAAGGATTCTAGGCCCCAGAATCCACCTTGACCGGGATTTTGACAGAAATGCACATCATCAGACCCTCCCTCTGACTCCTGACCCAGAACTTCACTGCCCGGCTCGTGCCACCCGAGAGCCTGTGATACTGGGTCTGCTGGAAAACTCCAGGTGTTTGGCAGGAGAGGCATGGGTTCCGGTGTCCCCTCTGCCCCTCGTGATGAAAACGTTGCCAAGTTCCTCTACTTTGGGCTTCTCTGAAGTGAGCTGGGGGCTCCTAGGTAGCCTCCATGTACTTTGTGCCCTTAGCGAGGTTCCACGCTATAATCCTTGTGGTCTTGTAAACTTCCTAAAACACCCCCTTCAAGCATCGGGACTGGGGTCAGCATTTTTCCTGGATGATGTCACTTCACCCTCACTGTGTTGGCAGAGGACAAGGGTCGCCTTTAAAGACCCGCTGTGCAAGAGGGATGAAATGGGTCACAGGGGAGTAAACTGACAAGCCCGAGCCCCTGCCCAGGTTTCATGTGACCTGCGGCGCTGTGAATCCCCAGTCCTCCACCTCTTCATGGACTGAGGCGTGTCGTAAGTGACCCTGAAGCATCCAGGATGCAGAAGAATGTGGACGGACCCTTAGGGAGAGCAAACACCCCTGCCGTGAGCGCCCGCCAGGCCTGAAAGCCTGCAGCTGCCCCCCCAGCTCCCTCCCTCGCTGAGTGCGGCCTGAGCCTCGGGTTTCTCGTCTGGAGATGGGGCAGCTCCCCACTGCCCAGGGGCTAGGAGGACTGGGCAAGCCGACAGGTTGGCAGAGCACTCTGGGTATGATAAGCAGCGGGGCCCTGGGCCCGGCATCAGCGCTCGTGCCTGGCCCTTTCCCAGCAGACCAAGAAGTGCCCAGTGGTGCTGGCCGCACCGCCGAGGGGTCACTGAGCAGTCACCAGGGTGAGGAAGAGGCTTTGCCCAGTGGGCCCAGTGCCGCAGAACCCTTTGCTTCTCCTGCCTTCTCTCGTTGTCCTTCTCCCTCTGCAAATGTTCCAGTGTTTGTGTGTGTGGTTTGTTTTTTCCTTTTCCTTTCAGACAGTCTTTCTGGGCTCTGTTCTGCCTGAGAATGGCGGGCTAATGACGCCAAGAGGATGCAGGTCCTGATCGCGGTTTTCGAGTGATTTTCTTGTCTTGACCAGGACCAGAGAGCACCCCCTCCCTGGAGACCCTCCAGGCCCAGCTAGGAAGCGTGCCATGCTTCCCTTCTCTTCCCGCTCCGGGTTCAAGATATACGGGTTAAAACAAACGGGCCCTCACCACGAGCACTCGGGAAGCTCACTCCACCTCCACGGGCCTTGTGCCATTCTAGCCAGAGCTGTAGGCTGAGCCCACTGAGACTTCCTGTCCTAATCACCCTCCAATAATCGGGGCTGAATAGTGCCTCAGAGTGCCAAAGCACGAGTGTTGGCTCAGGGCACCTTCTCCAAGCAGAGCGTTTCGTACAGGAAGATCAGGGCAGAACAGAACAGCTCTGAACTCTTAACGGCCTTAGGGTGAAAAGCTGGTGGGAAGAAATGCCCCCGAAATGAGAATTATCAGAACAGTTCATTCACCTATTACCCCGTATCCAGCATAGTGCCAAGTATTTCATATATATTACCTCATTTAACTTTCCCCAGAGTTCTTTTTGACTTTGAAATGCCTTCTTGTCCCCACTGAAAGGCGAGGAAAAATCCGGGCTCAGAAGTGAAGTGGGTTGCTGAGAGGCTCCACGGGGAAATGGCCAGGCTGTACCAGCTGGTTCCCAGCAGCCTCTTTATGCTAAGGAGTAGAGAGCTCGCAGGGCCTGCACTGGAAGGCACCCGCCCTTCAGCAGCAGAGTGCTCCTCTGGGTCCCAGCCCCTCCCGTCTTACTCTGGTAGCCAGCGCCTCTGGCATTTGGCTTATGAGTTTGATTTGCCTGTGGCCTTGGCCCTTTGTGCAACCTGATTTTTTTTTTCTTGGCTACGATCACTAAGATTTGTCCTTATTTGCTAAGAGTCCCTGGAATATTAATGTGGTTGTTTTCCAGAAAAGTAAATACTCCTCCCCACACACACAGCCAGCTCCAGGAAGCTACACAGACCTGCCAGGAGGCTGCTGCCCTGGTGTGCTGCCTTTCCCTGCCCCCAGACCCCCATCTGCTCCATGCATAGACCACCGGCTGAGTGGGTTAATCCCAATATGATAAAGGCCATCTCAGCAGTGTTCAATGTGAGCCAGAAGGGACTGGGCTTGCTTTCTACCATGAGGAAGGCCTCAGGCCACAAAGAGAGGATAAGACCTCTAGATCAGGGGCTAGAGTGATAGCACAGTGGGTAGGGCATTTGCCTTGCACTTGCCAACCCAGGTTCCATTCCCAGCTTCCCATATGGTCCCCCGAGCACCGCTAGAAGTAATTCCTGAGTGCAGAGCCACGAGTAACCCCTGTGCATCACTGGTGTGACCCAAAAAGAAAGAAAGAAAAAAAAAAGACCTCTAGATCATTCTGGAAGGTGGCAGCGGGAAGAAGAATGTTCTAGGCCTCACGTGCAGCCTGACCCGGTATGTCAGGAGTTTGGATTCTGAAGGATGAAGTCATTTGCTCCTCTCACTTGGGTGGTGGAGGGCGATTAGCACAGGAAGTCTCAGGGGGCTCACTCTAGAACTGCCTCTAGTCTTTATCAAGCCTATCCCTGGCTGGATTTCAGATGTGGAGGAAGTGACAGGGAAGCTTTAGAATCAGTCTTTTTCAGAGCTTGTGTGTTAAGCACCCAGGTGGGCAGAACCCCAAGGAAGCACTGCAAAGAACTGGGCACTTGAGCTTTCTTGCTCTTCTGCAAACATAATTATTCAGGCTTTCTTTCATTCATTCATTTGTCCACTCACTTCTTTGCTCCAAAACTCTGCTGAGGACTCCATATGCGTTGCTCACTATTTCAAGAAAACCACCGGCTGCGTTCTATTCCCATGAAGCGTGGAAAGAGATGATACCCAATTGCTAATGTCCAGAGAGGAAAATTATTTCAGACGCTGATAAATGCTCTGAAAAATCACACAATGGGAGCTTATCAGAAGGCATGGGTCATGGCTGAGGAGAAGAATTAAGAGTGGGTACGCGTGTGGTCTTGGGGTGATGTATGCATGGGAAATGTAAACAATAGTATTGTAAGTCTTGGTACCTTCATGAAAATGTTTTTTGAACATGGAGAAGCAGCAAGATCTCCCCATAGGGAGAGCCTTTAGTTGGAACCCAAATACAGAAATGGATACAGCTGTGGAAGGTTTGGGGACACCGTGTTCCAGGCAGCAGAAAGAGCCTGGGCAAAGTCCCTGATTCAGGAGAAGGTTTGGCACTGGAGGACGGATCAGAGGCTGAGGGGCACAGAGCCCAGTGTCTGGAGTGTGCCCGAGCTAACGGTCTCATCCATTGGATCCACTCCATCCTCATGCAACTCCGTGCGTCCCGGTGCCTGGGCCCAGGCAGAGTTGCAGGTGCTGCGGTGTGATCTTCCCTGGTCTCACACCACACGCCTGCTGGAGCTGCAGCCGGCTGGCAACGCCCATCCTTTTGACAGGCTCATCTCAGAGTCTCTGTGAGCCAGCGGAGTTCATGGTCTGAGCCAAGACTGGGAAGAGCGGCTGAGTCCTGGGGCTGGCCTTGAGCATTCTCCCAGGGAGTCGGAGGGAGCTGGCGTCCATGGGCAGTGCCCAGTCTGAGGCCATCGCGAGGGTCTGTGCTTTCTCGTCTGGGACTGTCCCCGGCCCCTGTCTCCAGCCAGAGAGCAGGCTCAGAGATGTGAGGCCTCTGCTCAGGGCCCTGTGACCCTTTTTGGCACCATCCTGCTCAGGACTCGGCCCCCTCCTGTGTCACCTTCTTCTCCCCCTCTGAGAATGAAGATGAAAATCTCTCCCTGACAAATCCTTACCATAAAGTGCATTTATTTTCATGTGGGGGCCGGCCGGCTGTCCGCGCGCACGCATTGTTCTAAAGGCTGCCCATTACCAGGAGGAGAGAGATGGGTTCCTCTCATCAAGGTGCCCGCTGTGTTGGCAGGAGCACGCAAGCATCCCATGAATAAAAATAAATGCCATACCACGGGGGTTCTCAGAAGCTGTTGGGGGTGAGGGGAGGAGGCAGGGGGCAAATTGCAGTTGCTGCAGCAGAGTCGAGAGTCGCTGTTCTGGCTGTCCCCCCCCCCCCCACACACACACCCCAGGAGGCCCAGAGAGCTTCTCTTAAAAGACACCCAGAGTGCCACCCGGCCCCATTCCATACACACCCACTCTTCATCCGAGGTGTGAGAATGCCATCTGACAGCTTCTTTCATTCATTCACTTAACAAAGAGCTGTGTGTGTGTGTGTGTGTGTGTGTGTGTGTGTGTGTGTGTGTGCGTGATAGAGACTGGGTTCTGGGAGACTGCCCAGAGAAGGCTCTAGAAGGACCCGGCTCTCACGGCACCCACAGGGCTTGCCAGGCCACAGAATGCGTGCGTAAGAGTAAACATGGAAGATCAATTTCAGATAGCAGTAAGGGCCTTTGAAGATAAAGCAGCAGCATGTTAGGGATGTTGGGTGGAGGGAGGAAAATCATAACGCGGGCTCTTCTCCATATTTTCATTCCTACCCCTCCCTTTATCCCCTGTCTGCACCATCTCTCTCCAGCGAGCTGTCCCTTTCATCTGTCACACACTTACACCTTTTCTCTCTCTCCCTCCTGCCTCCCCTCTTCCTCTATTTAATCCTTTCCCAGAAAATTGTTGAATGACACCCCCCCAACCTGCCCCACTCCACCTTCCCCAGAATCAGTTTCCTAACAAGGAGGATTGCTACTTGGTAAAAATCAACAGTACGCAAACAGAGGTGGAGAGCCCTGTTGTATACATTCTATTATTTTTTTACATTCTATTTTTTTTTCTTTTAACGTAAACACAAAAATTCAAGACCGTTCCATTTATGTGTTAGTTTCCCAAATGATTAATCATTAGAAACATATGCTGACACCTACTATGTGGAACATGTGATAGGGATTCCCTGACTATAGAATCCCACCCCACCACCCCACGCCTTAGATTCCCAGTAGGAAGATGGTGCAGGTTTTGGGTGGGGGGTGGGGGGGATGCTCAGTGCAGGTGCCTGGGGCACGCAGGGAGACGCATGGGAGGAGGAGCCTGTTCCACACGTCCAGGGTGCATGAAGAGATGTTTGGAGATAGTCCTTGAAGGAAGGTTAACAGCCAGTGGGCCCAAAAAGTTCAAAGGAAGAATAAGTCCATGAAAATGAGACATAACTCAGAAAGATGGCTGGAGCCTGGAATGCAAGACTGAATTTAGGCTTAAACTGAAGTTGGTGGTAATTGGGAGGGGGGGGGTACAGGGAAGTGGTAATTGGGGTGGTTATAGGGCAGGGGTAATTGAGGGTGGGTACAGAGCAGGGGTGATTGGGGCTGGGTTAGAAGGCAGATTTTCAGCGACCAGTGTGACATGGAATGGGATGTGTAAATCAGATTAGAGTTTGATTTCTCTGGGCTGTGGCTTACAGAGGAAATAGCGTGTTCAGTGGGATCTTCATAAAAAATTACAGAGATCAAAAAAGGAACGGGGCTGGGGAGTTCCTGAGTGTACACAGAGATGTAACATTTCAGGATCCACTTAATGAAAGGTGCTGCATGGTGGGCCATCACCCTGTCATTTACAACTTCCTGATAAAAGAGCTGGGGGTCTACCTTTGAAAAGGGGAGGATGCACAGCTCCTGTAGAACTTACAAACATCTTCATCTCAGTGCACCAGCAACTATTTGCTGTGAGAGTGAACTTTGGTTTCCCTGACAGAATTCACACAGACACGTGGAAGAGTCACTCTTGAGGAGGGGAAGAGAACTGGTGCTTCACTAAGAGTCCCAGGTCCTCTGATTGGAAGACCATCAAGCTGGAGCCAAAGGGAACCCTACTGCCCATCTCAGGGCGCCCCTCCCCCCCCTGCTCTGGTGTCGTCAGACGAGGCAGGCTGGGCATGGCAGTGGCTAATGCCTGGACTCGGGGGCCAGCCGGTCTGGGTTCAAACCCCACCACTGTCGTGTTCTAGCTCCGAGCCCTTGGGGATGTGATTAACCTTTCTGGGCCTCAATTTCCTCGTACGGGGACTAGTAAGCCCTCCTCGTCGGGTATTTGGAGGATTAAGTGCACAGATACATGCAAAGGGCTTAGACAGCGTCTGGCATGGGCTAAGAGCTCAATAAATATTAGTATTATCTCAGCACAACAGCCTTTTCAGACTGTCCAACAACAGAAGCTTGGGGAAGACAAATCTGTGTGAGCAGGAGTGGGGAAGGCTGTGTGACCAGAATTGAGAGGCTTGGGTGTGGGGGCGCCTGCCTCGTAGTTCTCCGGCTGAGGGTTGTGTAAGCTTCTATTTTGGTTTTGGTTCATGCACCTGGAATCGGCGGTGGGTTTTCTATGTGACAGGAAGCCTCGAGTGTGCTATTTTCACCTAGGAAGTATTTTGTCTAGTGTTGTGTTTTTCTGGGCATTTTGTCATGATGACTTAGAACAGCCACATTCCGTGGCAGCATTATTTGAGCTCTGAAGATTGGCTGGAGTTTGGGGACCAGCTCCCCTTCCTGACTGTGTGACTGACTGCTGGCTCAGGCGGGCAGGCACCTCTCCTGTCGGGCCTGCTTCTTTCTTGGGCTGGATGAGAGGCCAAATGCCTGCCGTCCAGGAGGGTGGGACCGGTCCACAGGATTTTGATTGGCCCTCACCCCAAGTTACAAAAGCAATTCTGAGTTACGTGGGAGCATATAAAAGTTGTGAGAGGTTTCACAATCCTTCCAAATCTCTAGCTGTGGAGAGGTCAGACTAGCAGGCATGACTGGACCTCGGTTCCTACAGGCCGGTGGGTGGCTGAGCCAGCAGGCATTGGCAGCTGTTAAGACTGAGCTGATGCTTAGCCCAAGCACCCACATGCCCTCTCTCTTCCCAGGCTGCTCTCAGTTACTATCCGTTTTACAGGGTAGAAGTCAGAGGAGAATTCCCTGACACAATAATAAATGCTCCTGTATTGATAATGCCCCATTTTTTTTTAAATAAAAAAATGTGAAGACGTGGGGTCTTACCACCCCTAATGGGGACTGTTTTGGAGGTCTTCCCAGGTTACTCTTATGTCGCCTGCGTTCCCCTCCCCACTTAATCTCTCGCCGTGAACTTTCAGCCGACTCACTCAGAGGGCTGCTTTGTGCCAAGGGTCACCCGGTGGCTTCAGAGATGGGGGAGGTGGAATAACAGCCTCAGCATTCACCCAGACCAAGCCTGGTGTGTGCTTGCTCTCTCGTTTTCTTTCTTTTGTTCATTCATTTTCTTCTGACAAATATTTGTCAATATAAATCAAGTGCTTGGATATCGAATATAACATTATCACAAAGGTCCTGAGTTTATTTTTATTGTAGCCCTGTAGCACTGTCCGCCCATTGTTCATCTATTTGCTTGAGTGGGCACCAGTAGTGTCTCCATTGTGAGACTTGTTGTTACTGTTTTTGGCATATTGAATATGCCACGGGGAGTTTGCCAGGCTCTGCCGTGTGGGCCACATACTCGCGATGGCTTGCCGGGCTCTCTGAGAGGGGCAGAGGAATCAAACCTGGGTCGGCTACGTGCAAGGCAAATGTCCTACCTACTGTGCTATCACTCCAGCCCAAAATTTTGAGCTCCTACGATATACACACTATACACACTTACATACACCCAGCACCATGATCAATATTTGACTGATAGCACCTTGCCTAATCTTCCTTCACACCACCTGAAGCAGATGCTATCAGATTATCTTTGCAGTACTATCAGATTGTCACCACCGTATAGATGATGAAACAGAGAAACAGAAAAGTTAAGTCACGTGCCCAAGGTCACACAGCCAAGAAGCAGCTTCTGGTGCTGGAGTTGGCAGACTGCGCAGCCTCTGCCTTCCAGCACAGTGTAATCTTGACCATCTCTCAGCAAGGAAGTCGCTCTTTTTACACAGAGGACACGGTTGCTGCCAATGTTAAATATTTCCCTGCTTGCAACTTGTGAAAGAGAGGCTTGTAGCTTAAGTTACCCAAACCCCCTGGGCTTCTCCTACTATTCCAGAGAAAGAAAAGCTTTTCTTTGCCCCTGAACTGTGACTATGAAAATAGAAGTTAAAAAAAAAAATACACCAGAGGACTTAAAAAATCTCTCATCTTTGCAAATAAGAAATTCACTGTAACTGCCTTTCTGCATGCAGCCCAGGGAGGCGCCTGCTCTCGTTCCCTGACTGGTCCATCCGGCTTGTCCATCCCATGGTGGACAGACGACCTACTGCGCCCTGATGCTCTGTTGTCCTGCTCTGATCCCCAGGCGGTGCTGTCTGTCACCTCACTTCCCTCTTCTAGATCATTCTAATTAGGACTCCCCATGCAGCGAAGGACAGAGAAGAAGCAGTGAATGTGCTTTTTTTTTGTCTTGTGTTTTTTCTCCCCGCCAATCTTCAGCTGCTGTCCTCGGCTCCTCAAAGCCCCCTATTTGTGGCAGTGGAGTCCGCTGGGCCCAGAGTCCTCCCATTGGAGAAGACATCGCGTCATTTAGCAGATGAGCGTGGGCACCAGAGAAGCTTTGCTGGTGGGACGGGGGTCCCCCCCCCCCGGAAGCACTGCTCCTCTTCCTCCCTAGACCTGGGCGGCAGGAGGTGGGCCAGATCTCACCTGGGGTTGGGGGCTTCTCAGCAAGGCTGTTTGCTGCCTTTCCCCCCGCGGAGTTCGCACACTTGGGGAGCGAAGCCACTGGAATCAATAAGTGGAGGAAGATAACGAGAGACCTAGATTGATCGATAGTTAGCAGAAGTCTGGAAGGATGCCTGCCCCGTATTCAGGGTTGACATGGGGCGTGAAGGGTGCTCAGTTTATTGTAGGAAAAGAGGGGTTCGCTTTTTCATTCATTGTACTTCATTTCTATTCATTGCTTGTGTATTTGGGACCACACCCAGAGGTTCTCGGGGTCCCTTCTCCTGGCTCAGGGCTTAAAAGTCCCTTCCACAGGTGCTTGGGGACCATGTGATATAGGGCTTGGACCCTGACTTCCTGCAGGGGATCCCTCTGACCTCCCTCCGACCCCTCCTGTACTCCCTATTAATCAAAGGGTTTAAATGATACGCACGCAGCACTAGGATTACAGAGAGTGTGGGCTTTAGAACAAGGCCAGCGTGGAAGCCTGCCACTACTTTGGGGCACTTGCATGATGAGTGCAAATTACTCCGTGTCTCGAAGCTTCAAATTCCCTTGTTTATCGGGCAGGACTTGTTGGGAGGCTGGAGTGGAGATCAGTCGCCACGGAGAATGCCGACCGAGCTGCCAGTGTCTATCAGTTCTTTGTAAAAATGTTGCTCTTTCATTATTAATCTCTTCTGCGTGCGGCTGGGTGGGCCCCACCGTGGCAGCTGGCATAAACAGTGCTCCTCGTTTGCGGATGCATATTCGCTCTTTCCCAGCTTGACCACCTTGGCTCGCTTAGGAAAGCAGGTTTGACAGGTGAGAAAAGGGATTTGCAGCCTGAGCCCCAGAACCAGCTCGGGGTCCCCACCTGAACTCTGCTGATCATTCGCCCCTCTGCCTGAGTCTGTGTCTCACCTGTAAAATGGGCTCTTGCGACTGGACAGACTCCAAAGACTGTCGGGGACCCAGTGAGCTCCAACACGCCAAAAGCCCCCAGAAGTCCCAAGTCCTGATTCTTTCTTAGGATCAGACACTGGGCCGGGCACTGCCAGGAGCTGCAGAGGCCCCTGGCACTTCTACTTTGAGAGAGTTCACGTCTGCTCTTTTCAAATCTCCTTAAGGTAGCCCACATTCCATATTAATGGTTTTTTTTTTGTTATAAAATATTTAGAAACGGTTTTTTTCCCCTTAATGATTTGAATTTTGAAAGAATCAGACTGTGAGTACCACATGGCTATAGGCCCTCAGCCCTCACCTGGCATATTTGAAAATGCCTTCAAAGTGAGAAAGTGTAAGGTACAAATTGTTTCTAAATGTGATGAAATTTTTATGAACACTGAACTTAACAATTAATGCTGCTTATATAATGCTGCATTGTGTAGATATTTAATTAAACATTTGCTCATTCTGCTTCTGCAGTATTCGCTCTCCACGTTTTGAAGGGAGAAACCAGGCTCAGGCCTTGGGGCACTAGTTATCCGGCTGTCAGTGCCTCATACACCCTGCCCGCTGCCCACCGAGCCTGACACTCAGTGGTCGGGGACCTGTGAACTCACCTCACCTATTCCTGTCCTTTTGTTTTCTCAGGACCCATCCACAACTCAGAATTTGCCTTCCTGAATGCAGAGTGTAGGGCCATCTCAGATTCTTGTTTTGTTCTGCCTTACATACCTCCCAAGATCAGCTTCAAGAGGTGACTTCCCAAAGCCAAGGGAGCAAGTTCACGAGCAGGTCGGGATCGCCAGGGCCAGGGCAGGTCCACGAATGGTGGCTTCGTGTCATCGTGTAACCGTCATGGCAGATCAGTGGCAACCTGGACCTTCAGCCAGGGGCAAGGAATCAGCTGCGGGCAGTGCCTCTGGAGCTCGGTCGTTCCCCAAGAGGATGCTCCCGTGGGCAGAAGAGCAGTCAGGGCATCCCCACCTCACTCCCCAAACCCAGAGCAGACCTTCCTGAGCTTATCCCCACTCAGAGATTTCCGAACGATTGGGTGCCAAGGAGCCCATGGCCAGCCCTGTCAGAGGGCGAGAGCCCTGGGTCCCTGCTGTCCAGGGACCCAGTGGGCCCTTCAAGAGGAAGCCCAAGGGCACCCAGATGGAGGCAGGCTTGCCCCTCTCCTCACTAGGAAGTTTCCTGGCCAGAACACTTGCAAGTGTGCATGCTTTAAGCAACTAAAGAGGGAAGAGGCGCCGCCCCGGGCACTGTCTGCCAGAGAGATTCAGCCCGGGTACCGCCCTTGAGACACACAGTGTGTCAACATCCACATCTGCAGACTGGCCCCCAGCCGAGCCACTCTGGCCGCCTGCCTGTCTGCAGCTCCCACACTGCCACTTGGGCCCGACACCAGAGCTCATCTCGCCACGTATGTCAGAGCAAGTGCGACCTGCTGTGGGCAATGCAGTGGACCTGCACGTGGGCTAGGGGAAATCCCCGGAAACAAACATAAGACCCAGTTCCACATCTCAGGCCAGAGAGATTCAGAAGACGGGGGAGATCGGGTTCACGAGGAAAGAGCTCCAGTTTAGGGCCCGGGATCTAGAGAGGGCTCTCTGGACCCTCTCGGGCCCACACCTCGCCTTCCCCAGCCTGCCCCGTGAAGGCCGCCCCCAGCGCCTTCTCACGTCCCTTCCGGGAGAGTGAGCGTAAAGCTGTGCCCCCCAGATTACAGGTGTTGCTTCAAGTGTCTCCAGGAAAGGTTTCTCTGAGTCAGACCGAATGTCTGGGAACAGCTGGGGCAGAATTAGGGAAAATATGGTAAGACACAGCTACGGCAAGGTCATTACCCGAGGCTGTCCCAGACCTCACCAGAGTCCTCAGTGCAAGGCAGTTCTCCCTAGAGTGGCCCTCTGTCCTCAGGTCTCCCGCTGCTGGCCTGAAGGTCACTGGAGTAACCTTGAGCACCATGGGTGGAATTCAGGTGGGCCTACGGAAGAGCCTCCATGCACAGATGTGTAGAGCTGTGAGCACGAAAGCGATCGAAGACAATGCTCTCATCCACCTTCCGGCAGCTTTCCTGAAAAGCTATGTGCTAAGAAACGCATTGAGCCGATCCTCTTTAAAATGCACCTGCGGTGCTCACTGTTTAAAAAGTAGTGCAATGTCCTTAAATTCACCTGTTTGTAAATAGAGACTTGGTTTAAGCACATTCTCAAAACAAGGCTCCCCAGCCAAGACTGCATTTGGGCAAATGCAGTCTCTCCCCGGGAACAGAGACGGGTTCAGTGTGTCCTCATGGTTTCCTTCAGACCTGAACAGCTGAGAAGGGATCAGATGTAAAGGAAATGCACAGGGTATATCTGCATGGCCCTAGGGGCCTGTTTCTGGGGGGTGGCGGTTGTAAGACCAGCACAGTCTCTCTGAATGGTCTTAGTCATCAGCACCAGGAACAGCCTGGGACTAACTGGGGTCGAGCAGAAATGACATAGGTCAAAGAGCCACGCATGCAGGAACTGTGCTGGTGAGTCTGGTGTAGACCAAGGCCCTAGAAAATCGTAGTGAATGAGTGACTGAGAGAATTCAAGCACCTTCACTGCAAGTTGGCTGTGTAACCTTTCACCAGTTGCGTGACCGCTGATCTTAGCCTCATCACCCGTATCACAGGGAGAGTCAGAGATTCCAATCCAAGAGTCTCGTAGAGTTAAACGGGACAGACTACAGAAAGCATTTAGTGCGCTGCCTGGAGATAAGCACTCAACTCATGTTAGCTGCCGTTGTTACTGTTTCAATATCAGGCTCTGCTTTTATCCTTCCGACTCTCCTAGTGAGGCTAAGTCTAGCCATCCTCCTGAGCAAAAGAGGAAACTGAGGCTGAGGCATCAAGTGACTGCCAAAGGCCACAGGAGAAGAGTGAGTGAGTGAGTGAGTGAGTGAGTGAGTGAGTGAGAGCTTCAGCCTCATTCCTGCAAAGGAGCCGTGGGAACCAGGGTCAGGGGCCTCCAGAGCATCTGGATCCTTTGGGGTTTCCACACTCCCAGAGCAGTCCTGGCTTTGCAGGCTGAAGGGCTTTGATCTCGGGTTTCCGATCTGCTCCTCAGCTGGTTCTGGACAGGCTGGGTGGGAGGCAGGTTAGCGCCCTGTCTTCTCCCTGCCCTGCCTCCTCCCTCCCCCACCACCTCTGCTGGCAGGCATGTATCGTTTCCTTAAACCTGCCTGTGCAGAGACACACAGCACTGAGCAGAGCAAGGGAAGCTTTTCACTGCACAGGGGGCCCGGGCGCATGCGGCACCAGCAGAGGGACAGCCAGTCCCTGGGACCGACCCAACGCTGCTGTGCTTGCTCCCGAAAAGCCCAGTGGCCTGGACACGCCCCACATGCCTTCACCCTGTGGATAGGCGCCCTGAGTAGGGTGGGCAGGTGTGCACTCCAGACACGTAACGTTCACAGCCACTGGGGCACGCCCAGCACCGTCTTGGCCCGCTTGAGCAGCTGCCCTCGCTGCCGCATGGCCAGAGGCACAGGTGGGCTTTGCAGGAGGAGAATCCCCCGCCCCCCCCCCCTTCACTCAGGGCTGCGGTTGCTAACAAGGAGCTTGCAAGGCAGAGCAGGTCCCCGCTGCGTCTTCCTCCCGCTTGCTGAGCATGGAGTTTCTGAAGCCAATGAAAGGCCCAGAGAGGGGCAGGCAAACAGAAAGTCTGAAAAACCCACCATGCAAACAACAGGGGGCGCTGGTTTCGAATATTCGCCTTTGAAATGAAAAACTCTCTGGACTCATACAGACTGGCTATTGTCCCCGGCCCAGCCCTCCTCCCTTCTACCTTGCTTTCTTATTATGAAAGTAGAGGACAAGGGGGAGGGGTGCATGTTCTCTTTCTTATTTTCATGGGGGAGGGGTATGAATCTGCAGCATGTGGCATAAATGTTCACTTTAGAAGCACAGTGTCACAATGTCAGTCATAGCACTCGCCTAATGATTGCTCGGTGAGTGCACAGGCTGGGGGTGGGGGGTGGGGGGGAAGCTGGTGTGTGGGCACTGCCCAATGGAGAGGCCATTCAAGTGGAAGGGCTGTCATTTATCAGCTACCCAGGCACCCTCATTATCAACTCAGGCTAAAGGGCGTGCACCTGTTCACACATCTCTATTTTGCCCAAAATACTTAAGACAGTGGGGCAAAATATATGGTATCCTTTCTCTCCCTCAAATGATTGTGTTTCATCAGCAAGACCAGCTGTGGTAGGTTTAGGAAAGAATGATGGAGTTTCCTAGACTCTAGATCAAATAGGTCTCATAAATAAATTACTGAGCTGCGGAGTATTTAAGCCATTTCATAGGCAGAAACGGCCTATGAACATCTAAGTAGCATTGCAGACTGTTCCAATGAGCAGACATGTGTGTTTATGAAAAGCATGCACTTCCGGGAGTATTTTCAGGAGTCCTTCTCATTCTTAGATCCCCTGACCTTTTATTTCCTATTTCTTTTCTTAGCCAGATATTTTATTAACCCATGCCATCCTCGCTGAACTTCCCACATCATAAGAGGCATCTTAGATCTAGAAAGATCAAAGGAAAACGAGTTGTGTGGAGACCAGGTAGGATACTCACTCAGAGGGAAAGATAGGAAATATGGAAGGTTAGAAAAAAGATTGTTTTTTCAAGAAAAATTGGAAACAAAAGCATCTCAGAGAGCTGAGTAGGTTATTACTCAGAATGGGCACTAACAGTTGTTTGATTTCGATCGCGGTCCAGATAAGAGTAAATGGGGTTAAATGAAATTAAATCTGTAGAAAGCTAAGTCATTAGAAGGCAGAGACTTGGATCTCAAGCTATCAGTCTCTCAAAAAATTGCCTTTGTTGAGGGTAGACATGAGAACAGTCAGTTTGACAAGCATTTGTTGCTTTTGTGGACCTGATTAAGGGGCAGTCAGCCTGCTTCTCTAAGGACTTGGGATGAATTCCTGCCCAAATAGAGTAGTACAGGAGAAAGTAATGCAATCCCTGGAGAAAGCTCTCCTTGCCTTCTGTCAGAAAATTAAAACTCTGCAGGTTGATTTATTCTTTATTTCACAATAATTATTATTTTATTTTATTTATTTGCTGCTGCTTTAACTTCCTGAGAACCCAGAGTTCACTGGTGAAAGACTCTATTTCTGCGTCTTATGGTAGATTATTTCACTTCAGGGCATTGATAATATATCTAAGGTTTTAATTTGTCATTCAACTCACATCTCTGGGGAAGTGAGTAGGCAGAAATCTCATCTACTCAGGATGCAATAGAAGGGGGAAGATATAAGTTGCAAAGGAACGTGGTGGATTTTTAATATGGATCGGATTATTTCTTTCACCAGAGAGGACTGATGGCGGGGCGGGGGGCGGAATTTGCCTTTGGACTTAATATTCTCGGTCATCAACTTTTAATTTCTTACACTGGTGTTGTGCCACGCTCAGACTTCTGTAGTTATCATCAGATATCCTCGTGTATGACAGCGGTGAATGATGGCAGTGAGAGCCAGATTAGGCTGACTAGTGTCTCTGTTCTCAATTTTACGCATTTTAGTTCAGTGATGTGTTCTACAGTTGCCATGAATCACCAGATGAGGAACAGAACCAGCGAGACAGAGCAGTAGGGAAGGTGCTTGCATTACCTGGGCTTGGGCTCAGTCCAAGGCAACACATATGGTCCACCTACAGAAGTTATCCTTGAGCACTGAGGCCAGAGTAAGGAATGAGAACAGCCAGGTTCTCAGAACAGCCACATGTGGCCCAAAACAAAAAAAAATACATATAAAAAAAAATAAGGAATAAATATTAGGGAGACTCCTTAGGGCAGGGAAGGAGTTATCTTTTGTACTGACTTTTCCACACCCTACATAAAGGCCATCGGATCTCTGGTGTCTGTGAAGGTTTGTGGAATTAAATTAAAATGAATTAAGTGTAATTGAAATAACTTGAACTGCACTGAACAGAATTAAATTGAATTGCCAAGTCTTGCCTTCCATCAGGGAAATGTCTCACCTTCGCTAGCTAATCAACTCTAACAACACAGCAAGAGTAAGCTTAGCATGCTGAGCATAATATTCAGAATTTAAACATGTGTTCGCGCAAAGAAATCTTTATTGTTCCCCTCTTATATTCAGGCACTGTGTCGGGTGCTCGGAAGACGGCGGTGTACTGGGCAGACATTATCCCTGCCCTCGAGGAGCTCATCCAGGGAAAGGAAACAAGCGCTAGCAAGTCGATGCCTAAGCTAACATCCAAGCATGAGTTGTGACAAGCATTGGGATGGGAAAACAAAATTCTGTAAGAAGAGTGAAATGAGGAGTCAGTTAGAGCACGCAGATTTATACCTCAGGAGAGCCAATGTGTCTGGGGAGAGGAGGGTGAGAGGAAGTCAAAAGCAGGATTTTAGGTTTTATTGTGGCTACGTTGGGATTTGTATAATGAGACTCGGGTTTTTTGAAGTAGTTCTGTCGGCTCCCTAGAGGTACAGGTGCAGAGCCAGTTAGGAGGCTCCTGTGACTGGCGTGGGGACGCAGCCTATTTCCTAGTTCGAAGCAGGACGATCTTGGTCAGGAAGAGGATGTGTCCAAGGAAGAGACCCATAGTTTTCCTAGAGCATTCTCTCTAGGCCCCGGGAGAATAGAGGTGCTGTGTTCTAAGGTACGAAGACACAGTGAGTGAAGAGATGAATATCGAGAATTCCAACTGAGCGCCTTGTATTTAACACACCTATACAATGTTCACCTGGAGTTGTCTGATGGGCAGCCGTGTACGCAGAGGCATTGGGTAAATATTTACTGAAACTCTAACCGGGGTCAGGTGTGTGAACGCAGTACGAAGATGTAAGGAAGATATGATCCCTGGCCTATAGCAACTTAATACCTATTGCTTAAGATGCTACGTTAGGAAATATTGCAGTAAAAGGTGTGAAATGATATGGAAAAAAAGAACACAAAGAGAAATAAATTGTACAGTATGAGTTGAAGGCAGAAGGGAAGTACTTCTTGCTGAGATGGTGGACAGTCAGAATCAGGTGGACATCAGAGTGAGGAGAGAGGGCTGCAATGGCCCATGCAGGAGGCGGAAGAGGGAGTATTGGTGCCCACCCTGCCTGGGGGCACTTTGCAGCTCTCACCTGGCCGGGGTGGGGTGAGGACTGGGTGCGTATTGGGTTCTCACCCCCATCTGGGCCAGGTCCAAGGGTGTGAGGTTGACATGTATGGCTCAAATGAAGGTCAGAAGGGAAACTGTTGGGGGCGGAGCTATAGAACAGTGGTACAGTGTTTGCCTTGCACACTGCCAACCCAGGTTGAATCCCCAGCATCCCATATAGTCTTCTGAGTACCACCAGGAGTAATTCCTGAGTGCAAAGCCAGGAGCACTGCTGGGTGTGGTCCGAAAAAAAAAAGGAGAAGGGGACATGTCAGCACAAAGACGTTCCATCATGGGATGGATAGTCTCCAGGTTTATTCTAGAGAAGCTGATACTCCATTTCCCTCTTGTAACAGACAGTAGGAAACACACACTGTTTCTCTGGTCCTAGCCTTCCCCACTGGACTGTCTCTTAGATGCCCCCGGAGCTCTGCATTGGGGGACAAAGCGTCTCACTTCTTTGTTCTGCCATCCTAAGGCCTCCTTGCCTTGGCCTACAGAGAGCTTGGGAGGAGCCAAGAATGAAGGGGCAGAAGTAACAGCCCAAGTAACAGTGTAGACTTACACCCATGAACTGTTGTGAGATCGAACACCCCAGGTCCCAGGATTGTTCTAAATGAAATGAAAGCTAATCAGTACAGACATGCCAGGCGGGAGACTCACCCTCAGCATTCTGCCCTCAACCCTGGCAGGAGACACTGAGCCTCAGCCCCAATACCTTCCTCGTCTTGGGGGTCTCTTTTACCATGTCTGTGCCCGGTGTCTGGCCCCCTCCTCCCTCTCAGCAGCCTGTGTCCTCCTTTCCTTGGTATCAGCCGCTCACTAGGGCAGCGTTGACCCTAAGTTATCTGAGACAGCAGTGCTGGAGTGTCCGTCCCCGTCGGAACTCACTGGGTGGCTTGTCAAGCCCAGGTTTCTGGTGGGTTCTTAAAGTTCCCAATCAGCATGTCTGGGTGGGCCGAGGGTGCGTCTCTTAACTGTGCTGGCGCTGCCATGTTGTGGACTGAGGCTGCTCAGAGGGAGACAACACAGTTCCTGGCATCCCCAGGAGCACAGCCGGGGAAGACAGGGGTGATGGGAGTTACCAGAAGATTAAAACACAGATACATCTTTCAGTTCATTAAGATGCCATCCACCATCTCCTGTTGAGTGATAAAATCGTATTGACCAGAACACAATTTAGATGCGGATTTTCGGGAACTCAAGTTTGGTCGGAAGACCCGGGGGAATCGAGTTCCATCTTCTCCTGCTGGTGGCTGTGGGCAGCTCTTGTTCCTGACTCTCCTGTGGCCAGAGCTCAGAGCCCTCACTTGGGGCTCCCTGTCTCATCCTCTCATCAGGTCGCTTTCAGAAAGCCCCTCCACTTGCCTCTGTCTCTCTCTGTCTCTCTGTCTCTCTGTCTCTGTTTCTCTCTCTCTCTCTCTCTCTCTCTCTCTCTCTCTCTCTCTCTCTCTCTCTCTCTCTCTCTTTCTCTCTCTCTCTCTCCTTTCTGGGCTTGTTACCGAGAGGTTCGGTATCTCATCTGCAAAATACATTTGCAAATCAAATGTCCAAGCGACAGCAGAGAGGCCAGGGAGAGGGGCAGCTCAATGTGATGAGCTGTGTCAGAGAAGCAGCCATGTGGAGCCCGGGCCCTCTGGCCAGCTCTTCTATTGGGAACAGGAACCCAGGGTCCCTGCTGGGCCTCCTGCTTCTTCTGGTGCTGCCCTTGAAAGGGCTGTGGCTAAGTTGGGAAGCCGGAACTTGCCCCCGTGCCAGAACTGTTCCTGCCTGGGGATCAGACTGGGGCTGGCCTGCCTTCACACCCTAGCTGTGCCTAGGAGCCCGGGGCTGGCTGTGTCTCATTGTACACGTCCTTCCTGCTTTTCCTCTCTAAGCCCAAGTGTCCTAGTTTGTCAGAGGCAGCATCACACTAGTCTCTATCTACCCCCAAATGTGCTTTGTGAGGATTCAAAGATTATGCGCGCAAGTGCTCAGTACACGTCTGTCACAGCAGGCCTGCCGTTCCTCACCATTGCCTTGCGTCCCATTACTGGCTGTGGTGCGGGTCTCATTCCCTTTTCTACCCATCTACCCATCTACTCCACAGCCAGACTGCCACAGCCCTGCCGCGTGCCGCTCATTGTGCCTGAATCCACTCCTGCAGGTTAGTCACATATTGGTGAATGGTTGATGAAAGGGAGAGCCGGTAATAGTGTTTTACTGAATGCATACTGAATATTAGATCAGTGCTTCTTGAATTTCATCAGCTCTACTAAGCACCTGGAAATCTTCTTGCAGTCAGATTCTGATTCCACAGGTCAGGACTAGGGTCTGGGACTTTATTTCCCAAATGTTCCTCAGTTTTTTTGCGTGTTTGTTTGTTTGTTTTTAATGCTGCTGGTCTAAGGACCACACTGGAGTCAAAAATAACAGACCCATGTTTTGCTTCAAGTTATTAAAAAAAACCTTATGAGTTTAGAAATGGTGAAAAATAGATCCATAGTAATCAAGTCATGCACTCACGACATGGGAACCACTTTCAGGGCCAGTGTCATCCTTTGAACACGGGAGAAAGGGGTCTAATTTAAAGACCTCTGTGATTCTACACCTCAATCCTAGACTCTGAGGATTTGGAGCTCTAAGTTGCTTTGTTATTTTACAGGAGAGGAAATTGAGGCCTGCAGAGGTTTAGCGATCCATCCCGCCCATTGATGGTAGAGTTAGAGCTAGAACCCCAGCCTCTTGGCTCCCTCCTGCCAGTGTGCCCTTTCCCAGTGGGTTAAGGTGAGACCCATGCAGTTCCTGTGGCAGAGGAGCAGTCTGGGAACACAGCAGTTCCCAAAAGGCCTTCTCGTTCTCCTCCACCAACTGTAGAAGTTGGAGACTCGGACAAAAGACCTAGCAGGGCCCCTGGGGAGCAACGAGGCACAGCAGGGTTCCTTACAGTGTCCCCCAAGTCATGAAGTAAGAGCATACCGGGGTACTCTTGGAAGCTGTAAGGGCTTTAAGATTCCGGCATGAGGGGCTGGGGCAAAATCACAGCAGGTAGGACGTTTGCCTTGCACGCAGCTGACCCAAGTTCGATTCCCAGCATCCCATATGGTCCCCTGAGCACCACCAGGAGTAATTCCTGAGTGTAGTGCCCGGAGTGACCCCTGAGCATCACTGGGTATACCCAAAAAGAAAAAAAAAAAAGAATCCAGAACGAACTGCTTAATCCCATTATGGTCGTAGCATGATTGGAGACCGGATTCTGCGCCTTATGTGTTGTTCACTATATGTGATCTAATGTGCGTTTTGTGGTGTATACTGTCAGCACATTGGCTTGGGGGGAAGGAGGGGTGGGATGAGTGTTTGGTGTAACCGAGTTGAAGAGCCCAGATCATAGCTGCAAAGTTAAAAGAGAAAAAAAAAAATGAAGCCTAAAAGACCAGGACTCCCAAACTATCCTCTTGCCATCCTGGCTCAAGCTACTACCCAGTAAGGACGTGACTTTCCATGGCAGGACAGACTTTTTAGTCTGAATCATTAGGCCCCTTTGATTGACAGGACCAAGTGCCAATCTCTGTGAGCCCCCAAAGCAGACCCAGAGTAGCAGAGCAGCTCGTGGGTACCTGCCCAATCGGAACCCCATTGGCATCAAAGATCATATGTTCGTTCATGAAACTAATACTCATTGAAATGCCTACTGTGTGCCAGACCCTGCTCTGTGGATGAAGTGATAAGAAACTAGGAGTCTCCCAACCCCAAATCTACTTCACAGTCGTGAGCTGTAAGCGGGGCCATCAGCGTGAGGACTGGGGGCAGCAGAGCCAGAGGGGCACCTTTCTCATGACGCGATTTCAGTAATGAGAATTGAGGTTCAGGAGAGGCGGTGAGGAGAGTTGTTTCAAGTGTCTGTGTGCTAGTGTGCATGTGTGTGTATGCATATGTGTGTGTGTGCATTAGCCTGTACATGCATGTGTGTCTACATCCACACTATGTGCTTCTGTGGGGAGACTGGGAGGTGATCAGAGTCGAACTTGAACATGTGTGTCGGAGGGGAATTAGGAAAAATGTCCATGGCCTGATGGAACTGATTAAAGGGGAGAGCCGGAAGAGTGAAAAAAAACTGGAAGGGGTCAGAAATGCAGGCAAGAGAACACGGGAAATAGAAGAAGATTCTTGTCCCGAGTGACTCCAGGACAAGTGGGACGTAGGGCTGGCCACAAGCAGAGCTGGATGTCCTGTTCGGGACACCTCGGCACTCTCAGACTTTGGAATGCTAAATGCCCAAAGAGGCGCACAGTACCTCGTCGGATGGTTTTCTGTTTTTCATTTTAGTGAATTGAACAAAACTCATAGCTACAGAGACCCTGAGACTTCAAATGAAGTTTCAAAGTTTTCAGTATTTTCATAACTTTTTTTGAGTCTTTCCTCGTCCTAAGGAAGGAGACACACACACACACACACACACACACACACACACACACACACACACACGTCCTCCCCATGTCAGCGGCATCTATTGACGTGATGTTGCATCAGTTATCAGTTAAGTGAAGAGAGAAAGAACTGAGTGGTACTGGCACAGACGGGGGGAGTGCCACATTCCGTGTGGGATAGAAGAACATCCCATGGAATCAGAGAAGGCTTCCTGGAGGAGGGAATGACTCTGGTGGGGTCTTCGGATTGGGCCTTCAGGGTGTGTGAAAGAGGTCAAATGCTCAGGGAGTGAAGCGAAGTTAGGGCTTCGGCGGGGGAGGGACAGAGCAGGGTTCGAGGGCAGACAGCCTTGAATGTTTTCCCAGGGTTCATGATGGTACCCAGGGGTGGGGAGAAGAGGCCACAGGTGCTAGTGCCCACCGAGGTTTGAAGCTTAAAACATATGCTAGGACTACCAGCTGTCATGGTCTGCCTGCCTGGGACTGGGGGTTCCCTGCCCCTTGGCTCATACAATGCTAAAACCAGACTCCCATGCTGAGCCAGCCAGGACGAGCTGGGGACCCCAAATCGAGGCCAGGTTGGCTGCCGGGAAAGCACACGCTGACCTCAGTCCCCACCCACTGCCCACCGCAGGAGGTGGTCCCGGCTCAGCCCTTTGGAAAGGAACCTGTCCCCGCACATCCTCCAAATGTCCAAGAGAAACTGAAAATCCAAAACTGTGTGTGAGAGCTCAGTCTTTAAATGTTGACAACAAAGTTAAATGGTTATTTTTTTTTTGGTTTTGTTTTGTTTTCAAATCGTGCTGGCCAAACAAGGCATTTCCGTGGGCTGTGTGAGGCCTGTGGGCTGCCAGTTTGAGGATCGCTGGGTGAAGTGACGCAAGCAGAGCCTCCCACATCCCACCCTGTCCCTGCCCTGAGGCCCCTTACGTGCGCAGGCAGACGATTCTCATTACACAGAGTGACTTCAGTGATCAATGGTGGGGTTTTTAATTTGATGTTTCAAACCAGATTTGGATGCTGGGCACAGAATGTAATAGATCAAAGGATGAATAATGTGAATAGTGGTGCTAGAGAGTCATTCAGTTTCGGGGTTTGTTGTTGTTTTTGTTGTTGTTGAAAGATCAAATCACTGCTCAATGGCTTGTTTTTCCCCAAATCTGAATGCCTGTGTGGTGAGGAAGATAATTAAGAAAGTGTATCTTAAGCTTCATCCTTAGTTATGAGCTGTAGTTCATTGATTTGTGGCATCAGGACAAGCTCCTGGTTGAGTAGGATGGGGAAGAGGAGAGAGTCTGGAGAACAGGGAGGCTCAAGACCCAGAATTTGAAGGTGGTAGAAGGAAAGTTGACTTAACACTGTGATTAGAACAGTTTCAGGGGCTGTGGAACTGTGGGGAAACCCCCTAACCTCTCTGGTCTGTGGATTCCCACTCTGCGTCTCAGAGAGACTGGCCGCAAGGGCTCCCAAGGATTACCCTCCCCATCACACGGATTCGCAGCTTTAACTTTGATCAGACTCTGGCCTGGACATCACTCGGGCAAGGGAGTCAGCAAGGGTTTTTCTAGAACAAATCAGTCCCGACAACTATGACATCTCTTTTCTTTCCTCGATGGAATTAGCAGATATGGAACTGTAGTCATTTGATCAGCTACCTGGGCATCACCAGGCCGGATCTCTGAGTGACGTTTTCCATTGTGTCGCTTGGTTTTTCTTTAATTGAGTATGGATAAGCACCTAGGAAGGGAGCTGGGTGCAGAGGAAAGCGTCACCGACAGGCATTCTGCGGCCAGGGGAGCCTTTTGCTCGCAGAAAGAGAGGGGGGCAGGTGGGAAGAACCTGCATCCATGCCAAGCTGCAGTGTCACCTTTATTAATGATGACGGGGAGAGGGAGTCAGCGGGCCACTCAGGCAGACTGCAGCGGGTGCCACGGGAAGGTGCCGTTACCGTTTCAAAGGACAGAGAAGTGCAAGTGGGACAGACGGGAATTTAAGGGGAGGGAGGTGCCCAGAGAGAAAGGGTGAGGGGGAGAATGGGGGATGATGTCATTTGGAAAATCGCAAAGCAATAAATCAATGAGGTATCATTCCCAGAGCTGGGAGGAGTTGGCCTGAGAAGGAGCTGGCCGGTCAGGCAGTGGGGCTGACAGGAAACAGCTGCAGGCCGCTGTCCCCACCGGGTCTCGGGAATGGACTCCCACTCCCCTCCTGCCCCTCTTCCTTGGACCTCTCCCCCACCCCACCCCACCCCCAAACAAATGCGGTGAGAAAGAGTATTCTACCCAGAAAGGGCTATGCAGGAGCTCACTAACACGAATGCTTGGAGTCAGCTCTAGCTCGGCTTCACAGGATTTTTTTTCCCCTCCCTCATTGGGATCAGCTTCATAAAAGCCAGAGCATGCTGCTTCTACCCATTTTCAGGGCACACAGTCAGCTGCCGCGTGAAGTTCAAAGTCCTCAGCCTGGCTCAGCGTCCTTCCACCGCTGCCCCTCCAGTGGCTTGTCACCCTCGTGTGTGAACTTCTGCTGGGCTAAGCCTCTCCTCAGCGCCACCTCTGACTCTCCCTTCATCCTGTCCCACATATTCCAAGTGGGACCGAACCTTCTCAGCTGAAGAATAGCCCTCCCCCCTCCCCTGCCCACAGCAGACATCACTAATCGATCACCATGTTCTTTCCTGCTGAGCTAAGACTTGGCTTCAGCATCATTCCCCACGCAGCGGGTCTTTAGACAGTTTTACTGCCAATCAATCCAATTAATCAAATTAAAGAATGAAATGAATTTGCCGTTATAGATGTAAAATGTCCTTTCCTATTCTTAGCTTAATCTCTCTCAGTCTTGTACATTCCTCAAATCCCACGCACTCTGTGAAATTTTCCCCAAATATCCCTACTGCCAAGGTCATCTTCGCTGATTAAAAGCCTAGAGGAAACTTCACCTACAACACCTAGTTTTCACCCGCCATCCGGCCTCTTAATGCATCTCTCTCTGCAGATGGGGGATCTTCAGTCTTGGCACTAGTGGCTGGGCGGGGCGGGGGTCTAGCTCATCCTTTGTTGTTGGAGCTGCCCTCTATATCATGTGGAGCAGTACCCCTCACCCCAAACTGTGACCATCCATCTCCCTCTCTCCCCCAATTATGACATACAAAAAAATGTTTCCAGACATTGTTAAGTGCTGACTAGGAGGCAGAGCTTCCCCCTGATTCCTGTATTACAGAGTTGTATCACTACCTTAGAGGGAAGGAAAGAAGAAGAGGGAGGGAAACAGGGAGGAAGGAGGTGGAGAAGCAGGGAGAGAGAGAAAGGGAGCAGAAGGAAGGAATCAATAAGTGGATCTTCCTATTAGTTTGAGACGTTTAGACTATAGACTGTGATCGTATCTGACATATTACCTTCCGCATAATAAGAACTGAGTAAATATTTGCGAGCTGGTTGGTTAATTGGGAGGCCGGGGAGGAATTGTCTGCATAAGGGAAAGCTCTTGTCTAATGTGGATTCGGAATCACACCCCTTGTGTGTTGCCGTGTGCTTCAGTCAACCGCTCCCTTGTTGAGTCAAACAGGGAGCTTGACAAGTGGCCACTGCATAGTCCACTCCACGGCTACGGCTCTCAGACCCTGGTCCCAGACTCTGCTGGACCAGCACATCACCACCACGGGGGCGACCAGGCCTGTCTGGAGAGGGGACAGGGCGTACGCGGTTGAAGTCTGGCAGCTTGGAGATGTGCCCCTTTTACTCATGTTCACTCCATGCAAAGGAAACACAAGGTCTAAATAACTCCTTTTCTCCCCCAAAGTAATCATCCCACCTAAAAACTCTTGTCTGTCCGCCAGCCTGCTTCTCTGTGAGCATGTTTGCCAGCCTGGCCCTCCACTCCTTTAGACAAGAGAGCTTTGGAAAGGGAGACAGAGGGCAGTGGAGACTGTGTAAATCATCACCCGCAGTGCAGCTCTGCAGGTCCACCGGGAGGTTTGAATCATCTTCCCAACCGGAAGCTCGCTCCCTACTTCCCCCACCGGTCGGGGGAAAAAGGGTTCCCGGTGGACCAGGAAGGAGACCAAGGCTGCATAGGCATGAAGGCATCGTGAGCACCTCTGGTGCACGAGACTCTGGTGTCCATCTGTCTGCCTCTGCGTCCTCCTCACGACTCTTCCAGTGAGCACTGCAGTGCCCAAGTCAGAGATGGTGAGAGCTAAGACCATCCAGCCAAAGTTGCAAAGCATGTCACAGAGAGCCAGTGGAACCTAGAATCATGGGAGATCTATAAACCAGAGAACAGAGCCACAGAGAGAAGGGGTCTTGTCATGTAGCTGTCTGTCTACCCTTCTCAAGTGGGCCATCTGCCCATCCATCCCTTTCTAGATGGGCATAAGAGGGGCTGGAACGATAGAACAGTGGGTAGGGCTTTTGCCCTGCAAGCAGCCAACCTGGGTTCAATCCCCGGCATCGCATATGGTCCCCCAAGCATCGCCAGAAGTAATTCCTGAGTACTGAGCCAGGAGTAACCCCTGAGCATTGCCGAGTGTGACCCAAAAAGAAATATAAAAAAAAGTATTAGATGGGTGCAAGATAGGTCTCAGAGTGAGTGAAAGGAAGTGCTTTCCCTTTCTTCACTGTACTTTGGAGGAGCGATTAGTTATAAAGATATAACTAATAAGACTTAATTATATCTATCAAGCAGTAAAGCCCCTTTCTAGAGAAAATGAAAACGTCCGATGCTCACGCCGGGCTCCTCTCCTCTAGCATACCTGTGGTTTGACCAACCTCCTGGGCATGGAGAGAGTTAAGTCAGACAAATCAGTCAGCACTTGGCCAGAGTGGGTGCTCAGAAGCCTTTGGCTGGGATGACCATAGCTCAGCTCTTAGCGCAGTGTCTGAGGCATAGATGTTCAGCTCATATTCTCCTCCTTCCTACATCTTCCTTCCCTTGCTACAACCCTGGGGAAAGTCCTGGGGAAAGACAATAGAGGACTGAACACACTGACACAGCCCTTTCATCACTGGCGTTTGTTCTCGCCGAGGCCACAGCATCTCCTGCCTGAGACGTAATATCCTTTGGGGACACCTTTTCCTGTTGAAAAACTGACCTTTTGCCATTTTACCATGGGCGCAAAGGCTCGCAGGAGGTGAGAGCTCTCTGGATCCTCACCACAGCCTCGCCCTCGCAAATACTCCAGGTTTTGATTTTTCTCAGAAGGATGTCAGCTGAGGACAATGGGACATTGCCCAAGACTCAGAGCAGACATTTTTTTCCCCAGTGCTTCCTAAGACATTCAGTGTGAGGCCGGCAAGACCATCACCGGTAGATGCTGTGAATAAACCCTGGTCTCAGAAACAGTTCTTTCTGCAATCGCATTTGTAGAACTTCTCCACCCACACATCCACAGATGTAAATAGAAAAATTCAGGACAATCTTTTTTTTTTCAGTAAAAATAAGCTGGGGAGTCCCTGAATGAGGACCCCTCTCCCGGCAGACAAGCTCCTCAAGTCGCACAGATGAGAGTGGCTTTGATCAGACAGTGACAGCTGCCAGACAGGCTTTCCCCTCCACTTGGCTCTGAGCAACAGAGATGAGTCCAGGGAGCAGAAGGCTTGGCCTGGAGTTCACGTCCACACTGGCCACAGACAGTCTTCAACGCTGTGGTCATTCTGTGGGAGACCTCACTGAGGCGTGGGCATACTTAGGAATGAGAATTTACTTTGTACTCTCTACAGATCCAGGACCCTGGGCATAACTCCAGCCCCCGGGAGAGGCATGGAAAGCATGTCTTTAAAAGGCTTCTCGAACACGCAGCAGCCCGAGCAGACTTCTCAAAACTCACACTCATGGCCTCCTTTGCATTTGGAAGCGCTTCCAAATTCTTGCATCAGGCTCTCAAAGTCATTTGGGTTCTTCCTGTTTCTGAGTGTATCTTACACTGCTCTCTCCCTCACCTCTGACCACATCCTTTGCCAGTAACACTGCGAGTATGTTGTGCCTCCGGACCTTTGTATATGCTACTCAAGTACCTTGGAAAGTTGTCCTGCCAGATTTTTGTGTGAATGACTCTCATCACTCAGATCTCCACTCAAATATATTAAAATTAGCTCTCCATCTATCTCGCTGCTCTGTAATATTCCATCGGTGGTACGTATCACTGCCTAAAATCTCCTCACTTACATGGCCACTTGTTTATGGTGTCCCCCTACCCAGTGGTCCCTGGAGCTCCTGAATAACTGAGCCATGTTGGTTCCATTTACAACTGGATCCCCAGGACCTAGGTCTGTGCCTGGAATATAGTGGGTGCTCAAGACATGTTTGGTCACTTTGGCCTGATCACAAAGAACTTGAGATGGGATATATGGTGAATTAAAACAATTCTTTCAGTTCTGCCATCTCTTAGAGCAGAAGTATTTCTATACAAAACTTAAACTAGTCAGAATTGTGAGCTAACAGCATCCCAGTGAGACTCCTTTAGAAAGGAAATACTGACCAAACTCAGTCTCTCCCCTCACAGTTATCAAGCCAGATTAGGCACAAATCCCACCAGAGAGTCTGGCAAGACCCAGCATTCAGTACCTACTGACATGCTGCAGATCTCAGAAAGACCCAGTATTCACTACCTGCTGCCACAGTTAATATCTCAGAAAGACTCAACATTCAGTACCTACCACCATGCTGTATGTCTCAGAAAGACCCAGCATTCAGTACTGTCATTATGCTGAATATCTCAGAAAAACCCAGCATTCAGTACTACCACCATGCTGTATGTCTCAGAAAGACCCAGCATTCAGTACCTACCACCATGCTGTATGTCTCAGAAAGACCCAGCATTCAGTACTATCACCATGCCGAATATCTCAGAAAGACTCAGCATTCAGTACCTACCACCATGCTGTATGTCTCAGAAATACCCAACATTCAGTACAGCCACTATGCTGAATATCTCAGAAAAAACAGCATTCAGTACTGCCACCACGCTGACTATCTCAGAAAGACCCAGCATTCAGTACCTACCACCATGCTGAATGTCTTAGAAAGACCCAGCACTCAGTACCTATGGCTGCACTTACTGTCTCAGGGAGACCTCTCATTCAGCACCTACGACTGCACTGCATATCTCAGGAAGCCCCAGCAATCATACCTCCCGCCATATTGCAGTCTGTGCAGGCAAACCGGATGACTCCCCAGCACCTGTCTTTCCTCTTTGCTCAGATGGGCTTAAGGCTGACCTTGGCGAGTGAGTCAGTGGGCACAGGACTGAGTGAGCGGTTGTGTGCATGCCTTCCACCTCCCGGGGCTGCAGTGGCCCATCGTGTCATTTGGGAGGTTTCGAGTGACGTCCCAACCAGAGCGACCTGTGTAGGCTCCAACGAGGATCGCAGGTGTCCACTCCAGGGGACGTGTGTGCCCAGTGCAGGCCATCTTCCCGCCTGAACTCTGAGCCACCTTGGGAGCCCCCACAACTGGCTCCGTGTCTCAGGATAGTGGTCATCAGGGACCCCAGGACTTCTGGGGAGTAATCCATGGACACTAGCACCCCCACCCGCGGGGCACCCATGGGTGACCCCCAGCTTGCCGTAGCACAGCCGGGCTGGGTTATAGATCGACGGTGCCAGGGCTCAACAGGATGCAGACACCCAAGAAGCACCTTTCTGCTTCCCAGAGACAAGACGTGCCAGGCCCAACCCACACCCATTAGGAAGCTTCCCCCAAGTGAAGGGGCTTGGTTAACGCTGGTGCTCAGCAGCATCTCTGGGGAGCCAAGGAGTCCCTGCGCCCCGTGACGGGCATCTTCGGAAGCCTAACAGCTGCAGACGTAAGTTTTCAGTGAGGCAGTTGTAGTTCACACTGTCGAATAATTTGGGTGCTACATCCGCCCCCAAATCCAGGAAGCCTCCAAGCATGCTGTGCCCCACAAGAAGCTCTAACCACAGCAAGTCAGGACTCGGGTCCAGTGCTCAGCCGTGTGTCCAGGGACACTTAATGTGCCCACACACAGCTGGGGACGTCAGGGAGCTGGTCGGTACAGTCCTCATGGCTCAGAGTCAGCAGAAACAACAGCACAACAGTAATAGTACTGACAGCCGATCACTACCGAGGGCTTCCTATGTTCTAAGTGCTTCACGAAACTCAGTCTGATTCACACCAGACTCTTACAGGTAAGGAAAGGGAGGCCCATGACCCTGCACAAGGTCACATGACTGCTAAGCAGTGGATCTGAGAGATGCCCTCTGACCCCCAGCAGCCCAGGCTGCCACTCCCAGGCCCCGCGCTACCTCTGCAGAGTCAGAGAGAAGCTCTGGAGTCTGACCTTGCCTGTTCTCTCAGGCCTGGGCCCCACTGTCGGGCAGGGTGCCCTTGGCCTCACTGGTCGCGGAGACAGAACCCCACCCTCTCTCCCCCAAAGACCACCGCAAACTCCAACTCGGAGCTGCCGGCCAAGCTCAGAGACGAGGGGGTTTCCCGTTTCTCCCGACACCCCAGCCTCCCACCTCCCATCCTGGAAGTGCCATAACTGCGAGTGCCAATCCCATCCACAAATCAAGCCTGTTACATAACCATGTGGCACTACGGGGGGTGCGCGGAGAAGCAACCTGAGGATGGCATTGGCCGCCCCCAGCCTCCGAGGGCCAGAAAGCGCCCGAGAGGCCCAACTTGGCATCTCTCCCTGAGCCTCTTGCGACATGCAAACTTTGCTTCCTCTCCTCTCCTTGGTCCCTTCTGTGTTTTATTTTATTTTGGTCGTGCACATTATTTGAAGTTACTATAGCAACGTGTCACCAGCTGGTATCGCATAGTAATGTTGGCATTTAGGTAGCAAGCTCCTGAAGTAGTCTGGTTCCCTCCCCCTCGAGTCTCCTCCCTCCCACTAACCTCAGGTGACCAAGGGGGGCTCAACCGCAGCACCATGCCCTCCCCCCTTTCTCCAAGGCAAGGCAGACCGCCAGCTCTGGCTTCGTCAGCACTGCAGGGTCCTGACTCTGTATGTGTTCGTGCGTGCATGCGTGCATATATGTGTGCATGTGTGTACGTGAGTGCACACACGTGTGCGTGTGTGTGTTTGCGTGTGTGTTCATGTGTGTGTGTGTGTGTGTGTGTGCGCACACATGTAGATATACAGGCAGTAGAGGTGGTTGAATAGGCATGTTTAAGTTGAGTGATGTGTGACGAGACCATTGGCCTTCCCAGGGCAGTGATGGTGATGATGAGGGGGCTTTTAAGCAGAGGTGTCGAGGGATTCGGGGAGGGCTGGATCCCTGATGGCCATCACCGAGGATCTCCAGCTAATCCCTCCTAATTGCACAATATTGGCTTTCTCCTTCTTCTCTCTCGCCACCACACAGACACTAACACTAACCGTTTCCCCCGTGGCATGTCGGACCCCTCCCAGATGTGCAAGCCATCCCCGCGCACACCAGCGGGGCTGCGTGAAGGGGATGAATTGTCGCGGGTCGCTTGAGAGTCCTGCATGGCCAGTAAGCCCCACCACGCGGGGCCTTCAGTAGCCCCTCACCGGCCGGGCGCCCGCCACGATCGCACTTATTTTTACACATGTGACCTAGTTTCACACCGTCTCTCTTCGCACTGTGATTCATTAGCGACATTTTCCACCACCCGAAAGGAGCCGCCGTGACTCTGCCCGGTCGGTGCCAGGCTGGCAGAGACAGTATCTCCCTCCCCGGCATCTCCCAGGCAAGGCCCCCTGGTTTTCTGTTTTAAGAAGCGGTTTTCCATCCAGGCACCTGGCATGCGGCTGGGCACGGATGAGTGGCTGTCTCATGCCTTGGTAGTAAATATGTGTCAACCAGAAAATTCCTGCCAGGGATGGGAAGGGGGGGTGGGGTGGGGGATGTGCTCACTAGCCTGCCTGCGGGGATCCCTCTCCCCTGCTCTCTCCGATGCTGTGTTCAGGCTTTCCCACGACAGTGGCAGGGCCAGGGCTCCGAGACACTCAACTTGGGGCTCTCCCACACTGAACTTTGAGCAATGCCAGTGTGGAGAGGACCTGAGTGACTCGAGCCAGCACGGTCTGATCACCGCCCCCACCCCCTACCCCCGGCCCCATTCCCGGGTCTTTTCATGAACACGTATGTGAGCCACAGTGGTCCTGGGAGTAAGCTCTGCCTCGAGCAAGGAAGAGGCAGGAGGCAACGGGCTGGATGGCCGCGTTCAGGCTGCGCCCCGAGAAGGGGGGGCTACATCAGAGAAACATAATATCCCGTCGTCCTGTCGCTGGATGACACAGGAGGTTTTTCTGGGTTTTCATTTAAATGGCAGAGAGAAGCCTTGTCTGAATGCGAGCCTGCTGCTCTGGTCTCCTTCAGCTTCACCAATCAATCAGCCACGCCGGTGTGGTTTCTGACAGACTGGGTGCTAACATAACTAGACACCACAGTAAGGGGGGAAAAAAAGGGACTTCCAGTCGGAAGTAAAAGACCGGCATTTTTTTCCATCGGCAGCCAAATGCAGGTAACTTGTCCAAACTTCAGTCACATCGTACTACGAACCGTTCTGAAAGGCACTCAGCTGGGGTTTGCTATGGAACTGGTTAAAGGAAGAAATGAGCCAGCTGGTAAAAAAGTAATTTTGATTGATGGGGGCACTGTAACAGCCAGAGCAACTCCTTATAAGAAAGAGAATGGCTCCTTTCAGAAAATGTCCCAGTGGGGGGGCAGGGGGTGCGTGCCCCTTCCTCTCCTCTACCCTTTATTTTCTTTTTTGAAGCATGGAAGTTTTTCTCTATAGGGCTTAAGACATCGCAACCTTTTCAAGGTAATTCCCAGGCAGCTTGAGCTCTGAGATTTGTTTTTTATTTTTTTCCCCCCCTTCAAATTCAAATCAAGCCACCGTAAATAACAAGCATCTCTTATGTATCTATGCATTTGGGGCAGCCTGCAGTTCCGACAATGGGGGATTTTCCAACACACACACACACACACACACACACACACACACACACACACACGCACACGCACGCACACACACTCCCAGTATTCATTTAAACCCCCGATTTTAAAGTAAACTGTTGTCCAAGAGCCGATAGCCTTTTCCCGTAGCGGATCACTGATAGGAGAAAGGAAACCTACCCAGATCTCTTACCTTGAAGCCGTGGGATTACCTGCAGAGCGTGGACTCCCTGTCCTCGCGAAGCAAGCCAGGCTTTGGTCAGCAGCACAATTACTCCGAAGGAAGGAAAATGCGTCCTTTATATTGCAATTTTCACTGTTTATATGCAGGAAGTGTAGTGGGTCTGCTCACGTAGGAATAAATAAAAAGCCGAACAAACTGCACGGCAGCAACCATGTGAAAAGGAAAGACCTCTAGTGGCCACAGGCTGAATTCTTTAAGGAAGGAGAGAGAAGAGATGGAGGGAGTAGAGGAAACACACACACACACACACACACACACACACACACACACGCAAACATAACCCCCCACACGCATGCACATGTGCACACACATTCCTCCACTGAACGACATGAAAACTCTCAAGATTTCTGCTTTCCTGCACCAGCCTGGCAGGGAGACATGAGCAGCAATAGTTTGGTTTTTTTTTTTTTGCTGTTTAAGTGGGACCTGCCAATGCTGGCCGGAAGGACGGGATCCTGCCGGGTCTGATATTCCCAAAGTCCCCTCGGACCGGCTCCCCAGGTGCCCAGACTCCTTCCCCTTCCCCAGGGCAGGCTCCAGATCCCCGCCA
This sequence comes from Sorex fumeus, assembly GCF_029834395.1. NCBI lineage: Eukaryota > Metazoa > Chordata > Mammalia > Eulipotyphla > Soricidae > Sorex > Sorex fumeus. The sequence goes on along the minus strand of NW_026606154.1, from coordinate 759,034 downwards.
GCGCAGGGTCAGTGCTGCTGCCCCTGAGTCTCCCTCCTCTGCACAAGCGCCAGCTTCTCTTGCTTCTTCGCAAGCCTGGTACGCGAGGGAGGCGGGGGTCCCTGGCCGGCAAGGCTGCTGCCCCAGGGGGCTCCTCGCCTCACACTGACAGGGGCTCCAGAGTGGGCTTAAAACTTGGAGTCTGCGGTCAGAGTAATAGTACACTCTTGGGTAGAGCGCTTGCCTTGCATGCTGCCAATCTGCGTTTAATCCCCGGCATCCCGTATGGTCCCCTGAGCACCGCCAGGAGTAATTCCTGAGCTCAGAGTAGGAGTAACCCCTGAGCATCGCCCAGTGTGCCCCCCCCCCAAAAAAAAGAAAAGAAAAGTTGGAGTCTGTATGTAACAAACTCTGCATTTCCCTTTCATTCAGCCCCACGGATCTCTTAGCCAACCGTGCTGACTAGGAAAGCACACCTCCCTGATGTCCTCATTGGAAAGAAAATTAGGAAAAGCAAATGAGAATCTGTATATTCTGGAACTACTTTCAGGGATATGAACTTGAGGGACCTTCAGTTACCCACAAGAATTTCCCTGGAACTCTTCCCCGAGACATGAAGGTTATTTCTCCGCCACTGGAACTAAGCTGTAAACCTGGGCCGTTTTCATTTATTGTTATTCACAAGGGCAGATTGTGGGGATTTTAAGCCAAAGACAGCAATTCAATTTGTGATGGTAAACCCATTCTCTTGATTCACACACAGTACTTTGGTTTGTACTCAGGGGACCAGGCAGTGCTGGGGATCAAAACCAGGGCTTGCCTGCAAAGCATATGCCTGGTCTTCAGGAGACTCAAGTGGTTCCTTCCCATGGGTGGTTCCAGGGTCACTCTCCTTGCATGCTGTTTGCAAACACTTGTCCAAACAGAAACCCATGCTAGCCCAGACTCATCCCCTCTGGGGGAGAGAGGGCGTGGTGCTGTGTCCTGGGGGAGAGAGGGCCACAGAGGAAGGCGTGGTGCTGTGTCCTGGTGAGAGAAAGAACATGTTGCTTGTCCCTCTGGCCCCATGGGTCCTCCCAGACCTTCTTCCTCTTCTGATTCTCCAAACTTCCATTTGTCTGAATCCCACCAGTACTTGACCTGCTTCACAGGTCAAGGGCCATAAACTTTGTGTCATGGATGTTGGATTGCTTGATCCAATTACACCATGAGCTTCCTCAGGGCAAGGACCCCCTCTTATTGTTTCATATCCTCAGAACCACTAGTAAGAGCCGGTTCCAGCAACTGGGGCTTCTCGCTGGTTGACTCATGGTGGTCCGACAAAGTCCGACAAAGTAGAGACTTCATACATCCAAGGAGTTGTAAGAGCCTTTAACACTCCTCTGGGGGTAGACATGGGTGAATTATTGGGGCTGAAGCATGGAAAACATTAGAATAATCACAGTGTCTCTGGGATCTTGGTGGAGGCTGTCTATTGACCCCAATGCAATGCTCTCCTCCCGTCACCCAGCTCTCTGGAGAGGCCAGGAATCGAGTTCTGGTCTCAGTCCCCAGACCTTCTAGTTGCGAGCACACTGATACTCAGTAAATGTTTTCTTGGGGTGCCAGGGATTGAACCCAGGCTCACACATGAGTACGTTCCTGCTTCAGTCACCATGTTTGGGAGCATGTCTCCTCGGATGAACCTGAACAGGAGGAATTTACTCCCGGGGAAGTTTCCCATTCCAGTCTGGGAACAAGGCACGCTCCCCATCCGTGGCAGGCCTCATGCACTTGCCTCTTTGCTAATCTGGATTAAAGCGACGGAGACCCCGAGTCTCAAGGTCCTCTTCCCGTGGCTTTATGGCAAACTTCTTTCTCCTTGCAGAGTCACTTTGTGGCGTGCATGACGGCCATCTTAAACCAGATGGGGGACCAGCACTATTCCTTCTACATCGAGACTTTCCAGACTAGCTCCGAACTTGTGGTGAGTCTCCAGGGCCTTGGGGTGACGGGGAGGGGAGACAGGTCACACTGCCGGTTCTTGAGAGCCGAGGGCAAGGCTGTCTCCCCATCGACCTTGAGTCCGCGAGGGTCTCAGCAGGCTGCTTGTCAGTGCAATTCCCTCCTTCCTCTTCCTGGGAAGGTTCCTGGGTGTTGCCTCTGCAGTGCATCCTCCGGGTAGGCCGGATGGTTCTGGTCCATGACCTGAGTGTCCCGCCTAGATTCGCCTCGACGGCATCTCTGACTGGCTCACTGGGCTTCACAGCCTGGGTGTCACCAGCCACTGTGTGGGCACAGGCTGACTCACCTCTCTGCAGCCTGCTCCTATGGAACAAGAGGTGCGAGTGTCATTTATATGTGCAGGGCTGTTACGGGAGAGCCCGCGGTTGCCCCAAACCATGGCGAGAGATCGTCGCCTCCCCAGCCACACTGCCTGGCGCCCCTCAGTCTCCACGGCATGGGCACAGGATGCCGAACCACACACTCCGCAGAACAGGAGCCCGCAGTGAAGCGGGTCACCACCTTTACTACACCGTGGCAGCAAATGCATCCAGGGGTCAGTCTCTGCCCCGCCTACACCCGCCTCTCAGGACTCACTTTCCCCTGTGGCCTGTGGGCCTGCCCGGACAGCAGGCAGCTTTATCCACTAGCACACAGGCAAGGCATCCTGACCCCAGGGGCTAGCATTTCTCTTGGCCCCAGGGTGCTCACGTGTCATGGCCTCCCTGCGCTGCCAGCGTCAGGAGTGCTGCTAGCCCGGTCTCTCCACACTCTCCCCGGAGGGCCCGAGAGAATCAGTGGGCAGCTTCAAAGAGGGGCCCATAAAGGAGAGCCATCAGGGAGCCTGCCAGCGGGCAGGGAGAGGGCCGCCTCGCTGGAGTAAGGCTGGCGGGGAAATGAAACCTTTCTCTGGATACACAAAAAATAAAATGGAACAGAAGCTAAATAACCCAGCACTTCCCCCTTTCAAGTCCTTTGTGTTGTGGGGTGGGAAGTAGAAAGGCCAAAGCTCTCCCTTGTCCTGGTGGTGGACGCGGGTGTGGGGAGGGGCAGGGAGGCTCCCTGTCGAGGGCACTGGGCGCCTGTCTGACGGCTCTGGGGTCAGCCCACTCACGCCACATCCTGAGCATGTGGCAGAGGGTGGATGGACGTGAACCTTCGCTCTTACCCTTCCGCTGCGTTCCCTCATTCAGAAGTCAGGCTTCCCGTGACGAGCAGGCGAGAGAAGGTGCTCATGGCAGTATCCACATGCTCCTGGTGACGCGGAGAGGAGTACCTTCGCTATTGTCACCATCGCTCATCAGCTGTGGCCTCACTGTGCAGCTGCTTCCGCTCACTGTGCAACCTTGATTCTCACAGTAAACCCCAGGAGGTGGTTGCTGTGCCCATTCTGCAAATGCAGAAAACTGGGGCTGGAGGTGCTGAGGGGCTGGAACTCCTCCTGGAAGCAAAGGTTGCTCAGAAGGAACCAATCCCGTTTCCAGACTTTTGCAAGTTAGCTTAAAAGCAGTGATTTTCAAATCATATTCCTCTCAACTTGACTATCCTCTGACACACACACACACACACACACACACACACACACACACACACACACCCAAGCAGAGTTATTCTACTTTTTTGCTATTTCATGAATTCCAGGGAAGGTTTTTCTTTCAGCGAGGATCCTACTGTTCCAAGTGATTGGAACTCCACCAGCTGAAGGGAAGCACTGTGGGCAGGACTCCCATGGCTTCTAAGTCTCACCTCAAGCACTCGGATGATGTGGCTTCAGAGGCCCAGCTCCGCAGGGGCCCAGTGCCAGTCGCCCCGGGCTCTGCACTCAGGACTAGCCTTGAACGTGTGTTTCCCAAAGAACGACAGCAAACCTGGCCCAGGGTACCAGGTGGTGGGGTGTGTTGAGGTCCCACGGTGAGCCTCTTCAGAGGAAAGGCGTCCCCATGGGGTTGTCATGACGTCTGTGACACGTGAATGGCCCTCTACAGCACAGCTAATTAGACGTTCGTTTTAATAATGGTTTGTTTGCCCGTTGACCTGAGCTCCTTCTCACGTTACGTATCAGGAAAGATGATTCTGAAACTGCCATGTCAGTGAGTGCGTTTGCTTCTTCCCTCCCAAGGACTGGATTCATGGTGCCTTCACTGGAGCACATTTTCTCTCTCTTCCCCCCCACCCAACCCATCCCCGGTGTGTGACTCAGTCTCCCAGATAAGGGCTTTGAATTTCCTCTCAAAGCTACTGTTGGTTTCCTTGGCTCTGCCTCGGGCCAGGCTGTCCCCCTCACTTCTCTGTCCCACCAAAACACCCCAAAGAACACGCGTGCACCCAGCTGCAATGTGGGGCGTGTCCTGCTAGCTCTGAGAGAGATGGAAGCTCTCTTTGACTTCTCCACCCAGGACTTCTTGATGGAGACGTTCATCATGTTCAAGGACCTCATTGGGAAGAACGTGTACCCGGGAGACTGGATTGCCATGAGCATGGTACAGAACAGGTGAGCCCGCGCCGGGCCCCACCCCTGCTGCTGAAGGGGGGAGGGACGCTGCTCTTTGGGGAGGCTTCCGGACTGTAAGCCCACCCCGGGACCTCCTTACCAATCTCAGACCTTCTCTCTTCCCTTTCTTTCTTTTTTTTTAAATTTTTATTAGTGAGACACCATAAGGTACAGTTGTAGACTTACAAATTTTGTGCTTGGGTTTCAGTTATACAATGATCGAATACCCATCCCTCCACCAGTGCCCATTCTCCACCACCACTGATCCCAGTATTCTTTCCCCCCATCCCCCCCATCCTACGCTGCCTCTGTGGCAGGGCATTTCCTTTTGTTCTCTCTCTCCTTTTGGGTGCTGTGGTTTGCAAAAGAGGCATTGAGTGGCAACCATGTTTGTTCTATAGTCTACTTTCAGCATGCTTCTCCCATCCTGGGAGGATCCTCCCAACACGCTTTATTTGGTGCTCCCTTCTCTATCTGAGCTGCCTTTTCCCTAGCCTGTGTGGCTGGCCTCCAAGCCATGGAGCAAAATTCCTTGTACTAACCATTTCTTCATGCCTTTTTTCATGTACCGCATGAGTATTCTTCAAATATGAGGTTTTAAAGAAAATCTTAATCTGTAAAGAACTCCCTAATCTCTTTAGACCTTCCTTCTAAAATCATATTAAAAGTATTTGAGTAATGAATTATGTCCTTTGACATGATAAAAACAAGTTTAGGAAGTCTTGGGTTGCAGAGCTGTGCTGCAGGACTTCTCGGAGCCTTTACAAGCACGGGTGTGATTCTGACTGGGGGATTTATATGCAACTTTCTACGGATTTGTTTTTGAACCAGTCTTGAGGTACATAAGAATGTGTCTGTGCCATCTGTATATAGCTGTGACAACCTTTACCATCTCTAACTGGCATAGCCTCAGTTGCACGGCTTCCATAGGCACAGCACGGCATTACATCAGAGTAATCACAACTGTCGTACTGTAGCACTGTCCTCCCACTGTTCATCAATTTGCCCGAGCGGGCACCAGTAATGTCCCCATCGTGAGACTTGTTGTTACTGTTTTTGGCACATCGAATACGCCACGGGGAGCTTGCCAGGCTCTGCCGTGCAGGCGGGATACTCTCGGTAGCTTGCAATTGAACTCAGGCAATTGAACTCAGGTCGGCCGCGTGCAAGGCAAACACCCTACCCGCTGTACTATTGCTCCAGCCCAATCACAACAATTATATTTATTTTATTTTATTTTTGTTCATTTTACTTTTTATTGACTAGAGACTGATTTTTAAAAAAATGATTTTTTTAAAAAATCGAATCACTGTGAAATATACAGTTATAGAGATGTTCATAACTAGGTTTCAGTCATGCAATGTTCCTACACCCATCCCTCCACCACTGTACATTTCCCACCACCAATGATTCGTTTTTCTCCCACCACCCACCCCCACCCCCAGCCTGCCTCTGTGGAAGATGCACTTTTCTTCTCTTTCTCTCTGTCTCTCTCTGTCTCTCTCTCTCTCTGTCTCTGTCTCTATCTGTCTCCCTCTCCCCACCTTTTGGCATTATGGTTTTCACTATAGGTACAAAAGGTTGCCATGTTTTTCCCTTTACCTACTTTCATCATGCAGTTCCTGTCCAGAGTGATCATTTCCAGTGCTCCTTGTCACAGTGCTCCCTTCTCTATCCTAGCTGCCCTCCCCCTGCCACCACTTGTGGCAGGCGTCCAACCGTGGGCCAGTCCAGTCCTCCTGGCGCCTGTTTCTACTGACCTTGGGTATTAGTCTTATATTGAATCACAATGGTAGTGTTGAATGCTTTCTCTCAAATAACATTATTTTATCAAAATTAAATTCCAACTATAACCCTTAGCAATATTCTCTAGTATTCCCTTCTCCATTCTTCTGGCCATCAATATTTCACACATTCCTTGGTTTTTTTCAAGGCTCTCTCAACCCTGATGATCAGTTCCTGTCCATAAACTCCATCAAAACTGCTCTTCTGACTCCTCTCTCTCCCTTTTCATTTCTCTTTGGCTTTTTTTTTATTGAGTGGGGAGGGGGCTGAATCAAAGCACTTTATTTCAAGACGAGGGGGCTGTCTTCTGAGGATGGTCAAAAGCTGATGTCCTTGGCCAGCCAGGATCTTTACCATCTTATATTTGTCTGAGGACCTTCCCATCAGAAGTCCTTCACTCAGTGGACATTGCTTAGTATCTATCCTCTTTATTTCTTTGTTTTGGGGACCACACTGTGCTCCGAAGGCTTACTCCTGGCTCTGCACTCAGGGTTCACTCCTGGCAGGACTGAGAGATCTAACGGGGCAAGCACAGCTACCCACTGAACGATCTTTCTGGCCCAAGTATCATTCTTCTTTACATAAAGAAAGAAAAGGACCAATTCATCCAAATTCACGCATGGGAATTAAAGCTGAGTTTTACTATGGCTCTGAGCAGGTCGTGCCAGAAGAATCCAGAAAGAGGGAGGAGCCTTGATTTTGCCCAGCCCTTAGCATAGGAAATGCCCACCATCAGCATGGAGGACTGATGAATCCCTGGTTATCTCAAGGCTGACAAGCAAGAGAATGATTGTCATGGAGACTCCCAGCACTCTTCCCGCTGCCGAGAATGTGTCCAACCCCTCATTCTAGTATCATATGAAGGATCCTGAGACGTTTATACATAATATGACAGCTACTCAATGCCTTTCTTAATCTAGGCAATCAGATACTAGTCTTTAAGGAGAAAATATAGATTACCTTTTCCCAAAGGCATATTTGCAAGTGACAAGAGAGAAAAACCAAAGAAATCTTGCTTTTGGCAATTGATGAGGTGGCAGATTCTGTGGAACTCGTATTTCCTGCCTACACGTGGCCCTGTTCAGGAGGGGGTGCCGGCTGCTGCTTGGCCTTCCTGCCCATTCCCATTCCACCGCCGGCCTCTGCCTTAGATTGAAGTGACCTTAAAGAGTCTGAAATGGCCACGGCAGCCAAGTCTCTGTGCCGGGCATGGCACTCGGCACCAACTGTGCATGTGTCATTAAACCTGCAGTCACCCCTCGAGGGGGTGTCACTGTTGCTATTTCACATGCCGGGAAACCCAGACTTCAAAGGTAACTTCATTAACGTGTCCTAAATCCACACAGCTGGAAGTACAGAACTAGAAATCACATCCAACTCCGTGTGTGTGTGTGTGTGTGTGTGTGTGTGTGTGTGTGTGCGCGCGCGCAAATATTGTGGCCTCCTAGACAAGATGTGCTGCCTTCTTTGTTCCACAAACAACGAAGTGTTTAATAAACACTGAGCCCAGGATTTGCCCGTGATGCCCACCTTGCCCACACTGACCCACCTGCAACACACCAGCAGCTCCAGTGACCATTTCCTGTGCCATTCATTCTCGGACTTTCCTCTGGCGACAGGAGAGCACTCAGCCCACCTGTTGGGAAGATAAGAAGTTCCAAGGACTTAATGGCTTCAAGAGCTGCTTTCAGCCAGTAAGGGGCTGTCATTATAGGACAAAGAGCCCAGTTCCTCGTCTCTGATGGGGGAATGTGTCGTGCCCAGGTGTGGTCGATGCAGTCTGTCAGAGCAGAGCTAGTGGGAAAAGCCAGGAATTAAGATATAAATATTGGAGTCCAAGACATGTACACTGGGGAGTACAGGAGAGGGCGGAGGGCATCTCTAATTTCAAAAAAAAGTCTAGTACAGGAAATAGACTCACATGGGTCATCTCAGACCAGGCCAGTATGGATGCCGGTCAAGGAAAGGGCAGAAGGACTCTTGGTGGGGCACAAGCAGACCCGGCCCTGAGGGCTCTATAGGGAGAGGAGTGAGTGGGCTTCACAGAGTTGAACAAAACACTCAGAAGCACAAGGTCTAGCACAGAGCAGGATCATTCGCTGCCGAGGGGGTTAGCATTTATCCTGTGGCAGGAGGGAACCACTGAAGGAAGTAATTGAAGCAGTCTGTTAAAAACAAGTCGCTCTTGACATTGAAGGAGCAAGAGGTCAGACTGCACGGGAGGGAGGAGGAGGAGATGGACTGGAGGGCACCAAGGAGCAGCGCCCTGGGCAGTAGTCACCAAACTGTTTGAGGTGCTTAGCGCTTGGTGGGTCCTGCCTTCCAAAGAACAGAGGAGGTAGGTGCAGGAGAAACGAGGTATACGCAGAAGAGGAACCACTGAAAGGCGGTTCACAACAGAAACGCTGAGAGAAGCAGCCAGGCCCATCAATAAGGGCCTGATTAAATAGCCCGAGATCCATCCCGAGGATGGAGTACTCTTTGGTGATTAAAAGGGATGACGTGTATCCACACTTGCTGGCGTGAAAGGAGCAAACAATTTATTGTTGAAGGAGAAAAAAAATGAGCTGGGAAATAGAAATTATCAAAATGGTATCTTTAAAATATCATTTATGTATATGTATACATATAGATAGGAAGACCTTTCTAATTATGGTCAATAAAAGTCAGTGGCCCAAGATGCTTTTCTCCAGATGGTATGTAAAATTTGTTGTTGGGGTAGGGGGACTTCTGTCTTTCTGCTTGGTATGAATTCTCTCCCATGACTTGCAAACCACAGAAATCTACTCTTACGGAAGTCAAAGAGGCAGTTTTTGGGCAGGGAATATCACTCAGAGGGCTGAGCCTGTGATTTTCATGCCAGAGGGCTGAGTTTGATCCCCTGTACTGTGGGACCCTGAGCTCCACCAGGCATGATCCCCGAACACAGAGCCAAGAGTAAACCCTGAGCACCACCAGAATGTAAAAATAAATAGAACACACAAAGACATTTTTCAAGTTTTTGCAAAGCACACATGACCCCAGGTTTGAGTGGGTGCAGATCCGGCTTAGGTGATCTCTCCCTTGGATCTTGGCATCCTTCCCTGAGGGAAGTTTTGCCTGGATGGGGGAGGGGACAGGCTGGGGGTGCTAGCATTGACCTTCTCCCTTCTTCCAGGGTCTTCCTGAGAGCTATCAACAAGTTTGCAGAAATCATGAACCAGAAGTTCCTAGAACATACCAACTTTGAGTTCCAGGTGAGTGTGAGGCCCCAGAGGTGCCCTCAGGGTGCCCTATCACCGTCACTATGGCTTTCTGGGCTGACCAGGAGGGCCTGACACCCAGCACACCCTAGGGTGTATGTGAAACCCGGTATGGCAATGATCGGGGATCCCACAGACAAGGATGGGCCTGGAAACAGGCCTTTACCCGAGGGTGATTAACTGAGCCTCAAGTGCAAAGATGGCCACGCGGGGCATCTGATGCTAGAACATTCTTGCACTGCCAGAGTGGGGCATGATCTCCAACATCTGGATTGTGTTTTCTTCCTTTCGACTTACTGGAATCTAGAAAAAGCAGTTAGCCAATGAAAGCAGAGCTCCCTAGCACACCTCTGCGGCTTCCTGATTCAGAGGGGCCCAAGGTCTTACCACTTACCTGAGCATGAAAGTGTCTTCCAGAAGAGACTTCTGAAAGTCATTTTTAGTGTTCAGGTAAGATCTTCATCCTCTTTGGAGTAAGGGGTGCCTCTGTGAGACCCACCCGTCTTCGGGAAGGTCCCTGGAGCAAACAGAAAGACAGAACCACTCAAGGTTCAGGCAATCAGAACCAACCCCCAGAGCCTGGGAGAGAAGTCTAGATTGTTACCTCTGACTGACTATGCATGAGAAAGCCTTCCCACTCCCAGAAGTCTTTCCTCTGGGGAAGGTGCAGCCCTTCGGGTCTCTTAGAACAGCTGGAGGAGTCACCAGGATGCTGGGGTGTTGGTAGTTTCCGGCGACACATCTACTTCCTCTCTAGACTTGGGCCTCTGACCCTCGGAGCAACTTCAGGCGAGGCCTGAACCGTATTCAGGCCCCTGTTAACACTGCTCCGAAATGCACCGACCCTTTCTGCATAGCTGAGAGGCCCCGCCGTGACTTTCCTACCTTCCTCCTCCTAGAGGACTTCCTGGCTCTGCTTCCAGGGATCAGCCGCCCCCAGTCACTGTGAATCAGCCCCTTTGTCCTTCCTTGTCATTTCAATCATCAGAGCCACCCCTCCCCTGTCTGTTTCTCTGCACATTTCCTCTCTGATGATCTTGAAGAACAAGAGGTTTTGTGGCCTTCACCTGGCACATAGTAGGTCTCCTATGGGGCACGTGGGACCCACCCCAGTGGGAGAGCAGCGGCCCTCAGACGTTTGGCAAATGCCGACTCAGAGCCTGACGTTACAATCAGGCCGTAGGACCGGCAAGGGGAGCTGTGAGGAGATGTGTAGCCGCCAGCCCTTGCGGGCATCATCTCTCAGTCCCTACAGCTCCCCACGAGTCAGGGTGAGCCTTTCATCTGGAAGGAGGCGGGAACTAAGGCAGATGGCCTGAGGTCACCCAGCTGGCCAGTGCAGGCTTGGCGCTGAGCTCAGTGGGGGCTGCCCCTGATCATCACGGTCACAGCAGGACACGGAGTTTCACCTCCACGCGGGGCTGGCTCTCTGGCACAGCCGAGAGAGCTTTAAATCGGACATGAGAACAAAACCTGTCGCCTTGGCTGCTTGAATCGGGAGAGATGTTTGATCTCCTTCCAAATGTGGCTCAGATGTCCTCGGGCTCTGGGTACAAGTGTGTTTTGGGGAAGTTAATAAGGCCAGTGCTGTTTTGGAGGGGCGCCTTGGAACTGCGCACCCAGTTGCCGGCAGCAGGGCAGGATTTGGACGGAGCTCTGCTGGCCGGCTCACTCGGTGCTTACACGGCCTCTGCTCTCTGGACACTGGCTGTCCTCCACACGCCGCGGGCTGCATCCCGGGAGAGCTCAGCTTCAGTCCCCCAAGCCCTTCTCCTAGGTCTGTCCTGCTTTCCCGAAGGACAGTCTGTAATGAGAGATGCCCAGGGAAGTACCTGAGCTGTGGGACATTAAGGGACAAATTACTTCACCCCTCTGTGCCTCAGTTTCTCAACTTAACTAATAGTCGCTCCGTCCTTGGGTTGATGTGATGATTTGTGAGCTACCACAAAGCCCTTAAAACAGGGCCAGTTAGCTATTTAATAAGTGTTAACTCACCATAATGATTGCTATCCTGTTTTTTAAGGGTTGGGACTATTTTTCCTGCAGTGCCAGGAATTGAACCCAGATCTCATACTTGCAGGCTGTACTGTGTCACTAAACCCCATCATAAGCCCTGATTATTATCTTTGTGCTTATGATGATGTTGGTTCTAATTGTGTTGGGCTTGGGAACTCTTTGTCTTCAGTCCTGGAGAAACAGAAGTGTAGGGCTTAAAATCTTTCTGGTCAACCCAGCATCATCTAAGACTATATTATACCCACAGAATTTGGTAGTAAGATGGGAAAATGGCCAACATCAGAAAATTAAATGCCTCTCATTCTAAGGAGACTTGCAGAACTGCTTCTTGAAAGCAACTCAAAAACAGTGTCATTTTTCAGCCTTATCTTTGTCCTCCTACCTTCTCCGCGCCCTGTGTGAGAATGGATTTGTTCTCTGTACCCTGCCTGGAACATGCCTTGTTTCTTTCTTCCGGTTTCATTAATTATGCATTTAATATCAGCAGGGACCGCATCCATCACTATGCACTGCTGGCCTTGGCAGCACTGTCCAGAGGAGAAGCACATGCAATGAGATTATCCTTGAGATCTTTTCCAAAATTGCGGTTTTGTGATTCACAGGGCAGAAAGCACGACACTGGGTGCCTCTCTGTCGCTGACAAGACCTGGGCATTAGAAACATTTTCTACTTGGGGCTAAAATAACTTGCATTCCCAGGGCCCCCTTCAGATTGCTGGGCCCTGGAGGTTTGCATCCTTGTTACCAAGAGAGGATTTCCAGTTCAGCATGACAAGGATTTTTGTTTCAGAGCAATTCAGATAGTCCCCACAGGCTCAGGCTGGGTAGAGTGCTGTGAGGAATTCAGAAGTGAATCTGGGTACTTCCCATCCCTTAGGGATCTTGAAGTCACAATAGAAGACTGGTGGCCCACCCTTGAGCATCTCAGCTTTTGGGATGAAGAAAGTGACTGATCTTTATTAGCTATTTATTTTGATCATTGTCATCATTTTGTTAGCTCAGAATATTCCCATTTTACTGGTGAGCAAATAGAGCTTCAGAGAAAGTAATTGACTTCTGTGTAAAAGGGCATCCAATTACTAAGTGGGGATTTTAGGATTCATCCCCAAGCTCACTTGCAAAGCCCAAACTCATCCAGTTTTCTGCACAGTCTTTCAAACACAGAATGTTTCATTTAGCTCCAGAAACGCTGTTTGTCTTCACTTGCTCTTTCGGGCAGTGGGGTGAGAGCTGTACAATGATCGGCCACGGGATTCAATTTGCCGTGTTGGAAACTTTGGATTAGCCAGGGAAGCAGTGGTTAGTTACGCTGGGAATGAGCCCTTTGGCAATAGGATATGGCTCCTGTCTTTTTAGGCAGCTGTCTGATTGCTTCTAAGTTCATTCTCTCTCTACCTTGAAAATCCTGGTTGGGTTGAAAATTTGCAGTTCCTTGCAAACACAGTAACAAGTCTCACAATGGAGACGTTACTGGACCCGCTCGAGCAAATCCATGAACAACGGGAGGACAGTGCATTCCCAGGGCTCCCTTCAGGTTGCTGGGCCCTGATATTTGCATCCTTGTGTGTGGCCAGTGAAGACCAAGAGTGGATTGTCCTACAGGCACTTCTGAACAGCTTCGGAACACCAGACCCCCTTAGGATTATTTTTGAAGCTGTACAGGGGACTGAAATGGTAAACTTCCAGAATGTTCGCAGCTATTAGGGTTGAGGAATACTGGCTTTCTAGTGGGGAATCTAACCAGTAATGGGTGAAAAGTGAGCGCGTTCTTAGGCCTGCCTGCTCAGCTCGGGACTCAGACAACCTTGGGCTGAAGTTGGTAGCCCGAGCCCTTCCGTTTCCGGGCTCATCAGCATCCCGGCATGGCCATGCCAGCTGCCTCTTTGCCCCAAAGGGCCTCACTGACCACATCTCAGCAGCACTGTGTGTGTGCCGGGTGCCTTTTGATTTTGCCCATTTGGAGCTGGGGGGTAAATCACAATTCAAAGTCAATTGAGTAAGACTCTGGTTGAATTAAAAAAAAAGAAGCCCATGATCTCTCTGAGATGCAGACTTAAAATACACCATATGAACCAGTAGAAACTTTAAACAATAGCAAATGCTAGCAGGGATTGAGAAAGAGGAAGAAAGGTGATTTTCTCAGCGGGGCAGAATGGCTAGAGATACAAGTCTCAGAGACAGATAAACTGGGGCTCAAATGGTGTCTTCATCGTTCTGAATTAATGTGGTCTCAGGCAAGATCCTTAACCTTTCCAGCCCCATATCCTGATCCCTGAAATGGAGCCAATAATGGGCTAAGTATCCATTTCTGGGGAAGACTTAACAAGAATGGGAGAGTGCTGGGCTCATTAATGATCTCAGCCAGCAAATATTTCCTGAGCACACGGTGAGTTGGACACAACGTTAAACACTGGATATACAACCATGAATAAAAGCAGGATGCTCGTTACATCCCGTAGAGGAGACAGGAAATAAACCTGTTCTGCTCAACACAAGTCATCAATCCTGGGAACAAGGTGTAATGGGGGTGAGTAACAGGCAGGTTGACTTCAGACCAGGCGGGAAGGCTTCCCAGGAAGGGCATTGGAATCGAGGTGGAAACACCACGTCGGACTTTGCCTGCAACTGTTGTCTCCTTCACTTCTTGAAACTTAGCCCTTTCGGTACTGTTGTCCTCATTTTCCAGATGAGGAAACTCAGAGTCAGAGAAATGGGGTAACTTGCTCGTAGTAATGGAGCTGGTAATTACACGGGAGTCTTGGAAGGCAGCCTGACAATCTCTATGCAAACCTCAAGGACAACAAACAAACTAGCAACGTCTTTCGCAATACCTTGCCTTTACAGCCCCTTCCCGGAGAAGGTATACTACAGTAGCGTCTCTCATGCATAAAGAGGTGTAAACAAGGGTGTTGATTACAGCTAGAGGGGGGAAAAGTTAGAATCAACTTCAGTGCCTATAAATAGGGAATTGGCTACAATTAAAGTACATCCTTACAGCAGAACACCGTGCAGCAATAAAAGAGAATGAGGCAGATCTGTATATGCTAATATGGAAACATCTGTAAGATATATTGAAAAAAGAGCGAAGTACAGTGGGCTATTAAAAAGAAGTTATCTACACATATATTTGTTTATACATAAAACATGTTGGGGAGGCTATCCAGGAAATTAACATTTTCTTCTAGGGAATTGGACAAGGGTCCAAGGTAAGATGGAAAATTACTTTTTATTACTTAGTCCTTTCTCCTATTTAATATTACTTTATGAATTTTTGAGTTACATAAAAACTGCTGAGTCCTGGTCACACCTCCGGCCTAGGATTCTGAGTGGCTCTTTGGATCTCTGGGACGTGCCTATTTACACGTGTGAGATGAAGGGTTGGGCTAGCGGACTCCTGAGCTCATCCCAGCTCTAATCATCTGCTGCCCTACAATTTTTTGAAACATTAAACTCCCAACCAAGTCGCCTCACCTCTCCGCCAGGGGAAAGGGATCTGTGCATTCTGCTAAATCTCCTGCGGGGCTTGGGAGTCAGCCAGGCTGGGCGTTGAGTAGAAATGGCACCAGGTTGCATAAAGCAGGAAGAAAAAAACAAAACTGGGAGCTATTGAAGCACCTGGATACTTTCTTTAACAACATGGCTCTCAATAAATATTACTTAGGGCCTAGATAATATTTATTCATCAATCAGTATTATGTATTGACTAGCTGTCGTCAAGTGATTGGGCCGACTGTATTGCTAGAAATATAAGTCAAGGGCAAGCAGAGACATATCCTCACAATGAGGAAACGCGGAGACATGTCTGCGTCTGTGGTCAGCACCGCGGACAGCGCCACCACATCCCCAGCAGATGATTGCCAGCTGGGATCCATGCCAGTGATTGCGTCTTCATGAGACTCCACCCAACACGGAAAAGCACTCCCCCAATCCCGATGGGAGCAGCGAGCATGAGGTTTCCATTTCACAGGCTAGGGAAATATGGCACAGTAATTGCTGAAGACAGCCCCACTGCTGAGAGGGGCAGTTGGTCTCCAACCCCTGCCCTCTGACTCCTGTAGAGACCGGGTGCAGCGCCCGGTTGGCTGCAGAGCAGGGGCACCCAAATCCTTGCTGGCACATGCCGAGTGCTGCTCCAGTCATGAAGGGCCGCGCCAACCGGATGTGCTCAGCCTTCCTTCCAAACGGAGGAATCTGGAACCAGATGTGATGAAAGAAGGTGAAGATGCTGGCAGGTGTGTGAGTCACTGTGGACAAATCCAAGAAGACCGAGATGTCCATGCTGTATGTCTGGGGTCTGAGTAGACCAACTCCCCCAAAACCCCACTCCTACCTCCCTGCCCGGCATAGACTGCGTGTTGGAAAAGAAAACACTGAAAATTGAATCCCCATTCAATTTACTGGATCCTGTAGGAATGAGGGTCAAGGAAGGTCTGAGTGTCCATCTCTGCCTCTGCCCATCCCTCAGACCTCTGCATGGCCGTTGACCTTGACAAGCTCCTGCCATTCATAAGTCAGCCTCAGAGAGCCTGTGAGCAAAAACAACTTGGGGATCTGGGAGAGATGCTCAGGGGAACCAGAAAAGGAAGACTGGATCTTTGTCCTTGCCTATTGTGCTCAAAAGTCTCCAAGTAGGGGACCAAAAGGAAATCTGGCCCTCTCCTAAGTCTATAGCCAAGAGCACTGAAAACATACATTCTCACAGAAGCGTGCATATCGACATTCACAGGCGGCCAAAAGGGAAACATAGACCCACATGTCCATCAGTGGGTGAATGGATAAACAGAACATGGCACATCTGTGCCGGAGAACGTTATTCAGCAACAAAAACAAGTGAAGTACTGATTCAGGTGACAGCAGGGATGAATCGTGGATACTGGTGATAAGTGACAGGCACCAGGCAGAAAAGATCGCATCCTGTAAGATGCCTCATGTCAGAATGGGCAAATCCACAGAAGCAGATAGGAGAGGGGCCGTTGCCAGGGGCTCAGGCGGAGGAAACGTGATGCCTCATGTCAGAATGGGCAAATCCACAGGAGCGGATAGGAGAGGGGCCGTTGCCAGGGGCTCAGGCAGAGGAAACGTGGTGGGGGAGGTGTTGCCACTTAGAGCTACAAGCCTTCTTTTGGGGGTGATGGCAATTTTCTAAAATTAGATAATGGTGATAGCTGTGCAACCTCGTGAACACACTAAAATCTATTCAGCGCTAAACTTTAAAAAGCAAATGTTACGTTATGTGAATCCTCAGTTTTTAAAAATTAGCCATGGGTGACAGGGAAAGCAGAATTTGAAGGATGAAGACCTAGAAGAAGAGAGGCGAGCAAGATCCTCAGTAAGGTTTGGCCTGTCCCTATGTCCTCAAATATGACATGTGGATATATTTGGAATTATTCTAAATAACAGCAATGCAACTTATTGCCAGGATAGCTTTTCATTTGCACCCATTTACTTTACTACATCCCCTAAAATCTGTATTTCTCACTATAAAAATAGCTCTTTGTCCTGTGACCAGATTTCCCCTTTCTTCGTCTCTGTTTCATAGCCTGGTCTTAAATGGGAGGAGTGGAGAGCTCTAGGCTTGGGTGGGCCACAGCTGCCTACTGTCAGGACCTGCAGATCCCTGATCCCCCAGAGGACAGGAGATGTGATGGTCAGAAGACCCACCTGCATGTGTGTTTGGATAAGCAGGTTACTACGGAAACAGAATCTGATCCCAGTGGCCCTGGAAGACTATCCGAGGCTTTGAGGAAGGCGTGGTTGATACAACCCAATGGTTTTAAAATGAGCCTTCTGGTCTTGGAGTAGACCATTGCCTGTTGGAAGTCAGGCCAGAAAGCCTCCCTCTGGGAGCTGCACAGTCTTGGACTCCCTGGGAGATAAAATGTCTAGTCGAAGAAAGTTTTTTTGTTCTCTCACCAGAATGTAAGCTTCAGGAAGACAGACACTACTTCCTGTTTGCCTCCGCCTTTCCAGCACAGAGGGATGTTCAGTGACTGTCTGCTGTGTGTCCTCAGCCAGAGCTATATGGAAAGACCCCTGAGTGTCCCCCAGAAGGCCGAGGTTCAAATCCCAGCTCTGCAGTTGATATGACAAGCTGAGTGACCGCTGACAAAAAAAGCCCCTCAATCTCCTCAATGAAATGGGGCTGATAAGAGCTAACACATTTTGAGAGTGGAGCATGAGGAAAGAAATCGTGGCCCACGATAAGACTTGACGACTTGTTTCGAGGCTTGCTGGAACCCACAAGTCCATTTGGAAATAACACTCTGAGCAACAATAACGGCATTGTTAAGGGTCGGCGGCCTCTTTCTTAGCCATCTGCAGCTTCTCTGAGCTCAGGATGAGGGTCTCCACGGCGAGCGATCCACCAAGCTAACACCATCCTGACTCTTGCCATCCCGGGTTGAGGGGGGTTCGAAAGAGAGTTGGCTTTGTCCAGCAGAGCTGTATCCCACCTACTTCGTGCAGAGTCTTGGGAACTTGTTACAGTTCTCCTTGAGCACCCAAGGAGCCTGGCTGTGCCGTTTGCTTTGATGTCTTTGATTAAAGACAAAGGGCAGCAGTGAGCTCATGAGTGCTTTTGAGCTCTTACTGAGCCCCAGGCCCTTGAGACCCCTCAGCTCCTGTCATCTTTCCAGCCGCCCTCTTCAGTGGGGACCAGAAGCCTGGCTCCTGTGTCTGTCTCTGGGGTCCTGTAACCTCTATCATCCCACAGTCGCTGCTGTAAAGCCCTGGCACGTGATGAATCTTTTACAGCATCTGTTTCCATCTGAGCCAGAAAAAAAAAGCCAGTCCTTTGCATTGAGTACCAACAAATCAAATAAACGTCAGCATTCCATCAGCCCGCACCTAACCTGGGCCCTTAGTAGAACTTCGGCAAGCATCGGGGTCACCGAATGCTTGTCGGCACAGAGGTTCTGAGCCCGCCAGCAAAGGTCGGATCAAGTAAGCCTGGAGCAAGGCCCCAGAACCTGCATTCTCTGACTTGTTCCCAGGTGCTGAAGGCACCACTGGCCAGGGATCACAGCCTGGAGCTGCTATGATAAGAGAGAAGAGAAGGCACACTATTCTAGGGGAGAATGGTGTGCAGGCTGGTCCTCCGAGCTGTCGAATGAATTTGGGAAGATTTCCAAAGTGGTTGAGAATCCCTGACCTGCTTATCCCTCATCACCCTCTAATTCCAGGGCAGAGAACCAGCTCACCAGGGCATCCAGCTGGGGTGAGTTATTTGTCTTTCAGAAAAGAAAATGAAGCAAAACATAACAACAACTCCCCCCCCAAGGCCACCCAATTCTCGCCCAGGCTGTTTGTATCAGAGGAGGCCCCTGGTCAGTGCCCAGAAAAACCCAGCCATTGTCCTCGCCGGGGCTGGGGGGTGTTCATCTCAGAGTCCGTGCCAGTTAGCAAATTGCCAGCCGCAGAATGAAGCTGGTTCTGTCTCTGTCTCCTGCCCACCTTCATGAATGATTCACGCTGCCCCGTGCTCCATCTGCCTCGCCACTTCAGGCCTTGCCGTGACCGCTCTCTGCCTTTCTGTCCCCAGCTGTGGAACAACTACTTTCATCTAGCGGTGGCTTTCATCACGCAGGAGTGTCTGCAGCTGGAGCAGTTCTCCCACGCCAAGTACAACAAGATCCTGAGCAAGTAGGTGGCACGCGTGGCTCTCAGGAAGGGGGGGGCGGGGAGAGGTGGCGCACGGGGTCCTCTGAGACCATGCCTGAAGCCAGCACCTTTGGTTCCTCCTAGATACGGGGACATGCGGCGTCTGATCGGCTTCTCCATCCGCGATATGTGGTACAAGCTTGGTGAGTAGACGCCCCGTGCAGACGGGCACATCCGCACACCCCTCATCTTTGCAGACCGTCTGTCAGGAGGCGACAGGGATTTCAGCAGGGGGAGCTGGAAATCACCCGTTATCACGGCACACGCCCTACCCTCCCTCGGGGTGCCCACCCACCACCCGGGCAGCCCGCCCATCTGCTTCTGCTCAAGGCTTCTGGAAGCTAAAATGGGACTTAATGGAAGGGAGGGCACCTTGGCAGTGGGAATAAGGGAACTCACTTGTCATATGTGGGCTTGCTGCTGGTTGGGCCACCCTGCGGCCTGCATGTGACCTACAAAAGTCCCGACAGCCTCATGGGAGAATCGGTCCGGTGAGAGATGAGGGTCTGTGGTACTCATGGGAGGGAAGAAGAGAGCAGGAATGGTATCAGGAAGACAATTATCGAGGGGTCTGATTATGGCCAGTGCTAAGATCTTGACATCACCTCCTACAAGGTGGGAGGAAAAAAATCCACACACACACACCTCTTGCTTTTCGATAGCACAGCGGGTAGGGCGTTTGCCTTACAAGCGGCCAACATGGCCGACCCGAGTTCGATTCCTCCGCCCCTCTCGGAGAGCCCGGCAAGCTACCGAGAGTATTTGATATGCCAGACACAGTAACAACAAAGTCTCCAATGGAGACGTTACTGGGCCCGCTCGAGCAAATCGACGATCAACGGGAGGAACCACATGTCTTGCTCAAGGCCTGGATCCTGCTCCATAAAAAAGAAGGGAGGGAGGGAGGGAGGGAGGGAGGGAGGGAGGGAGGGATGAGTGGACGGGCAGATAGCTATGTGGGCGGATGGCTAAGTAGGTGAGGGTAGACGAATGGATGAACGAATAATCCTGATTGATGAGATGATTTCTGTGCCTCCTTGGCTCTGTAGTGTCCGGTTCCCTACTGTCTGGGCTGGGATGCTGCGCTCTCAGTAGGGCCCTTCCTGGGACTCAGCCCCCCTGGCACTGCTGCTGCTACCCAAGAGCTCTCAGTGTGCATCACTCCTAACCTGACTTCCTGCCCGCCCTTTCTAACAGGGTCCATCGGTGCAAGAGAGGGTTGATGGCTAGACAGTCCTTTGGGGTTTTCTACTCGTAGCTGTCACTGGGCTTGGGCTCTGGGTACTTTGTCACAGAGGACTTTGGCCTGGCCCCCAGGACCAAAGGGAGTGGGGTAGCAAGGCCCCCAACACACTTGCCCTGTTTTTCACAAGTCATGAGCTAAGCCAGGAGACGGGGCCATGCTGGGTGCAGCTGTTTCCCCAGGCTGCGCTTGGGGGAGGAGAGAGAAACTGGGGGTGGCAGCAGAACTTTTATCTTTATTTTCACCCCTGTGCCCAATCGAATGGAACCCGCTTTCTTCTCTAGCTCTGTATTGCCGGGTGGCCTGAAAGAAGGACGGGCTGTCAAGTCAAACCCGGAGAAATCTCAGCAAAACAGGGTTCTTTTGACCTTGGGGGTAAGGTCATTCTGTACTGGGGGGCACTGTGAGATACTTAGCAGTACCCCGCCCTTTCCTCCCTGACACCAGTGCAAGCCCCCTGACGCCAGTCTGCAAAGTCCGCAGACGTGGACGAGCTACTTCCGAAGCCCACAGCCGTCGAGGAGTTCCAGCTGGCACCATTTCCCCAGGCACGCACGCCTTTCTTGGGCT
The DNA here is from genome assembly GCF_029834395.1 of Sorex fumeus. Taxonomy (NCBI): domain Eukaryota; kingdom Metazoa; phylum Chordata; class Mammalia; order Eulipotyphla; family Soricidae; genus Sorex; species Sorex fumeus. The sequence goes on along the minus strand of NW_026606154.1, from coordinate 738,067 downwards.
TTTTTATTTCTGACTGGCTAAGGACAGAGATGTAAGTGACAGTCTATGTTTCACCCGGCACAGCCCAGCCAGTGCAGGCCAGGGTGGTCACCTCCCGCTGCCCTGGGAACCCCGCGTATGGCGTGGGGGCCAGACATGTCTAACGTGACCACTGACCACACGGCCGGCACGCTCTCTTTTCCCAGAGTCCCGAGCAAGCCACGAAACAGTATTAAAATGCATTTTCCAGTATCTGAATGCTGAAAATAACAAATTGAAAGTTTTTTTAAAACATTGGAGGTCCGTGCAGAAACGGGGGGCCCAGACAGGGCGTCCACACGCATTTGTAATCTCTGCTGTACAATAGGAAAGACCGGACAAGGCCGTGGCGGACTTTCTTTCCCAGCTCCCATTGTCAGAGAAGGAAAACAGGCGTACGAGTTGTGTTTTGGCCCCGGCTCTTCCATACAGCCTGCTCTTCTCTGAATATCCTGCGTCTCCATTGTTTTGCACACAGAGATTTTATTTAGATATAGATTATGTTTTGGCAGACATTCCCGCGCTCCCAATTATGCTGATGAATGAAAAGATGTTACCGAATATTCCACCTGCTTCGAATCACAGATCATCAGAGCCGGGAAGGCCCTTTAGGGATGATATTGCCTAGCATTTTTTAAACATTTATTTTTAGTTGAGGCCCAATTAAAAAAAAAAAACTCATGCTCCACACATAAATTGGATGAGAGCTGAGCTATTGTAATGGAAGTGGTGTCGTTGAGGGGAGAGAGGGCAAAGCCCCTTCCATGAGGTGCCCCTAAAATACCCCCACACAGGTCCTGAAGGTTCTCTGGGAAGAAATTCTGACGCAATTTAGAGAATTGTTCAAAGCTACAGGTGCGACCCAACCCTCTGTTTCACCAAGAGGGAAATGGAGTCCCAGAGCGCAAAGAGGCATGTGCAAGGTTGCAAAGTCATTTTGAGGTAGACCCAAGCTTTCTGGCCAGCATATTTGTCCTAAAACAGCACAGACTCTTTGAGGCTCGCAAAAACCTATAAGATAAATGAATGTACTCGAAAGCGATACCGGTCAGAGCTGTGACATTGCAGAATCAGATGCTGATTGGTGACTGCCTTAATCAGAGCAGATTTATCAAAAGGGGAGGGGAAACTTGCTGAGAAGGACAGGGCCAAAGTCTCTGTTATGGTCGGGACCAGTGGTGCCCTGCGTCCTGCTGGAGGTCCCTGCATCTGCGATGGACCTGGGGCTCTGTCCCCCTTCCTTTGATGACTCCCCTGCCGTGCTCACATCAAGCCCCCCAGTTATCCCAGCTGCTACTGCCAGAAGTAGTTAGGAGAGGTCACACCGAGCTTCCGATTTGTGCTGCAGAAAACAAGGATGCTTTGGCTAAGAGGGCCAACCCTGACACCTCTTGGCCTGAGGAAGACTCCAGAGGAAGAGGAAAGCTCATGTGCCTGCAGGGGGCTCCAGTGACTAGTTAGGTATGTGGCTGATTAGCTGCGGGGCTGTGTCCTCCCTGGAAGAGGGGGCAGATGAAGGCCTGGTTCCCTGCCACTGTCGTCCCCCACTGCTTTCTTCTCGGTACTGCTCAGTGACTAAATGCACTCACCCAAACCAGGACTGAGGGCTAGACACTGGCTACACGAGGGCCCAGTACAATCAGATCACTGCATTGGATCTGTGAAATCAATCACAGTACACTGTGAAATGCCCAAGATAGTGAAAAGTAGATGCCGTCTCCGGACCCAGGCCAAGTGCCGTGCGTGTCTCTTTCCTGCTAACTCAACCCCAATGTTTTATTGTTGGTGATTTTTTTTCCCTGTGATTACTATTTTCTCAGTTAAAAATTCCTTGTAGCACAAGGCTGGAAAGATATTAGAGCAGGTAAGGCACTTGCCTCTCACTTGGCTGGCCCTGGTTTGATCCCTGGCATCCCATATGGACCCCTGAGCACCGCCAGGAGTGATTCTTGATCACAGAGTCGGGTGTGGCCCCAAAGCGAAATAATAGCAATGATGATAATAATAAATCCCTTGTAGGAAGTGTCAGACTAGGGGCCCAACTTTGGACAAAATAGAATCAGCAGAAACAAGCTCTAGGAAAACTTTAATCTCTCCATTGAAACATAAAGGAAAGAACAAATTCAATAAGCCAACCCACGTTTTGCTCAGAACCCTTCCCTTGCCATCCTTCTTTCCCCTTCTGGAAAGCAGGGAAGCACCTTGGAAAGCAGGTGTAGTGGCCACCTGGCAGCCAGGAGGAGCAAAGTCACCAGCTGCAGAGGGAGAACCAGCTTTGGCCTGACCACCTCTGCTGCTTTCCCACAAGGGAACCAGAGCAGAGCTTAGTCCCCCCGCAGCGGGCAGATTTCTGTTGCATCCCTTACTGGGAAGCCTTCCATCTGAGCCCCTACTTTTGTAGACAAGGTCACCAGAGATGACCAAGGACATTCTCAAGGTCAGCAGCAGATCAGCTCTTCAGCGGAGGCAAAAGCTCCTGTGTCTTGATTCCAAGTCTTATATTCTCAAAGCTTTTTCCTTCCTTTTTTTTTTTTCCTTTTTCAGAATACACACATTATCTTCGAAGGATATGAAATAGCCCAGCTCTGTTTTTCAGAGCCTACTGATAATGAGTAAATCATAATTCATGTTAAGGTTTTAAATGTTGTTTTAATGCCCACTGCAATCAGGGCCTCAGGACCGTGATCATCAGTATCGTCATCTCCTTCTTCTTCTCATCAGGAAGAGATTCGAGCAGCCCTGTGATGATAGGGTAGCTAATTGCAGAGACATCCCAGGCTTGAAGATTATTTAAGATTCTTTGGGGAAAGTCTAGACAAGTGTGTGTGCGCGCCTGTGAGTATATGTGCATGCGTGCATGTGTGCATGCGTGCGTGTGTGTGTTTGTGTGAGTATATGCGCATGCGTGTGTGTGCTTGTGCGTGCGTGTGTGTGTGTGTGTGTGTGTGTGTGTGTGTGTGTGTGTGTGTGTGGTTTTGTAATTGGGAGCTCTCGAAGAGAAGTCTTGGGGAAAACTAGCACATATTGTGGCCCAGGCCAGGCTGCTACAGGGTTAACTCCATTTGTGTTTTTAGGTCCTGGCATGATGCCCACTGTAATGTACTTTTCCTGATCATATAGCTGCATAACATTTGATTTCTGCTTGGAGTGAAGCAAGCACAGTTTGCCAAAATGGCTTTGCACTTAACCATCCCACACTCGCTTGGGTTAACGTTGGCCTGCGGTGTTAACAGTTCTTTGTGAGAAGGGAAAGACGAATTTCAGCAGCTGGTGGCGTGGCCTCCACATGTGGGGAACTTTGAGAACAACTCACAATATTTTTTAGCCTCTGGGGTGTTCCCTGCTTGGTGCTCAGCTCCAGGAGCAGGTGGGAGGGTTGGAGAACTCTAAGGCAGGGAGGAGCCCCCTACCGAGCTGAGTGTGGAGCCGGCTTCAGGGTCTACAGAGCAGCCCAAGAGGACTTGCCTCAGAGGGAGACATCTGGTGTGGCCCAAGGGGCCGGGCACAGTTTCTTCAGACCTTCAAGTCTAGTTCTGTGCCACCTTTTTTCCGTTTTAAGGACTGTGACATTACTGTGGGTCTGCCTGGCTAGTCCATGACACTCTCACTGTTTCCCTTAATCACTGCTGAAAAATAAAGTATTACTTTACTAAGGCCTAAAGTAATACTTAGGTTTCAGGGATTCAGAAAGTCCATTTTGAGAAGTTATTATCTGCCCGCAGGACTGGAGCAATAGCACAGCGGTAGGGCGTTTGCCTTGCATGCAGCCGGCTCAGCAGAGCCAGGTTCGATTCCTCCGCCCCTCTCGGAGAGCCCGGCAAGCTACCGAGAGTATCTCAATATGCCAAACACAGTAACAACAAGTCTCACAATGGAGACGTTACTGGGCCCGCTCGAGCAAATTGATGAACAACGGGAGGACCGTGACCGTGACCATTATCTGCCCACCATAGCACTGGATGCTGTTGGTTGGACGGATGGATGGATGGATGGATGGGTGGATGGGTGGATGGAGAGATAGCTCCCTAACATCATTCCTTCTCTAGCAGCCTCTCCCCAACCCTGAGTAAAGCACACTTCCTTTGGCCGGCAGCACCTCTGAAATCTGAAATCCTTTCCTTTCTGCCGTTAGTCGTCCCCCAGCAGGTCCACCCTTGGGTAATACCACGTCTCCCAGTATCATTTCATGTGGATGTTGATGAGAAAAAAAAATCATCTCTACTTTCATGGAACAGAATGACATGATTTGAGGACACTCTGTCATTTTGTATCATTTTTGTTTAATGTCAATTTCCAAGAACTTGTCCCAACAACTCTGTGAGACACACTGTACCCTCAGCTGGTCTGAGCCTCTCTGGTCCAGTGACTCTCCCAGGTGCGTCCTCAGCCAGGATCTCAAAGATTTCCTCTTAATGCCCTTTCCATCATTTCTTCCCTCCTCCTCTCCCTCCCTTCCTTCCTTCCTTCCCTCCTCCTCTCCCTCCTTCCTTCTTTCCCTTCTTTCTTTCCTTCCCTCCTTCCTTCCCTCCTTTTCTCCTTCCTTCCCCCTCCCTCCCTCCCTCCCTCCCTCCCTCCCTTCTTTCCTTCCTTCCCTCCTTCCTTCCCTCCCTCCTTCCTTCCTTCCTTCTTTCCTTCCTTCCTTCCCCCTTTCTTCCTTCTTTCCCACCTTCTTTCCTTCCTTCCTTCCTTCCCCCTTTCTTCCTTCTTTCCCACCTTCTTTCCTTCCCTCCTTCCTTCCCTTTCTCTCTGCTTTCCCTCTTCATTCTTTTTTCCTCTCTCTCTTTCCGTCTCTTCACCTAGGCCATCTTCCTTGTGCCCTCAGACCCTGCCTTCACTCTTTTTTTGTGGTTGGTTGGTTGTTTGGCTGGTTGGTTGGGGTTGGGGGCGGCATGTCTGCCTGTGTTCAGGGCTTCCTTCTGGCTTTGTGCTCAGGCATCACTCCCTGAGGGGCTCGCTCAGGGGACCGTATGTGACGCAAAGGTTCAAACCCAGGTCAGCTGCATGCAAGGCAAGTGTTGTCTCTCCCTCCCACTGTCTTCATTCTTAGAGTCTCCTCTGGAGAATCATGATAACTGCGGCCATTGCACCGATTAGCATCCGAGACCAGAGAAAACGCGAACCCTTTCAACCCACACACCTAAGCTCTTCTCGGCTCTCTCATTACTACCAAATCCTTCCCCAAAGCCTGTGTAATTTGGCCTTTGGATTTATCCCGCTGGCTTATTGGCACTTCAAAAGCCCTTTCTAATTGCTGTCTGCTCCCAGTGAGACTCTGCTTCCATGATCTGAAAACGGCCTTCTCATAGAGTCCCTTCCCTGCCTTTATTTTAGTGCAGCATCCGGCGTGTGTCTTGAATGAGGAATTTCTTTTCCTGAAATAACTATGCATTCAATTAGCCAAAAGCGTGCTCCTTCTCTCTCTCTCTCTCTCTCTCTCTCTCTCTCCCCCTCCCTCCCTCCCTCTCTCCTCCTTTCTCCCTCTCTCTTCCCCCTCCCTCCTCTCTCTCTCTCTCTCTCTCTCTCTCTCTCTCTCTCTCTCTGCACCTGTGTCTAGAAAGGCACATAGATGCAGATGCATGCATTTGGATTGTCTGAACACAGACTCCAAGGTGCTGAATTCCACATTCCATGTCAGTGCAGAGACTTTCTTTCATGGATCATTGTGGGGGCCATTGGGATCACACTGAATGTAGAGACCGGCACCCCTTCTCCTCGCTCCCCGTTCTTCCAAATATCTCTTCAACTGACTGCGCAAAAAAAAAAACCCACAACTGACTGCAGGTCCGGACTGTCTCAGAAATCCTTCTTCTCTGGCGTGTCCGCTCTTTATTTTAAACTATCTTCAATAGCCCTTTTCAGACCCTGTGCCCTCCTGTATCTAAAGGCCTTTGTTCCATAAGCAATTTCTCCATTCCATGGTGGCTTATCTGACAGTTTCCCATTTACCTTCTACTTATTATTGCACTCGACTTTGAATTTTAAAACCCCACTGTGACTTGAAAACGACTTAAAGGATCTTGAAGGACAAAATCAGAAGCCTAGATTAGCAATTACTATAAATCTGGCAGAAAGAAAGAATTTTTCCCCCCTGTTTGGACCCATGTGAAGACTTGCGGCTCAAATGTAATCCAGACGCGGCCTCGAATGAAGCTGGTATCCTGGGAAAATGTCTTTCTATTCCACACAGCCCTCTGCTGATTTCCCCTTTTCACTCTCACTCGCGGAAGAGATTCCTGAGATGATGTCTTTGTTATCTGAATTCTGGGGAAATTAAGCCTCGTTTGGGCTGAATAGAAATTCCTTCTCTTGTTGCCTTCCCCATCGACTGCTTTCTGCAGCGTTTAGTGAAGCAACAGTGTCTGCTAAGGGCCAGCCCGCTTGAGTCTCTGCCCTTTCTCTGGCCCGTGAAGACCACCTGGCAGTGGAGGCAGTGAGGGGCTCTGGGGCTTGTGAGGAGGAAGAGGCAGGGACAGCTCAGAGATGCTTAGCTGATGTGTGTCCCTACGCATGCAGTGCTTGGCCATAAACTGGGCTGGGTTTCCAGGCTCGAGGGTGCAGAGTTGTTCTGGGGGCCTCTGGGGCCACACTCAGCCTCCTCGTGGTGGGGGGAGACTTTGTGAAGGCTGCTGGGAGTCACGACCACCCCCTCTTCAGCAAACCTGCCTGCCCCAGTTCGTTTGAACCAAGCAGCACATTAGCTAACGAGGGGCAGCCTGTCCTGACACCCCGCATACAGCCGTTCACGTCTGACAGCAACCCCGGGAAAGCAATGCCAGCGTCTCCCCAGGTTGCAGAGGAGCTCCTGGGGGCCGTGAGCTCTGAGCTTTGCCCAGCAGGTCGAAAGAGGGAGAGTCCCTGACTAATCCACGCAGTCAGGCTCTAGGGGCCACGTCCCTAACCCTGAGTCACTTAAGATATTAAGCCCCGGACTCTGGGTTCCCAAGCGGTGAGACAGACAGAGACACCAACTCGATAATGCAAAAACAGTAGGAGTTTTATTCTGCTATACTGGGGTCGGGCAGGAGCGATAGCACAGCAGGTAGGGCATTTGACTTGCACGCAGCCAACCCGGGTTCGATTCCTCCGCTCCTCTCGGAGAGCCCAGCAAGCTCCCAAGAGTATCCTGCCTGCCCAGCAGAGCCTGGCAAGCTCCCTGTGGTGTATTCGATATGCCAAAACCAGTAACAACAAGTCTCACAATGGAGACGTTACTGGTGCCCACTCGAGCAAATTGATGAACAATGGGAGGACAGTGCTACAGTGCTACATACCGGGGTCAACTATCTCACCCACAGAGTGGTCTCTTGATAGAGACCCGACCTTCAAGTACAAGGAATTTATATAGGGTTTGATTACATAAGCAGTACATGCCTTCTTGTTTCAGAAAAATCTTGCTTAGTTACCAAACAAAGGTGTTTGGGCAAGTGTCTAGGGTACCAGTGGTCAGGCAACAGTTAAACAATAATTTCCAGTAAAAGTATTAGTTTTATGATTACCTAGGCATCTCATTCTTTTAGGGTTAACAGAAAGCAACTTCTGGGGCATTGTGAGAACTGATTAATTGAGCCCACTTGCTGAGCCCAATGACCTTTCCCTGGTGGGCTCAGGTTGGCTAGGTACACATTGCGTCATTGCTGGGAAACTGAAACTGACTGAACCGAGGCCCAGCTGATTTTGCTGATTTCTGCGGGCCTGTCATGGCTGCACTCAGGCTTGGTCTGTGTCTCACTCGGGCTGAGTGCCGGGTACACACAGGTTTCTCACTGCACTTGTCGTGGAAGGTAGGGATCGCCATCGCAGTTGGATGCGATGCGTGTCCAGACTGCATCGAGAGAGAATCCAGGAGCTGGGTGATCTAACTCGCATTCACCAGACAGCCCCTAAGCACGTGGCACGCCGACGCAGAGGGGGGCACAGACCCCATGTCTGCTCAGAGAGAACTCTTCGCCGGGAGCCAGAGGTCCAGCAGTGCAGGGGTCTGGCCCCCTGCAGGAGGGGTGGCCATTCCTCGGCACATCTGGCCATGCGCCCCCACCCCAGGTGTGCTGGGGGACCACAGGCAGGGAGAAGGTTATCAGCAGAGGAAAGTGCGAGTTCAGACTCAGTGCGAGTCGGGAAGATGGGGATCAGGTGTCGGTGGCTGGATCGCTGAGAGGAATCAGGGGTGCAGAAAGGCCTTTAAACGAAGTAAAAAAAATTTAAAAAAAGGAGAGCGAGAGACAAGTGTTGATTTGAGTTCCCCCCGCTGTGCTGCTTTAACTCTGTCCCAGCAGTCGCCCTCTCAGACGCACACAGCCAAGTGGCTTGTTCCCGTTTGGGACACGTCACTGGCCGGAGTTTGTCTACCCGGGGGCTGAGGAGCGCGGGCTGCGTTGCAGATGGCCCCAATCTCAGATGCCCCCAAGGGGCGTGGCTCGCACCCCCCAGCAGGCCCCGTTTGCAGAGGTGGCCGGGCACTTGACAAGCCTGGGAAACAGAGGCCTCCCCAGCCCAGGTCACTGGCCTTCGTGGCGGGGCTCGGCAGAGCCAACCGTGTGATCCTGCCGGAGTTGATAAATGCTGAGTGGTCCTTTGGTGCAGGCTCCCCGGAAGCCGCTGTGTCACTGCCCACCAGTGTTTTCCCAGCCCCCGGCCTCCCTCTCACGTGCTGTTTTGCTCTAGCTGTGGTCTGTGCAGGACCCGGGCCTCATGACAACGCTTTCACATGCCCCTGTTCCTCTTTCCTCCCAGGCCAGAACAAGGTCTGCTTCATCCCGGGCATGGTGGGCCCTATCCTGGAGATGACGCTTGTTCCCGAGGCTGAACTCCGGAAGGCTACCATCCCGATCTTCTTCGACATGATGCTGTGTGAATATCAACGGAGTGGGGATTTCAAAAAGGTAAAGTAATAATAACGATAATAATGGACTGGAAATTCCTGCCCTTGTCCCTTCTCCAGAGTTCCACCTGCCTGGAACTGTCGGAAGGGGTCTCTTCCTGTGTCCCTTTGCAGCTGGCCAGTGGGCACTGGTCATATGTGCGCCTGCCAGAGGCCAAAGCTTCAAATGCACTTTCCCTTCATCAGGGTGGGGGCCGGGGTTGCTGGGGGCCCAAGGAGTTCCACAGCAGGGATGCAGGGTGAGCAACTCATGTAAATCCCCAGGGTCTCTGGCCAAGTGTGCTCACGGAGATGCTGCTCTCACTTGGTGGATGAGGCCTTTGGGGGGGGACACCCCAACCAGGACCCAGAATCCTTCCCACAGGATGTTCCGATCAGGGGTTCAGTACCGGCCAGTTGAGTTGGCTGCTCTCTCCAGGGTGCCTCGGGGGGGAGGGGCAGATCTCGCCCTGGCGTCTCCTGCAGCCTCCTCCCCCTGCAGCCCGCAGCCCTTCCCCTGTATCCTCTCCAGCCCCCGAAGATTTGTCCTGAAATAGGCACCGCGGGCAGGTCCTCAAGTCACGTGATTTTGTCCCTTCATCGAAGTGGTGATGAGGAGGTGGGGGGGAGTATGCCAGCCAATGTTAAATGAAATGATTGAATGAAATCATTTCAAGTGTCTCCCTTTTTAATTCTCATTTTGTTGAATCTCATTTTCCAAAAAAAAAAAAATGTTAGGAGAGGACTTCAGTTTGTAATCAACTAAAGGGTAGTTGATTACAAACTGCCTTTCCTTAAAAACTCTTGGGAACGTTCCCTCTTCTTGCTCACTGATTCTCTGTTCCTCACCCAGTACAGCCCAGACCTTCTAGCCCTGCAGGACTCTCCTCGCTCTGGGCCTTCAATGGAAATTTTGAGCCATTGTTTCCTGCTTTTCTCCGATCTCCATCACCCCCATCCTAGGGCTCTGAGTGAGCATTCTTTGCACACCGGAGGCTGTGCTCCCCTTGGCTCTGCCCCCAGCCCTCCTGTATAATCTCTGCACTGTTGCCAAGTGACGAAAGGAAAGGCAGCGTCTGGAGTAGGGTTCCCAGGTTAAATCCTCGGGAGCCCACAAGTGTCACCCGCTCAGAGCTCCCTGAGCCAAGGCTCGCATGATGCACAGTGAGCAGATTCGTTTCCTTCCCGGCTGTACCTACATAAGAAGCCGTGAGGAGAGACTCCTTTCTGCCAGGTGCTCCGGAAAGCATCTTTCTAAAGGAACTAGAGCCTGGTGGCTGGGGCGATACCCCAATGAGAGGGGGCTGCGGGGCTGCGGGGGGTGTCTAATCCCAGAAAGCCCATGGCCAGCTGTACCCTGGGCGTGGAACCTGGAAAGAAATTAGGCTGAGGGTTTCTCTGGCACCTTGGGGCTGGGGGAGGCGGAGCCTCAGGCTGAATGTTGGTCAGCATTTTGCCATTTGCTGCCCTTTAAGAGGGGCGCAGCGCCTGCAGATTGGGGGAATGTACAGTGGGTCCCACCTGAAACGAAGGGCTTCATGCTCGCTCTCAGTGCTCCTCCAGAGGTGGGCGCCCCCTGGCTTAGGAGACGTCCTGGAGACTGCAGAGGGGGACAGTCACCGCCCCGGCGGGTTTGGCGACCTGGCCCCTTCCCAGGCTTGCTGTAGTGGTTTCTTGCCCTCAGGGGCTTCCCAATCACGGGGACCCCCTGTTTTCCAGGTCAGCCCGGGGCCCTGTGCTGCAGACAGGCAGTCCTTGAAAGCAGGATTCCCCAAAGCTTCTCTTCCTCGCTCCCTTATCGAAAGAGACAGGGCAATCAGGCTGCCTAATGGATGGAAATATCCATTTGGCAGATTCCTCTGAGACTGAATCTTGGCGTGGAGTAAGTTGGTGATCCAAATGGCTGATAATATAAGGTGTAACAGAGCAAAGCAGTTCCACGAGTATGTCCCGGGCACCTCCTGACTCCCGGACACTGCTTTGGAGGCCGACAGATTTGCTCCTTATTAGGTAATACACGCGTTAACCTCTCTCGGTCTCAGTGTATCTATAAAGTTGGCATTATAAATACTGCCGGAGCTTTCCCACTGCAGGCAGAGGCTTGGGGAGCTGTCGAAACTCCTAGGTTCCCCCGCTCACCTGAGGCTATTCTGTACCTTCCCCCAATCTTTTTTTTTTTTAATTTTTATTAGTGAAACACCATGAGGTACAGTTGTAGACTTACAATTTTTTGTGCTTGGGTTTCAGTTGTACAATGATCGAGTACCCATCCCTCCACCAGTGCCCATTCTCCACCACCACTGATCCCAGTATCCCTCCCACCCCCCATCCCCCATCCCACGCTGCCTCTGTGGCGGGGCATTCCCTTTTGTTCTCTCTCTCTTATTGGGTGTTGTGGTTCGCAAAAGAGGCGTTGAGTGACAATCATGTTCGGCCTATAGTCTACTTTCTACATCCATCTCCCATCCTGGGAGGATCCTCCCAGCACCCTTTATTTGGTGCTTCCTTCTCTATCAGAGCTGCCTTTTCCCTTAGCGTGTGTGACTGGCCTCCAAGCCTTGGAGTAAACCTGGTACTTATCCTGGTACTTATCTCAGCTATTCTTGCCTTCCTGCAGTCTTGCTCTGCCCAGCCCAGGATGGCCAGTGCTGGGATCCTAGTCCCACCAGCATGACCTCTCTGCCCCTCATGCAGCCCCATCAGCCACCTGGGCTAGAGGAAGAGCTCCCTGCCCCTCAGCAGGGTGCTCCACTGGCCAAGCTCCTCCTCCTGGAAGGGTCAGGGTGAGCCAGGTGATGAAAGCAGCCAGCATGCTTAAAGCATCAGCAGGGGCAGCGACACAGCAGAGAAGCACTAGGGCACAGCCAGGCCCCTAGGACTCTCTCCCCTCGCCCCCCAAATCCGACTTCTGTGGGCTCCTGTGGCTGCTGACTTCCACACATGTGACCTGCAGGGGCGCTCCCAACTCGCACCTGCCTGGCAGGAGTGGACGAGGCCTCATTAGGGAGACCCCTCCCTGGAAATGTGGGTCCATGAGGCATAGGCTTGGGAGGGCTGGGCCAGTCTTCCCCAACGTGGGTGGATCATGCCATGCCCTACGGTCTACTGGAGCTAAGGGGGTGTGGGGGGGGGGCAGCCATAACCTCAGGTGCATTGAGGGCCCCTTCCTGATAGTTCTCTTAAGGAAGATGTATTTCTAGGGATGCTGAGTAATGATTTTTTTTAAACAGGCGGACATAGGCTCAGTAAGTTTGGGGACCTCTGAGGGAGCGATCATGTGCTCAGTTCTGCGTATTGACACTGTTTGGGATGGGCCTTCCACGGGCACATGATGTGAGGAATGTATGTGAGATCCTTGCTCTCCTCTCCCTTAAAGCCCAAGCGGAGGTGGTGCTTTGACTCAGTTTCCTCATTTGCACAACGGAGACCATGCTCTCCGTCCATCCCCTCCCACGTTTTTAAATACTGGGTGAGACCGTGATACTCCTGGGGGTGACAAGGCCACCGGCAGCCTGAGGAGAATTGCTAGCCACTGTTCTTCCCGACCAGGCGCCACGTGCCAAGTTCGGCCTTCCCACCTGCGGTTCCCCATTCTCCCTCCCCGCTTCCCTGAAAAGTGGGTGCTATCTTCATTCTGTGCATGGGAAAACCGGCTCCGAAAGGGCCGCTAGCTTGCCCAGCCTCAGTTGCATGCAGGGTGAAGTGAGAGCCGGAAGGAAGTGGACCCCGGTGGGCGCAGACGTCTCTGGTCAGAGCCAAGCGCCACGTCCAGCCCAGACTCTGCCCCGGCTGTGCTGCTCTGAGAACTCTCCGTCTCCAGCACCCTGAGGGCTCAGGCGTGGCGGATGTCAGGCAGCTCTGCACACTCCCGGGCACCCTGTAATTTTCCTCCCCGCGGGCTCTTCGTGACCCCAGACAAGTGCTTATTTACCGCATCCACACTCGGCTCTGAAGGCAAGTGCGGCTCCCAAGGAAGCGTGCCGACAGTTACTATTGAGCCACTCAAACAAGAGGAAAATGCTCCTTTTCTGCCTCAAGCTGCTTTTCAGTAACATTCAGCAGCAGGAACAATAGCAGACGCAGCCCCTGAACGGGAGGAAGGCCCAAGCAGCCTCCCGCACTTCCCAAGTGCCTCCTAGCTAAACTCTCCCCCAAGCCTCCAACTATTAGGGCTGGGGGGGACCCACTTCTGTGCCTGTTCTAACGATGGGGGGCCCACAGACTCTGGCCAGGTCTGCCCTGGGCCCTGGTTTTGTAAGTAACAGTCTTCTGGGGTCACCCTCCGCCTTCCCGAGTGGCTGCAGCACTGAAATGTTTCCTGCTTTAAAGGGAACATTTACCAACCCCGATGCACCTCTGAAGCCCAGGGTCAGTAGGATCCACCAGCTTCCCTGAGATGGTGCAGGGGACAGAGGGGACATTTGAAGCCAGGCAGCCTGACCCCAGCGCCCACTCCAGGGCCCCAGGCTTGGTTGGCATGGGAGACTTCTTTTTATATATATATATATATATTTATTTTTATTGAGTCACCTTGAGATACAGTTACAAGCTTTCATGTTTGAGTTTCAGTCATACATAATCAAACACCCATCCCTCCACCAGTGCACATTCTCCACCACCAATGTCCCCAGTATCCCCCACCATCCCACCCCTCCCCGTGCCTCTAGGGCAGACAATTTCCCTCATACTCACTCTCTACTTTTGGGCATTATGGTTTGCAATACAGATACTGAGAGGCTAACACGTTTGGTCCTTTATCTGCTTTCAGCACACATCTCCCATCCCGACTGATTCCTCCAGTCATCATTGACTTAGTGATCCCTTCTCTATTCCAGCTGCCTTCTCTCCAAGCTCATGAGGCAGGCTTCCAACTGTGGGGAAATAATCCTGACCCTCGTGTCTACTGTCCTTGGGTGTCAGCCTCATGTTATTTTATATTCCACAAATGAGTGCACGCCATTCTATGTCTGTCCCTCTCTTTCTGACTCATTTCACTCAGCATGATACTCTCCAGGACCATCAACTTATAAGCAAATTTCATGACTTCATCTCTCCTAACAGTTGCATAGTATTCAAATGTGTAGATGTACCAAAGTTTCTTTAACCAGTTGTCTATTCTCGGGCACTCAGTTTTTTTTTTTCCAGATTCTGGCTATTGTGAACAGTGCTGCAATGAGCATACAGATGCAGATGTCATTTCTACTGTGCTTTTTTGCACCCTCAGGATACATTCCCAGAAGTCGTATTGCAGGGTCAATTTCTAGTTTTTGAAGGAATGCCCATATTGTTTTCCAAAAAGGCTGGACCAGTCGGCATTCCCACCAACAGGGAAAGAGCGTCCCTTTTCCCCCACACCCACACCAGCACTGGTTGCTTTTGTTCTTTTGAATGTGTGCCAGTCTCTGTGGCGTGAGATGATGTCTCATTGTAGTTTTGATTTGCATCTCCCTGATGAATAGCGATGTGGAGCATTTTTTCATGTGCCTAGCACGGAGACTTCTGCAGTCAGCCCTGAGCTGCAGCTTTGGATAATGCCATGTCCATCTGTAATGCATCGGCTAAGGGGCACATCTCCTATGCAGCAGGACAGGCCTAGACCCCGGCAGGTCGACCTCCATCAGGATACCCTGCCTTCCCATCGCCCTTCCCTCTGAGGCGCTCTCCCTCTCACCCTGCCTGGAATGCGCTTCCTCTCCGTGTCTTACCACGACCCACAGAGGGCAGGGCCGTCAGAGCCCTCAGAGCCTTTGTACACCTGAGACTCCTGACCGATTGCTCCTGCCTGTTTCATCTTCATGCAAGCGTTGATTATAAATCTTAAGAATGAGCTTGAGTACCTTGGGTGGGAGAAACCTCCCCAATTCTCCTTCCCCTCTCTGTTATAGCAGTTACCGGCTCTTATTTCTCTTCACTCTCTGGAAATGTTGAGACACACGGTTCTGTTTCGTATTTTCAGTTCCTAGTATTGAATCGGAACACTTGATGAACACTGCTGAAAGCTTTGGTTAAAAGAATAAATTGACTCGTTTCGACACTGAGCCGTCTCGTGTATTAATATTGATTTTCCCTCTCCGACTTCTCCAGTTTGAAAACGAGATCATCCTCAAGCTGGACCACGAGGTGGAAGGGGGCCGTGGGGACGAGCAGTACATGCAGCTGCTGGAGTCCATGTAAGTTCAGTGCCCCGCGCGCGCGGGGAAGGGCGGGCAGCAGGCCGGGGCTCTGGGGGACACTGTCCTTTCTGAACAGCTGCTGGGAGGGTCATGGGCACTTGGAGAAAATCCACTTGGGGAAGAAGCCTCGCCTGCTCTCTGATCCCTGGAGTGGCTGTTCTTTTGCTATTGAGGGGCTGGACCAAATGAAAAGAAATGTTGCTGAGTTGGGGAAGGGGATCTGATCCTTGGAATGGTCAGCTTCTGCCTGTCTCAGCCAGGAATAGCTCTTGCCCTTGGCTCCTTTCTCTTTGTTAACTCGGAGAGAAAAGCTTAGTCCCTTTGACTCCCTGGGGGATGGAGGGAAAGGGGTGCTAGTGCTCAGAGAAGCATCTGTTCCCAGGAAGTTGCACCAAGACAGTGTGGGCCTGGACACACCTCTTGTCTCTTGTCAGCATCCAGCCTTGGGCCCTGTGGGCAGTCCTGGTGGGCGCTGTGGACTCCTTTGCTTGGGGTGGGGGGAGAGGCCTTCATTCGGATTGGTTAGGGTCCACCTGAACCATGCAGTTCCGTGGCTCCTTGCACATGGAATCCCTGTCCTGTCCCTGTGAGCACCCCTCTCCATCTGTCACTTCCCTGAGTCAGCAGACGCTCACCCTCGGCCCCGGTCTCCAGGCTGATCATCCTGGGGAAAAGGTGACATTTTGTCCAAGTCACTGTTTTTCTTAAAGTTCTAAGAAAGGAAAATCTAAATATTGAACTGAAGAGGAGCCGTGGACAGGTGTGCCGGCAGTGTCCGGTGTGGTCAGAGGAGGGTTCTCTGTGGCAGTCCTCGGATGGCCAGCGGGGCTGCCAGACCCTTCCCGAGCACTTCATCAGAGAGTCCTTAGAGCTCGAGGAAATGAAAGACAGCTCATTATTTCTCTCCAGAGATAGAGATGTGAATGATTTTTACAAAATCAAATAAGCCCAACCTGTGAAGGCCAGGCACCATGTTTAAAATTTCTAAGCCTCACTCTCCTTATCTGCAAATTGGGGGTTAAAAAAAAAAAGTTTCCGAGCTCTGAGTTTCATTTAAAAAAAAATAAGTCATGTCATATGCTGGGCATGGTGGTGTGGTTTCCAGAAGCCAGCCTGGAGCCCAGGAATATTGGGTGCTGTGGGCTATGCCGGGCCTGGGACTGTCAGCGCTCGGCTGATCCTCAAGGTCACAGCTCACTTCCGGGGGATGGAACCCCCGTCTTTCCATTCCCTCACCTGCGTGATGAACTGTTTTGTTTACTTAACAGAATTGCTCTGATGATTTCTGAAGAAGAATGATGCGTACAGCATCTGCTGCAAAATAAATAATTAAGAAAAATGTAGTCCTTAATCAAAACTTTAATCAATCTTGCCCTAGCGGCCTGAGGGCCACCTGAAGGTGGGCCTGTTGTATTTTGTATTTCTTTCTTTCTTTTTTTTTTTACTTTTCTGTATTTTTTTCCCTAGCCCTGCCTCCCCAAATGCCTAATGCCATGCCTAGCAATGAATAGATGGTTAAGGATTTTTCATTTTTGTTTTGAAAACTTTAAATATTATTAATATGACAACGAATGTAAATTACTCTAATCATTTTTGCATATTTAAATAGAAAAAAATGGAACATTATTCTCCCCTGCCCCCCACCCCTTAGAACTCTCATTCATTGTAGTCACCATTAGGGCTTAGTGTTTATCCTTCCTGACCTTATAGAACATGTTTGCCACCACAGAAGCAGGAGGCAGACTGGCCCCTCCACTCCTAAATTGGTGATGGAGAGCAGAAATGCTGGGGCCAGACTCTTGGGACTGGGTGATCTTATACGTGTTGCTAGACCTCTCTGGGCTGTGGTTTCCGCATCTGCAAACCTCCCATCTCATTAAGCTGTGATGGGAGATTAAACACGTTCAGATTTTTAAGCTGTTTGATACCTGAAACCTGGTAAGCTGTGTTGAGTTGGTTTAACGAAGAACAAATACTGTTTGTAAGGTCTCATTTTGTCATTGAACTATCTATTTTGTAGAGCTTTTCATGTCAAAGTGTATTGATCTCTCTTGCTTTTTATGGTGTTATTGAATTACATTTGTGACTATACTTGAATACCATTTTATTATAATTTATGAACATGTAAGATTATCCCAACTATTTCACAGTTTGATACTGTTTGAAAGTCTTTTTTTCAAACCGTCTATTTTGTTTAAATATATCCTTGCATACTTCCGGGAGTTTTTCCATATAAGAGATTCCCTGAAGTTGAACTACTGGGTGGTAGAATATATGAATTTATAATTTTGAAATATCGTGTGAAAATAGTCCAAAAAAGAAAAAAAACTGTGCTGCTTCACTCCCTGTGTGAATACCTAAATATATATATATATATATATATATATATATATATATATTTTAACTTCCAGTAGTAGTGAAAAAATTTCAATTCTGTGATACTGTAAGGACAAGCAAGTATATGAAGAAGTGAAATGAGTTGATGAATCCGGAGGCCCTGGATTTATCTGGAATAACAGTTGTTTTGTTAAGTAGCACTGTAGCACTGTCGCAATGTCCTTCCATTGTTATCTATTTGCTCGAGCGGGCCCAATAAAGTCTCCATTGTGAGACTTGTTGTGACTGTGTTCGGCATATCGAATACGTCACGGGGAGCTTGCCAGGCTCTGCTGTGCGGGCGAGATACTCTCAGTAGCTTGCCGGGCTCTCCGAGAGGGGTGGAGGAATCGAACCCAGGTCAGCCACGTACAAGGCAAACACCCTCGCTTAAATGGGCCGGGAATGGGAATATTTTCAACCCCACCCCACATCCTGCCCCCACTTCCAGCACGGTCTTCCTCCCATGCCTCTGCACTCATCATCAGTCCCCCTCTCCCCCCGCCTGTCCCCACAGCCTGATGGAGTGTGCCGCTAAGCACCCAACCATTTCCAAGTCCGTGGAGAACTTTGTCAGCCTGGTCAAAGGCCTTCTGGAGAAGCTGCTGGATTATCGGGGTGTGATGACAGATGAGAGCAAGGACAACCGCATGAGCTGCACCGTGAACCTGCTGGTCTGTGGGGCTGGTTGTTGGGGAACAGCTTTTCCCCGGTGTGCCTGGATACATTGCACACTGGACCCAGGCAGACATGGGGCAGAGGGTGACGGGCACACGGAGAAGCACCCTTCGGGAGCAGCTGATGGCTGTTCACCTTATTGCCAAATACACACATTTTGTAGAGGGTCTCGGCTTACAAGAAAGTCCAATCCCACGAAGTTCAGCACCACTGGCCTACCACCTTCCCTCCTCTGCTTTGCCCCAGTCCAATCCCAATCAAGGCTAGATGCTGCAGTTAGGATGACTTGCTAAGCGTACATGACAGTTCCTGTGTCTTGGGCTCATGTGACCAGGAGGTCGAGTGAGGCTCAAGGCTAAACACCCGGTGCTGGCTGGCACCCTGTTCTTGCCAACTTTGCCCAGATATTCCCTCTTCCGAGGCTTCGCTTCTGGGCCGCTTTGCAGGGTCAGGTCTTATCTGCACCAGGGTCTGTCGCCCTGCTCCACAGCTGGTCATCGCTGTCCCCCACAGAGTCAGAGGGAGGACCTGGGGGCAGCCAAGGGCTCAGTCTAAGGGAGCAGGTGAAGGGAGACCAGACATGAAGTGGGTCCCTGTACAGCCAAAGACCAGGCCAAGCTTCTGAGCCTGAGTTTCCTTATGTCACAAACGGAAAGGGACATTCCCTTGGGCATCACAAAGAAGGAAGGTGGTAGGGCAGAGGGGCTTGAGAGGCAGCCCCTATGAGTTCTCATCCTCTCTCTGACAGCAGAGCAGGCTCAGAAGTTCTGTGCAGCTCGAGTTTGCTTGCCTGTTGCAGGGGAAATGAAGAGCGCCTGTTTCGTTAGGTTGAGCAACCCCGGCCCATGGCCAAGTGGGAATCCCACCCCCTGCCCTTACGCCATCCCACACATGAGCTCCCACACTGGCTCCACACAGCTGCCTCCATCTGACCTCAGGACGCTCAGAGGCCAGACAGCAGCAGGACCTCAGCCCCCTGTCAGCCCACCCTAAAATGCTCTGAGGAAATGGCCTGGGCCCTCAGGCCTGAGATATCCGACTTATGAATGCCCACCTGCGCCATTTCCAGCACTCCAAATTACAAATCCTGGCTCCACGCCCCTCCTGTATGGTCTCTATTTATTCTGAGTAGATTCTCTTTTTTTAATGACCTAGATATTACCATCAAATTTTTTCCCCTTTTTGGGGGTTCACACCCAGCAGTGCTCAGGAGATATTCCTGACTCTGCACTTAGGAATTACTCCTGGCAGTGCTTGGGGGACCATATGGGATGCCAGGGATTGAACCCAGGTAGGCCACATGCAAGGCAAGCGCCCTACCCGCTGTACTATCGCTCCAGGCCTGATATTACCATCGATTTTCAGAATGCAAAGGAGAATCTCTCAGCCAAAGGGACCCATTGCCGATCGCTTCAGCAGGCCCAGTTCAAACCAAGAGCGCAAGGAGGGCTTTTCCCCGGAGCTTCACAGTTGGTGGAGAGGTCGAAGCTGCTTGAGGAAATTGGCCTTCCACACACACACTGAGCAGGAAGGAGCCTCAGGACAGGCAGTTCCATAGTGGAGGCCCTGCTAGCTCCATGCCACACCAGCCTGTAGGAAGAGGGTCCATGAGAGCTGAGATCTGGGCTGGCCCCACAGCTTGTGAATGCTCTGACCCCATCCCCTCACTGGGCACGCCCCCTCTCCCTTCCTCCAGGCATTGGGCATCCTTGGGTGCACCAGTTGCCAAACTAAGTTTCTTCTCAAAGTCTGACTCACGGGTGGGACTCTGATCTGGCTCCAAACTGGTAAGGCACTGGCTTTGGCGCGGCTCAGTGCCCTGCAGTGCCTGCTTTCCGGGCCCGCCAGCACCGCCAGGAGTAGCCCCTAAGCACCAGCCAGTCTGAAAACAGACAAACGGACAAGATACACAGGCTTAGATTCCTGGTGGTGGAGCCTGGCCTCAGCGCTCCTGTGAATGGCCCTCAGCCCCGGGACAGGGTACGGGCTTGTCACATGTCACCGAGCTTAAAGGGGTTTGGGCTGTGGACTCTCGTCGTAACTCCTGATCCTTCTGCGACCCCTAATGGTACTCCGCTAGGAGGAGGAGTTGGGGTCTGTTCTGTCACACTAACATCACCTGATGGCTGCCGTTATTCTGATTCCAACTCCGAGTCGGGAACTCCAGAGGTTCCAGCTCCAGATTCCAGCTCCAGAGGCTTCTAAACAAAGCAAGCCTGGGGAAACGCTGCCTTTCCCCTCGACTTGGTCAGAACAGCTGTTCCCATGCTAGCAGCCCCCTCCCTGCCCCCTCCCTCCCCCAGCACCCAATGGCTGAGTTACCGCCCGTCTCCCTTTATAGCCAAAGGTGCACGCAAGTGGTGTCCAAGGTAGAATCTCCTGAGGGTTTTTGAAAGTAAACGTTCGGGTCTTGCACCACACACACACACACACACACACACACACACACACACACACACACCTAGATAGCAAATAGCAATCTGCCTCTCACTCCCGCCCCTCAGTTCTCCACCCCTGCACACGGCACAGAAAAGCTCTCATCACTGGGTTGTTGTTGTTTTTTTTTTCTCCCCACCTAGAACTTCTACAAAGACAACAATCGAGAAGAGATGTACATCAGGTAAGACTCTGGTGTCATAATCCCAAGACCCGCTGTGTGACTCTCCTGTCCAGTAGCCGTCAACAGCTCCCCACTCCCTGCCGGGGGAGCAGCTAAACTTATCTTCTTGATTCTCGGGTTCACTGTGTTCAGAGTTCTGTCAACCGCCCTCCACCCTGCCTCCCCTCCCCAGGCCCCAGGGCGCCCCCTCACCCCCGCCCCCAAGCTGTGCTGGTTTTCCACAGCCTCACACAGGCCTCTGCGTAACCAGCCTGTGGATGAGCTGTGACTGGCCGGCAGCTCCTCAGACTTCCTTCTGGTTTATGAGGCATGTCCCGAGACTCCTGGCCAAGCCTGTTTCAAAGGGAAAACAACCCGGGCAAGCTGGAGACCGCTTCCTTGTAGGCGTTTTTAAGGGTTATTCAGCCTATCAGGATGGAGTTTTGGGGACATTGGCCTAGAGCAAAGAACTCCCTTGCCAGTTTTCCTCAGAATCTCATTTTTTTTTCCTCCAAAGTCTTTTATTACTGTTATTTTTACTTGTTTCAAAAATAAAGCATCCTTATTACCAAACCAAAAAAAAAAAATACCCATAATAAACAGATAGGGAACATTTTTAACTGAAATAAACTCTCATCATTCGTACATATTTCTAGGTCCTTTGATATTAATATATAGATTGAGTTTTTTGCAACACTCAGGTCATATTTATGTAATTTATTCTTTGCTTGACACGAATTCCATGTCAACTGATGTATTTCAATATCATTTTCAATGAAACTGTGAAATTCTTTCCCCAGTAGGTAATATAATTTATAGAGCCATTCTTTTATTATTGAACATTTAGTTGTTGTTTCTAACATGTTTCTAGCATAAATAACGCAGCAGTCCAATTCTTGGATATATGTATATATATTTTCGTGCATATCTGTATGAAGCAAAAGCTGCAAAGTGACGGGGTAATGAGCAGGGTGTTTTCTTTTTTTTTTTTTTTTTGCTTTTTGGGTCACACCCGACCCGATGATGCACAGGGGTTACACCTGAGTCTGCACTCAGGAATTACTCCTGGAGGTGCTCAGGGGACCATATGGGATGCTGGGAATCAAACCCTAGTTGGCCGTGTGCAAGGCAAATGTCCTACCCACTGTGCTATTGCTCCAGCCCCAACCAATACGGGACTTTCAATCCATCCTTTGTATTTTTTTTTTGTTTGGGGACCACACCCAGCGGTGCTCAGGCCTTACTCCTGCCTCTGCACTCAGGGGTCACCCCTGACAGGCTCAGGAGACCCTACAGGGTGCTAGGAATTGAACCCGGTTCAGCCTCGTATAAGGTATGCGCCCTCTGCGCTATTCCATCCCTCCAGCCCTCCACTTTTGAGGCATTGTGTCCAAGCCTGAACTCATTCTGCTGTTATTGCCACGTTTTGGGGCACTTAGTTTAGTATTATTCCAGAAATACAAGCTATCATTTGGATAGAAAGATAATTCCCTAGAGTTGCCTAGCTGGAGTAGTATTCATAATGTCTAATTTCAACATATGGATGCAGTAGCACGAAGTTTTGGGGTCTGGAGGGCCCCGGCTTTTGGCCTTGTTCTCTGTTTTTCCTTCTGTTCTAAGGGTTGGATGAGGTGCTCTAGGTGAAAATCCTGGCACCTGGCTCCCTCCCTCCGCCTCTTTCCGACTTTGGAAACACAGATGGCCAGGCCCACATTTCCCCAAGTTTCAGAGATCTGAGAAAGATAGTAATCTAGGAAAATCACATCATAAATAGGGCATGATCTGAAATGTAAAAATACTTGCAATTGGCTGCCAAATAATTTGTTTGCCTTGAGATTCTTACATTAAAATTTTTAATTTCCATCTTCCCTGGGACTGGAGAGATAGAGCAGTGTGGATGGGGTGCTGGCCCTGGCACACTGCCTTCTCCTCTTACCAAGCAGATGTACTTCTTTCCACCCAGAAGGCCCAGGAGAGAGAGCAGGTGGTGCCCTCTCTGGGCCGTTCCAGAACCCAGCATCCTGGGAAGCATGAGAGCTCGGGCTCCCAAGGAGACGAGCCTGAGGCCACACCTCTGCTTTTCCAGTTACTGACACCTGACATCCTTCAAGATATTTCTTTCCCTTTCTCTTTCTTGTCACTGTGCTTGGCCAGGTTCATCCTTGCTGAGTCCAGGCGGGGATAGTTCCCAGGTTATAGTTTTCTTCCTCTGAAACATGGGAGTCCTCAGCATGCCCGTCGTCTCCCTGAGTGTCACGAGGATTCGGCACTCTAAGGCAGTCACACTATGCACCCAGACACGAGATGCTGTCACTGTCACTCATAGCCTAGGGGCTTTTCTTGTGACCCGAGAGGTATCTACATGAGTCCTGGTCCTACTCCCCACCTCCTTGTCTCCTGGTAACCATGGCCGTGTCCCCAACAGGTACCTGTACAAACTCCGCGATCTCCACCTGGACTGTGAAAATTACACCGAAGCTGCCTACACGCTCCTGCTCCACACCTCGCTCCTAAAGGTGCAGCTCCCCTCCCCACCCCCATCTGAGACCCTGCCCCCACCCCAAGCCCAGAGGGCTAGACAGCAAGTGGAAGAGTTCAGCAGAAGAGAAGAAAGAATTAGCCAAATGCATTTTCTTTTGAGTGTGTGTGTGTGTGTGTGTGTGTGTGTGTGTGTGTGTGTGTCTAAATCTCGGTCTGGCAGGTTCTTCATTACAGGGCCTGATCACATAAGATTTTCCGCGTCCTTCACATTTCTCAGCCACAGTAATCCCAGGATATGTCTCGGGGTTTTATATAACATCCAAGCCATTTGACATGACATCCAAACATCAGCTTAAGACTGCTAGCTTGCCCAGAGAGCTCATTTTGTCTCTCCTGGAAATGTTTCTGCGGCTTCACAGAATCAGAAGTATTTTCTTTGGTTTCTGAAGAGCTGGGCCCATGTCTCGATGGGCTCCAGATAAAATTGCTACAAACTGCATGAACGAACTGAAGGGGGTGTGTTGGCCCTTCCTGTTGGGAAGGACGGCCAGCACCTTCCCCGCCTGAGTTCCAGCACCCAGGGGCTGGGCTGTCGCAGGGCTGGGGACATGCGTGCCTGGCTCTCCTCACCGTGTGCCCGTGGTGACCCGTGTCCTCTCCGTGCAGTGGTCAGATGAGCAGTGCGCATCCCAGGTCATGCAGACGGGCCAGCAGCACCCCCAGACCCACCGCCAGCTGAAGGAGACGCTCTACGAGACCATCATTGGCTACTTCGACAAAGGAAAGGTAACTGGACCCTGTGCTTCCTGTCTCTGGGACCCCGGCTCCCGGGAAGGCCGGTCCTTTCCAGTCTGTGGGGACCCTCACTCCCGGGAAGGTCGGTTCCTTCCTGTCTGTGGAGACCTGGCTCCCGGGGTCAGTTGTCTTATCCCCCACACCCCATCTTTCTGCAGGTGTGGTCAGCAGTCCTCGGGCTGACCACTCTTCTCTCCATCTTCGTCCCCAGTGTCAGCATGCTGGGCCATTGAACAGGCCCAGGAGATATCCCTGGCTTCCTCCTTGTCCCTGGTAGATCACTGTTCCCGCAGGAACTCAAAGGACTGGCAGCAGAGAGCAAACCGTACCTTTCTCGGTCTTTCCTTCTCAGTGACCCCCACTTCCGCTCAGCAAGCTCCATGCATGGCCCAGGAGCCCCCGCAGGCCCTGCTCCCCTCTCACCCTGCCAGGCTGCCCCTCGCTCACAGCTCTGTGCCACCACTCTCTGCTGCCCCAGAGCCCGGGCTCTCGTCTTCCGGCTTACCCTGTCTGCCCTTCACAGTGTCTGATGCCGGGATTGGCTCGGATGGCCCCTCCTCCGACCACTGGTCACCCTTTGACATCACTTGATCACTTTGTGTCCACTTGCTTGTCACCTGCCCACATTAGCCTACCGTGAGCACCGAGATTGGTCTTGTCCACTGATGAATGCCCCAGTGGCCAGCATCGATCCCCGAGTGCAGGATTCCCCCTCCCCAAATGCACATGGCCCAGATGAATGGAGTGGACATAGGAATGACACTGGGCACCCTCCTGACCCCAGCTAGCAAGGGTGAGGTGTTTGGCTGGGTGGGGGCAGAGGGATGCCACACTCTGTGTTCCCCAGCCTGTTGCCTCCTGTGAACTTTCCAGTATCACCAGCCCAGGTGATAGCGGGTATTCCGTGAGTGGGGCTGAGGAGGTGCAGCTGGAGCGCTGCACATGGCCGGACCCCAGGAAACCGTGTGAAATGTGCACTCCCGTCCTCAATACCCTCCTCCGCCTTCCTGGGTCCGGCTGAGAACCCCCCTTTTTTCTTTGAGTCCTCCCGTTACTGAGAGCCTTGCCTCTCATCTGAATTGCAAGGCCTCGGATGACTTCGTAGGGCATCACTTACTAATGAATTTTGTTTGGTCCAAGTCTCCCCACCTTCCCTGGAAAGATAAAATGAAGTAATGTCTGCAAAGAGCTTATAAATCCCCAGGAGCCGAGCGGTCGGAGAACACTGTTCTCGTAATTCATAATTACAAGCCTCTCGAGGGCAGCCCGCCTGCCTGCCCGGGACCCTCCGCCCTGCTGGCTTCCAGGCGGATCTTGCTGTTCTCTCCATTGGCTGAAAGCCGGCGGAAGGCCCACCACGCAGAGCAGAGAGGGAAATGGGCTCCTCCCGGAGCTCAGGGTGTCCGCTGAGCAGTGGGAAGGTCGGGATCTGACTGCCCGCTCCCCGTCAATGTTGTGTGGTGATTGAGGAATGCAGGGGTGGGGTCGGGGTCTGCCAGGATCTTGTGGAACAGAGAGGAGAGCATGGATGAGTACGATTCACTCTCAAAGCCACTGCTGTGGAAGCTTCTGGAATGAAGTCCAGCTGCATCGCACCCCTTCCTGCTTGCTTTCCCCACACCTGGGAGCTCGTCGCTCTGGATACACACCCTGGATTTGACTCTGTGCCATCACCCCTGCGTCCCTCAGGCCCAACTATTCTGTCCTTTCATGTGTATTCTTTGATTTGACGGGAGGCGTGGGGTCACCCCCGGCTGTGCCCAGGGCTTCTGGCTCTCCTGGACCATAGCGGGTGCAGGGGCTCCAACCCAGTCAGCCTGTCCAAGGCGAGTGCCCTCTCTGCTGTGCTGTCGCTCTGGCCCTGTCCATACACAGCCCCATTTTATGAGCAGAGACAGGTCTTGTACCCGTTTATATGTGTTCCATCACTGCACCATCCCTGGCCTCCGTGCTCTGTGATGAGCACATGTGTCTCAGAGAAACCAGTGAGTTTCAGGTGCGTGGGGCTGAAAAAGCTCTAGAACGAAAAAGATCCCAGGCATCGCCCCTCCCCAGCCCCCTCCCCGCCCACCCTCCACACCTCTGCCTGGTCCCGATGCACAGGGAGAGCCTTTCTAGCTATTACAGTGGGACATCCGCCAAGACCTTCACTTGTGCCAAACAGTTCCGTGATCCAACCCCGGGATCTTACCACCGGCTTCTTGTTCAGCCAGAAGAGAAACCCCCAGGCCCAAGGACTTGGTTCCTCCTGGCACAGCAAGTGTGTTTAAGACACTCGCCAAGAGGTCCATGGGCTTCCAGCCCCTCCCCAACACACACACACACACACACACACACACACACACACACACACACTCAGCACTTGCACTTCTCGTGTGTTTTTCCGCTCGACTGCAGAGAGCACTTTACTCCGAAGCGCACAC
The DNA here is from genome assembly GCF_029834395.1 of Sorex fumeus. Taxonomy (NCBI): domain Eukaryota; kingdom Metazoa; phylum Chordata; class Mammalia; order Eulipotyphla; family Soricidae; genus Sorex; species Sorex fumeus. The sequence goes on along the minus strand of NW_026606154.1, from coordinate 711,667 downwards.
TGCCTCCTGGCAGCTCTCCTCCCGCCTCCCCACCAGCCCCCAGCTTCTCCATTTAGGGGCACCTCCCACTTTGAATAAACCAAACGTGAACTAGTCACGGCTGTCCCCGAGTCCGCCCTGCCTCTGGAGGGCTCCCCAGCCGCCATGGGCTGCGCGGCAGCGCCTCTTGGCTTCGGCCATAGACGGAGCAGAAGGAAGGGGTCTCCAGACTGTTCGCTGAGCTGGGAAAGGATGACTCGAACAAATCCTCATCGCTGTTTTGTTTTCCATATCCTCCTCCACCTCTCTCCTGCCCTTTGCCTGCTCCCGCCCACGGAACCCCTTTATGGTATCATCTTCCACTTCTGCCCAAATTATACAAGGTTCGGTTTCACTTGTACCGGTTCAGTAGCAAACCAAGCACTAGGCCACAGGTGACACCAGGCCCGGCCTTGCTTTCTGCTGGGCACCCACTTTCCTGGGGAGTGCTCCCCTGGGGTCTGGTGCTCCTAGACAGGGCGCTGTGTGCATCTCGAGAACTTGGGGACTTGGGGGTCCACGTGTAGCCTGGTTGGTGGCTGCTCCCAGGCTCACCCTGGAACGCATCTGTCAGGCAGAGACAGACCCAATGCTCCCGGGAGAGTTCCCAGGGCGGGCTCAGGGCTGCTCCAGGGGGTCACAGGGTTCTGCCAGCCTGGAGGTGTCCCTAACTCTGTCCCATCGGCCGTCCTGTAGATGTGGGAGGAAGCCATCAGTCTGTGCAAGGAGCTGGCGGGGCAGTACGAGTTGGAGACCTTTGACTACGAGCTGCTCAGCCAGAACCTGGTAAGGCCTCTGCAAGCCTGGGCACCCCGGAGGTGGGGACGGGGTGGGGACAGCTGCGTCCGGGTGGAGAGGGAGAGGGAACAGAAGCAGGAGAGAAGGCTGTGTGGTCGGGAGTGTCTCCTGAGGGAAGAGTCCTGGGACCACTCCCGGCCACCTGCGCCGAGTCCCTTCTGCTCCATCCCACCCCCAACTCTGAGCTGCATCTGCAGTAAAAGCCCCACAAATCACTACGCCAATTAAATGAAAACTCAACTTTCAGCTCTCTCTGATTAACGGATAAGCCACATTAAGATGCTCCCCATCTGGCTGTTCCCCATTAGCGGCTCCGTGGTCACGATTTGGTGGGGGAAGTGGCAGGTGGGGGCACGCCAGCCTCGCCCGCTCATGTGGTAGCCGGAGGCTCCGGCTGGGGACGGTGCAGAGCGTTGCAGAGAGCGCCCACCTTCTCCCGGGCCCCTCACCCACACGCGGCCCGTCTCCAGAGGTCAGCACAGCTGTTTCCAGGAAACAAACTGTTAGTGGGGGAAGCCTTTTGTGGAGGAGACTCTGCTAAGATATGACACAGGCAAACATATGGCCACCTACACAGATGCCCACATTCCCGGCCACAAATGTGGAGGCACACATGCCTTCTCAGTGTGTACACTCAGGCTCCCACACATGGACTTGTTCCCAGTGAACACAGCCCACATGCAGGAACTCCCAGCACAAACGAGTGCATGCTGATTTGTATGCACACATGCACAAACACCTGGCATGCACATGCACACTTGTACACATATCCACAGTCCCAATTTGCACACAGATGACATACTTGGTATAAACATGCACAGACATGCACATGCCCGGTATACACATGCACATATCCACATGTATACACACACTTGGTATGCACGTGCACACATGTACACATTCCCAGTTATGCACGTGCAGACATATATACATACTTGGGATAAACATGCACACATATGCACGTTCCCAAACTCACGTGTACTTGAACACAGACACACTTTCCTAGTACATAGTCATGCATGCATACTTGTACACACATTGAGCACACATACACACCTTTATGCACATACACCAAGCAGACACACATGCTCACTCACACCCAGTGCACACATTATATGCCCATACTCTATACCCATGTGCACAGACCCATTCACATCCATGTGTGCACCCCTGTTCCCGTCCACATCCATGGTACATTTCCTTACACACACACACGCACACTCATATGTCATGCACATTCAGGCATGCCCCTTTGTGAACATGAAGCCAAGACGCTGGCAGTGCATACCCCAGCACATAGCACAGCTTGCAGGGGGCTTGTCGGGAGGGCCACACCTTGACCTCACTCACTGGCACGCGGTGGAGATGTCTCTGTGTGGGAGAGGCTGGCTTTCCCATGCATCACACAGCAGAATGGGTGTCTGATGAGAGGAGAGTAAAAACGGTTTTCAGAGATGTTAAAATGTAAGCAACTGACACATCTCTTAGCGAGCTGCCGAAGTGCATTAGGTGGGATCCACAGGAAGAAGACAGCTACATCCAGGTACATGGTCCATCCCAGACGCCCACGGGGGTATTGGGGAGTGGAATGGTCCTGATGGGGACCCTGCCCAGTGAGCTGAGCTCAGATCCAAGCTTCCCAGCTGTGCCATGAGCTGCGGCTGCTTTATTTGCAGAGCAGAGGTACAGGCCAGGGGGTGTTAGGAGCTGATGCCGCCCAGCTAGCCCCTGAAGGGAGAGCAGCTCAGAAGGCGCTGGGACACAGACGTGGCTGTCGCGGTTATGGGTGTGTCCACTGGTAGGCACACTGGCTCCAGACGGTGGCCTCGCCGTGCCGGAGGTGCCTCTGAGTCGAGCAGCCTTTGTACGAGCTCTGAGTTTCCCCTTTCAGATCCAGCAGGCAAAATTCTATGAGAAAATCATGAGGATCCTCCGGCCCAAGCCAGACTACTTTGCTGTCGGATACTACGGCCAAGGATTCCCCTCCTTTCTGCGGGTGAGTCGGCCAGGGACGCAGCCAGGGCTGAGGGCCCTGGCCTCTCTCTCACGCTGGGGGCAGTTTTGTGCATGGAAGGACTTGATTTTGCAGCCGCATCTGGCTGGACCCACTAAGCGGCCAGCATAAGCCGTCCCTGCTGGTGACAACTAACATCTCCATACGTTGTTAGGGTTCCTAAGGAGGCATAGTCACCCCCAGTGAAAAAACTCCTAGAAGAGGCAATATCCTGCAGGAGCCAAGTCTGTTTCCATGGAGATGTGGTCAGGAGCCAGATGTTGGAGGACTGAATGCTGGTCCTGTCCAGGCCCAGGCCCTACTCACAGGGCTCTTAAAAGACAGAGGAAGCCCGGGGCTAAGGGCACAAGCCTTGCACGCACCTCCCCCCAATTCAGTCTCTGGCACTCGTGCCTCCCGCCCCCCACCCCTTTCCCTCAGTTCTTCCCCCGCCCCACAGGGCCTGAGCAGCACCTTGTCCTCAGACTCACACATCCAACTGAGGCTGACCCGGTCAGCCAAGAACCCCTGCTAGTGGCCCTCAGCACTGCTTGGGAGGCATTCATTAGTAAGTGAAGTTGATCAGAGCAGGCGGGAAGCGTTTGGGTCAGAGGAGGGGGCGGAGAACTTAGGAATCACTCCAGAGGACAGGGGCTTGCAGGGGACTCTCAGCACCGTGCCCAGCCCTCCCCCTAAACCAGTCTTTCCAAAGAACCGGTGTGCCCCGCCCAAAGCTCCCGCCTTCCCTGCTAGGGAAACAATGAAGACACAGGTCTGCTCCTGGCTGGGAGGACCTGCGCCCTGGAACCTCTCATGGGTGTCATTTCTCCTCAGAACAAAGTGTTCATCTACCGGGGGAAGGAGTATGAGCGACGGGAAGATTTCCAGGTGAAGCTGATGAGCCAGTTTCCCAACGCCGAGAAGATGAACACGACCTCCGCTCCCGGGGATGACGTGAAGAACGCCCCGGGCCAGTGTATCCTTGGGGGAGGCCCGAACCCAGGGCCAAACCCGGTCACCCCGCAGTGCCCTTCTCAGCACGCAGAGCTCCTGCCAGAAGCTCTGTCCGGGTGCCAATTTTAAGCATCCAAGGCGGGATTCAAAGATGCCCCCCGGGAGATGCTAGGTGCTGCCTTCACTGAGTGATGCGCTCACCCGCTCGTTTGTTTAAGCAGCGCAAACTGCCAAGCCCCGATTCCCTGCCAGGCCCGACAGGAGATTATACGGAGCACTGGAAATTGTAGCCACGAGGCGGTCCTGCCTCCAGGGCACCTATAATCTTGCTAATCAGGCACGTGTGGTTCAGCTCATAGGACCCCTTGTTCTAGTCATTAAAATGCTGTCTGTGCCCGAGGAAGCCATAGCAGCTGGGAGCAGGAAGGTTCTCCTGAGGAAGCAGGTGAGCTGCCACAGGTTAGCAGCGGCTGGGGGTGTCCCTGAAGGAGGGACAAGAGGAACATCACGGACACAGGCCCTGATCCGGAAGGAGGCCGTCAGGTTCCAAGAACGGAAATGGCACCACTTTGCGCTTGTAAGGAAATCAGCCTGCCTGGCTGCCCGTCCAGGGTCATTGCCCCCAGCCCTCCTGTCCCTTTCTCCACACCCCTCCCGCCAGGCTGACCTCCTTCCCATCCCTCTTCCCCCGCACCAGGTTGGCCGGTTCTGTTCCTCGGCTCTTTTCCTTCGCACCCCTTCTCTGAGTCTCGGGAAGAGGGTGTCCCCAGAGGGTGTCCCCAGACACCTGATCTGAAATGGCCTCTCTTGCGCTTTTAACACGCCCAGCGAGTCCATTTTGGCCGGCCTGTAGCTCAGGCTTGCTCACGGCGGCCGTGTCCCCGTTGGTGCCCACACAGATGCTCTCAAGCACCAGGAAGTATTTTGTAGATCATAGAAAGGCCGAGACAGCGCGGGAGACGGGAAGAGAAGGAAAGGCTGCTGGGTCTGTGGAGAAGGGGCAGCAGAGGCCGGCAGGCAGCAGGGGTGACTCTGGGGAAGGGCCAGGCGCGGGGCCCGGAGTGTGAGCCGAGGCCGGCAGCATGTTCAAGGGGAGGCTGTGGACACGTCACTGAGCCAGGCGCCTTGACCTGGCCCGGCCCCGGCTCCGCACCCTTTAGCGCAAATTAAGTTACAGCCTTTAAAATGGGCTTGACAGGTTGCGAGGCTGGTCGGCTAAGTCTGCCGAACCTTAATCCAAATATTTTTCCCCCGGGTGATAAATATTCATCCGTAACCTTTTCATTATGCCCGCCTGCCCTTCATGCCTGCTCGGCCATGGTTATTTGCAGGAGGAAATACAGCTGATGGAGGGGCGGGCGGGTTACAAATGTGCGTTTGGTTACCGGCGAGACACGGATTAGGGCGAGGGTGCTGGTGAGTGGGCCTGCACGTGTCCAACAGCCCCACGGCCTGGCTCCTGGGCGGAGGACTGGCCACCCAGTGGCTGCTCGTGCAGCCCCGCCCCGCCCCGATGCCTTGTCGGGGAGCTCCAGGCCACGCCAGGGCAGGTTCAGTGTCATTTCCAGGATCAGTAGGTGTGACCTGAAAGGTCTCTGACTGGGGGTTGGCAAAGGGGCCTGAGAGGCCCGGCTAGGGACAGATGTTTCCCGGGGGGGGCTGGCAGCCCCAGTCACAGGCCCGGGCTCTGCTGTGGTCACGGGGTGGCCGCCCTGGGCCAGACACAGCTCAGAGGCATGCTGTGTGCCCACATTCGACTCCCCTGGAAGCATGAACTCCAGAGTTTGAGTCATGAAACACTCAGTTTCTTTGTTTGTTTGTTTGTTTGTTTGAAAAAATAGAGTCCTGATGGCTGGAGTGATAATACTGTGGGTAGGGTATTTGCCTTGCATGTGGCCGATGCAAGTTCGATTCCCAGCATCCCAGCATAGGGTCCCCCAAGCACCACCAGGAATAATTCCTGAGCGCAGAGCCAGGTGTAACCACTGAGCATCGCTGGGTGTGACCCAAAAAGCAAAATATAAAAATTGAATCCTGTCTCAGCCATGGACCCTGCAGGATCAGGGGGAGAGTCAGATTTGAGTCGTGGACCTAGTTTGCTGCCTCCTGCCCCAGACTTAACCCAGAGCCGTTTCTCTCCCAGAGGAAGTCGTTGGCTTTATGGCTGAGAAGGAAAAGGTTTTCCAGGATATGGCAAAATCCTTCCAGAGAGGTTTATTCATCTTTACGAGCAGCCCCGGTTGACCTGTAGATACTTCCCCGAGGAGGAACAGTGAGTGGGCAGCGAGTGTACGGTGGGGCACTGGCCACTTCCTGCCTGGCAGTCCCACCCCTGCGGCGAGGGCAGGCACCGTCCAGGCATGAGGCAGGGAGAGCCGGGGCAGGGAGAGAGGAGCGTTGCTGGGGTTTGTTGCCTGAGCTCCGCCTGGAAGCTCGTCTGGGAGGACCTGAGTTCCTCACGGGCTTAGAGTCGGGCCCAGGAAAAGAGTTGGGGTGGGGGTGGGGGGGCTTGGTGGTTGATGTGCTGAGCAGAGGGGTGGGGCCTAAAGAGAGGTGGAGGGGAAGCAAGGTCAGAGTGGGGACCCCACTGTCAGCTCCCCGGGGCTGCAGGAGGCCCACCACAGGCATCTCTGACAGACTGGAGCCGGGACAGAGCCCTCTGGCCCTCTGCTCAGCCAACTGCTCCCAGGGCCTCTGGGGCGTGTGTGTGAGTGTATGTGTGTGTCTGTGTGTGTGTGTCTGTGTGTCTGTGTGTCTGTGAGTGTGTGAATGTGTATGAGTATGTGTCTGTGAGTGTGTGTGTCTGTGAATGTGTGTGTCTGTATGTATGTGTGTGAGTGTGTGAATGTGTATGACTGTGTTTCTGTGAGTGTGTGTGTGTCTGTGAGTGTGTGTCTGTGAATGTGTGTGTCTGTATGTGTGTATGTGTGAGTGTGTGAGTGTGTGTGTGAGTGTTTATGTGTCTGTATGTGTGAGTGTGTGTCTATGACTGTGTCTATACTGTGAGGTGTGTGTCTGTGACTATGTGTGAGTGTGTGTATGAGAGAGAGAGAGAGAGAGCTCAGTGGGCTGGGTTCAGAGACAGGCTCCATCTCCAGAGCTGCCTACTTCCCTGAGTACCACCAAGAGTGACCCCCCCAGCTGGGAGTAGCCCCTTGACACTGCCAGCTTGGCCCCCCAAACCACAGTGTAACAGCTGCAGACTAGCCCGGGTTCTCACACCTGCCAGCAGGTCTTCCCACACACATCAGCCTCAGGGGCTTGGCGTAGAAACGACTCTGGTTGGCGAGGGTCAGGGGCCCTATTTCCAGCAGGCACTCAGGAGGTACTGCTGCTCGGGGGCAAAGGTCATCCTCGGTCACGGGATGCAGAGCTGTGGGTTCTGTCCTCACTGCGATGGCACTGAGCTGCCTGACTTGGGTCTGGTGTCCTTGTGATGGTCCAGGGACACTGCCTGGACCTATGCTAGGGGTATAGGTCCAACTCTTTTCCTGGGCCCGACTCTAAGCCCATGAGGAACTCAGGTCCTCCCAGACGAACCTCCAGGCAGAGCTCAGACAACAAACCCCAGGCATAGGTCCCAGGCACCTCTGCCTCCCTATGCTACTCTTTGAGATAGGCAAGCAGTGGGCACTGCAGTCAGTGGGACATCGGGATCACCCTGGGGTTGGGCGGGGAGGGTGTCAAGTCCCATTCAACACCTGCTAGCAGAGCCGGGCCCCGAGACTGCTCCTGGCCACCAGCACTGGGGGCTGGGCATTTGGGGAGTGTCTCGGGGCCATCCCAGAGGGTGGCACCTAGAAGCAGCCCTTTGGTAGTGACCGTCATGACCCCTTGACCACGATGACCCCAGATATCCAGTGTTTCACTGTCCAGCCCGTCTTGGATGAACACCCCAGGTTCAAGAATAAGCCGGTGCCGGACCAGATTATCAAGTAAGGCCCAGGGCTCACGGGACAGGGGAGGGGCCCCCAGGGGCCCCCACGCTGTGCTGCAGAGGCACAGGTGCTTGCCTGCCGGGTCTGTTCTGCCTCTTGGGGAATCAACCCTCCCCAAAGGGCTGCAGGAACAGAGTATGGCCACCTTGGCGACCCCAGGAATGCTCAGCTGGCAAGGCCCATGCTGGGCGCATTCTCCCAGAGGGGCAGCATTCAGCTCTGCTCAGGCTGTCCACTTCCGCTGGACGCATGAAGGGACTTAAGAGGAAGCAGTGTGACAACAGGTGGCTGTCTGCAGTCGCAGTGATTTGGGAAGGGGGAGGGGGCGCCCTGGTGTCAGCAGGGCCCCCCCATACCCTTGTAGCACCACCCGGCCCCCAGCCTTTGGCCAGTGCCTGCTTGGCTCACCCCCAGGCAGAGAGCCCTAGGAGGGGAGCCTGATGTAGGGGGCAGCTATCCCCAAAGGAAACCCTTGACAGGTCGCCCCCCGGGACGTGAGGCAGGCGCGAGTGTGTCCAGACCCTTCCCAAGGCCCGAGACCCCAAGGGGCGCTTGGCTCAGGCTCCAGGGCGCACTGCCCTCCCCACCACCTGCAGGCAGTGGACCTGAGTCTAAACCCCACAACACAGCCGGGTCCCAGGCGCCCCCCTCTCTCCTGTCTTTCAGCTTCTACAAGTCCAACTACGTGCAGAAGTTTCACTACTCCCGGCCCGTGCGCAGGGGGCCCGTGGACCCTGAGAATGAGTTTGCTGTGAGTACCACCCACCCCCGCCATCCCTGGGCAGTCTGGACCCTCCTGCCCGAGATGCCACGCTGTCTGCTGCTCACAGGAGCCGGTCAGCAGCATCCTGGAAGGCTGGGGGAATCTCCTTTTTCTTTTTCTTTTTTTTTTTAAGTTTTTTTATTGAGTCCCTGTGACATACAGTCACAAAGCTTTTCATGATTGGGTTTCAGTCATACAATGTTCCAATACCCATCCCTCCACCAATGTCAATTTCCCAATACCAATGTGCCCAGTATCCCTCCCACAACCCTCCTCCCACCACACCCCTGCCTCTATGGCAGACACTTTCCTTCTCTCTCTCTCTCTCTCTCTCTCTCTCTCTCTCTCTCTCTCTCTCTCTCTCTCTCCCCCCCCCTTCAGGGCATTATGATTTGCAACACAGATACTGACAGGCCATCATGTTTGGTCCTTTTTCTACTTTCAGCACACATCTCCCATCCCGAGCGATCCCTCCAGCCCTCATTGACTTAGTGATCCCTTCTCTATTCCAGCTGCCTTCTCCCCCAGCTCATGAGACAGGCTTCCAACTATGGGGCAATCCTCCTAGCCCTTGTCTCTACTTGGGTGTCAGTCTCATACTACATTGTTTTATATTCCACAAATGAGTGCAGTCATTCTATGTCTGTCCTTCTGACTCCTTCTGACTTCCTTCTTCCTATGTCTTCCTTCTGACTCCTTTCACTCAGCATGATACTCTCCATGTCCATCTACTTATAAGCGAATGTCATGACTTCATCTTTCCTAACAGCTACATAGTATTCCGTTGTGTAGATGGACCAGAGCCTCTTTGACCCGTCGTCTGTTCATTGTGGCTCTGTTCACAGTAGCCAGCGTCTCTGGTTCCCCTTCTGCCAGACTTTCGCCTTCCAGATATGGCCAGGGCTCTGTCTCAGGCTCAGCAGCCATCGCAGGGTTGGAGATGCACGTGGGCAGTGCAAGATTCTGTGGTGGCTCAGGCCCCTGTATGTCTCAGATCCTCCCGGAGAGTGATACCCCACTGGGCATCCCAGGGAGCCAGTGAGGAGCCATCAGAGTGGCCGCGGCCTCAGGTGCTGTGGGAAGGAGAGCCCCTAGATAGTTTTCCTACTGGAGAGGGGCTTGGGACCCATTGCGTCTGGAAGCTTGGCCTTAGCTGGAGAATCGTTACCCCTGAGACCCCTAACAAGTAGAGGTGCCCGATTCAGCGTGGCCTCAGACTTCGGGCTGCTCAGACCCATAGTAAAACCTCCTCCTGGACCCCCCCTGAGCACTGTGGAATGTGTCCTGGAGGCCCTGCCCAGTCCCCGTAGCACTGTGCTGAGAACCGCCAGGGGGAACCCTGGGCTTTCTGAAAACCACTTAAGGAAGCCCGCACCCCCACCCCCCTAAAAAAAGACCATGGAATACTTAAATTTGACACGGAGACAGGGTTCCTCTGGGGTGGTGGGAGCCACGTCTGGTACTGCGGTGTTTACTGGGGTTTTTGTGGCTGGGAGGCTCGGGGTCTGGTCAGCTGTGGTCCAGCTTCTCGGGGTCTCATTGCTGTTGCTTTCTGCCTGTGGGTCAGTCCATGTGGATCGAGAGAACCTCCTTCATGACCGCCTACAAGCTCCCAGGGATCCTGCGCTGGTTCGAAGTGGTTCACATGTTCCAGGTGAGCCTGGGGATGCCCCTCCCTCAGAGAAAGGGAGCGGCTCTGTCAGAGTCATGGGGCGGGGGGCCGGAATTCCAGCGTGAGGATTCCACGGGGAGTCTTGGCTTCCAGATTCTTATTTTTATTAAAAAAAAAAATAAAAAAGCGTCGGTGACTTGAGTTACCTTGTAATTGAAACTAAGAATCCAGTCTTGAATTGAACAAATTGGGAACTTCTGGGGTTGGGTGCAGGAGCCTGGAACTGCAACCCGCCATCACCACCTCATATCTCCCCAACCCTGCAGCCTTGCAAGTCACCTCTGTAGGTAACTGCCAGGAGCCCATTTTATAGACGCATAAACTGAGCGTCAGTGAGGAGCTCACGCAGAGGCAAAACCAGGGTTTTCATTCTGAACATTTTCGCTTTAGCCACTTGGATCCTTTCTAGGGTCCTGGGAATTATTGGGTGGTCTGAGGGACCCAGAGGAAGGAGAGAGGAAGCCTAGTCAAGGGGTCAGTTACTGTCAACCCCCACACCTTCCAGCTCCCTTTAGCACCACACGAGATGACTCATGCCTCAGTTCCCTCATCTGTAAAATGGGAGAACAAGTTTTTACTTCACAGTGTTGCTCAGGGATTAAAGTCAGTTCAGACCTGGGAATGGTTCAGCAAGCTCTGTAAATGCTTCCTGAGGTCATCGCTGTGTTATATCTCACCCCCGCCCCTGGGGTCTAGACCAGGCTGTCAGGCGGCCGCCGGGACCTGATGGTCTCAAGGCTGATAGTGGCTAGACCACATCTCTCCTCCTCTCAGGCTCCATCCCTCCGTGGAGAAGCCACACGCCTTACACTGACAGGAGGGAGAGCCCCACGCCTCAGATTCAGACCCGAGCACGTCCTGGCCCAGGCCCTCTGTCTGTTAGAATTGCCCCTCCCTTCAGTGTCCGCACCGACACCCCCCACCTTCGAGCCCTGCAAGCCTGCTGTGGTGGGGAGGGGGTGCTTTCCATGGCCGCCACCCTCCGCCATGCCTGCTTGGTGTTTCACCGTCTGATACGCTGGTCTTTCCGTTTCCCCTGCTCCATTCACATGTGAAATCGACAGTGAAATCTCCAGGTCTTAGGATAGTGCTTGACCCAGTTACATATGTGTTGGGAGAGAGATGGATAAGCCCCCCTGAGTCAGCTCCTACTCCCAAGAGTCCCCACTGTTATCCCCCTCGAGAGCCGCAGAGTTCTCGACTGCGCCCCAAAGCAGAGTCCTCCCACGCTTTTCTTCCACCTGCGTGTCGGCACCGCTCCACAGATGGGGGCTGTGGAACACTGCCTGACTGCGTGTCGAGCAGTAAGACCAAGCATCTCCCCCTCACGGCCAGTCAGTCAGGGCTCTGTGCTGAGGACACAGATGTGGCCCCATCGAGAGGCCGGGGGCGTGAAGGCAGTGGGGGAACCCACCATGGGAGCCGGGAGTCTCTCATTCCTCCCCCCCAGCTCTGCCACCATGTACCCTGGGAGTCTCCGCCCACTGTCGGGGCCTTAAGTGAGCGCCATCGTATGCCAGGCCCCGCGTGGGCACGCAGACGGGGGCGAGAGATAGATAGGTCCCCCTCTCTCCCGTATCACCTGCTGACCTTCATCCAGGTGGTCAGCCTCACCAGACATGCACATGACTCCATCACTGCTGCAGAGTCGGGTCTGTTCCCACATACACAAGATCCTAAAGGAGACGTCACTCTCCATCCCTGCTCCTGATGGCTGTAGTGAGGTTAAGATTTGGGGATTCACAGAGAGCCGCAGAAAAACAAGGAAACCAATCAGTAGGGCTTGACACTCTTAATGACCCTCCTTAAAGCCCATGCCGCTCTGACCGCTGTCACGGCTCCTATGGAAATCTAGGTGCTATGTCGGGCTCTGTCCAGGTGGCCAGGATGAGTTTCCTGAGCATTCGGTCTGCACCCTGGATTCTGAAAGCCCCTACAGGGATGGTCCGCGTGACCGACAGACACGATGACATGGACTAGAGGCTGTGGCTCCCATCAGAAGAGCACAGCAGTCTCCACTTATAGCTCACTGTGTGTGTGCACATGCGTGCATGTGTGCATGTGTGTGTTCATGTCTGTGCATGTGTTTTTGCACATGTGTGTACATGTGTGTGTTCATGTTTTTGTACTTGTGTGTATTTTTGCACATGTGTGTGCATGCATGTGTGCATATGCTTCTGCACGTGCGTGTGTGCCTGCCGTGCCTACATGTGGATCTGACGATCTCGTTTTCCGCAGAGCACCATCAGTCCTCTGGAGAACGCCATCGAAACCATGTCCACGGCCAACGAGAAGATCCTGATGATGATCAACCAGTACCAGGGCGACGAGAGTCTCCCCATCAACCCGCTGTCCATGCTCCTCAATGGGATCGTGGACCCTGCCGTCATGGGGGGGTTTGCCAAGTATGAAAAGGTAAGGGGGCTGGAGCGTTAGCACAGCGGGGAGGGCATTTGCCTTGCACATGGCTGACCCAAGTTCAATTCCCAGCATCCCATATGGTCCCCCGAGCACCTTCAGGAGTGATTCCTGAGTGCATGAGCCAGGAGTAACCCCTGTGCATCGCTAGGTGTGACCCAAAAAGAAGAAAAAAAAAGAAAGAAAAGTGAGGCCCCCTGCCAGGCCCAAGGGGGCAGCAGCGGAGCAGCAGGCTGGCCCAGGGGCCGTCCGTACTGCCTGGCTGGACCTGGCTGCCTGGCCCCTGGAGATACTTCAAGCCTGTGTACCCTCATCCGGAGAGTCCCCAGCCTTCTCTCACCTCCTCCTGCCATCGTCACTTTCTGTGTCGGAGAGAAGAAGCCGGCCACAGCCAGGCCTTCCGTCCCCTTCCCGCCCTCTTGGCTACTTCCCATTTTCCCTTCCTTCTTCAGGAATGCTTGTGGGCTGACCACAGACCAGCTCCTCTCAGGCCCAGGAGCCAGGGGTCACAGTCCATGCCGTGTGCGCAAACCAGGCTTCCATAGATACTGAGAGATCCCCGACAGAAGGCAAGAGGCAGGGCTCAGAACAGGCGACTCCCAAGGGAGATGAGATACTCCAGGCTGGAGTCCCAGCTTTGCTTTGCTTTTTTCTCCGCTTTCCTTTCTTTCTTTCTTTCTTTCTTTCTTTCTTTCTTTCTTTCTTTCTTTCTTTCTTCCTTCCTCCCTTCCTTCCTTCCTTCCTTCCTTCCTTCCTTTCTTTATCTCTTTCTCTCTTTCTTCCTTTTTTTTTGAGCTTCCCGGTATCTGTGGCAGAAAGAGAAGTGTCATCAATCATATGCATCCCATTATCCACTTCAATTATATGTTTCACTTTATCCACTGGGCAAAATCAGTAGTGGCTTCCCGGTAGGGGGACAGAGCCTTTCCTGGCAGCAAGGGGGAATGGAAAGTCCTGGCTTGGTTTTGGCCAAGGACATGAATTAACGGGCCACTGAGAAGGAAGTGGGCATCTGTTCCTGTGAAACTGAGACCAGCGCTGGGAGTGGAATTGGAGCACCTGCTAGGAGGTGGACTCCTCAGCCTGGGGAGCTGAGCTCCAGGACGCACCCCCTGGAGGGCTCCTCGATTCCCTCACACTCCACCCCAGCCCAGGGATTTGGATCCTGCGTGGGTCTGGGCAGGGCCAAGGCTCTGCATGTGACAGTGCTGAGGTGGCGGGTCCAGGGGTCAACCCCACTTTGAGAACCGCTTCCCCTGGGGTAGGAACTCATCTGCCTGTGAACTTATCCGGGCCGGAGAGCTGGTTCTGGGGTGCAGGGGGGCCCGGGAGCAGGGAGCCCCAGCCACCTCTCTGCCCTCCCCAGGCCTTCTTCACTGAAGACTACAGCCGGGAGCACCCCGAGGACCAGGACAAGCTGAACCGCCTCAAGGACCTCATAGCCTGGCAGGTAAAGCCCAGCTGCCCCCTGTGGCCTGGTGGTCTCGTCTCTTCCCGGGGCCTTTGTCCGGCTGCTGGGGGGCAGAGGGCCTGGATTCAGCACCAGCCGCTCAGCCCTCGGGAGCCAGGCCAGGGTGCTGGGGGACGCCCTTCCATCCTTGCTGGCACCATTGCCGCCCCCCCCCCCCCGACTAAATCCCTTCTCTCCAGGTACCCCTTCTCCCTCCTGCCCCTCCTTCCTCTTCCTCTCCTGTCTCCGCCCCCTCCTCCCCCAGGGCCTCTCCTCTCCCGATACCTGCAGAAGTTCCAGGGGACCCCAGCCTCCCTCCGGGCACACACTCCCTGCTTGCTCTGGTCCTCCGTGGAGAACCAGCAGCACCCAGAGCAGAGGCTGGGGGAGGCAGTCACTGCAGAGAAAAGCCAGCTATTGTGGGGGCAGTTTCTGGGACTCTGGGGAAGTCAGGGAGTGAGAAGCACTGGGTACAGCCTTTTTTCTTAAAATAAGGGCTCCTAATTCAGGCCCTGCCCTGCCTCTGCCAATCTATGCCAAGCGAGGCTTTAGAACCAGGCGCCGGGCTCTGCACACACAGTCTTGCCGGAGTGCATCTGCGTCTCTGGAAGTTTCTCTCCCTTCTTAGCCCGTGCCACCTGTGACACCAAGACGCCCCCAAAGTCCCCAGCTGCCCAAGGGCATGGCGTCCCCATCCCTACATGGAAAGCAGGAAGGCCCAGCTTTGACTCATTTTCTTCTTTCCTCGCATGGTTCTGGGGATGCCCGGGGAGGGCTAAAAGATCACATAGACTTGGTTATCCAGTTTCACTCTCAATCCACATCTCTGCCCCCGGGCCTCTAGACCTCTGGTATTTTTTTTTTTAGATTTTTATTAGTGAAACACATGAGGTACAGTTGTAGACTTACAAATTTTTGTGCTTGGGTTTCAATTATACCTCCGGTATTTTTGCCGGATAATGAACTCTCCGGAGCAATAACACAGCAGGTAGGGTGTTTGCCTTGCCTGCGGGCCGACCCGGGTTCGATTCCCAGCATGTTCCCCTGAGCACCGCCAGGAGTAATTCCTGAGTGCAGAGCCAGGAGGAACCCCTGTGCATCGCCGGGTGTGACCCAAAAATCAAAAATAAATAAATAAATAAACTCTGCATGCAGTGTTCTCAGCACAGCTTGCACCCACCTGTGCTCTCTCAAGAAATTCTTGGGGGTAATCCAGAGAAGCATGGCCCCCTCAACCCCTCGCGGGCGCACAGAGAAAGGATACTTGGAGAGCAGCTGCTTGGCGTGACAGCTTCGAAGAGCCCTTTGGAGCTCCGAGCTGTTTCACGTGGCGCCCCCTAGTGACCCTCGTTCCTTTAGCACAAGTCCCCAGCCCAGCCCATTTCAGTAGCCCTGGGTTACTACCAGAAAGGAGAATGACCGAGCGTCATGGCCCCCACCCAGAGAAAGGTCCCCTAACTGGACACCTGCCAAACTGACAGTGAAATAAGTCCTCTGCCTCGTCAGAAATTAGCCTTCCTCAGGCACTGAGGCTGGCTCCTGCTGTGTACTGAATTTGCATGGACCATGTTCCGGGCAGCAGAAATACAGCAACAAAATTGGGCCCACAGAAGCTCCTCTTGGAGCTTAGTTCTAGGGAGCATCTTGCTTCTCAGAGGCTGGTTGGCTTTTCTCTCAGATGTAGCCCCGCCAGGTTTCAGAGGGGAGGGACTGGCCCCTGCCACGCTGGTCTTTGAAAGCCCTCTTTGTATTGATTGCAGCTTTTTTTTTCTTTTTAAAGATTTTCTCTGAATTCACCAACATGGAGAGTGTCTAGAGAATATTCTCCCTTGAAACATTTGGCGAAGAGTGAGAAATGCTCACATAACAAAGCCGTCCAGTCCGCTGATTTCTCTCCCGACACCTGTGGCATGGCCCGGGTGCGGGAGTGAATTCCGCTGACTCCGTAGGCCCCGCCGTCTTCCTCATCCTCCTCCCCCTCCCCAGGGTGGGCTTCCTGCCCCAAAGAGCAGTCATTTCCCATCTCCACCGCCCGCGCACTCCTTCCTAAACACCTCGTTTGCTCCTGCTTATTTCTTTTTTTTTTTCCCACCAGTGGAAGTAGTCAATTCTCTTTTTTTTTTTTCTAATTTTTATTAGTGAAACACCATGAGGTACAGTTGTAGACTTACAAATTTTTGTGCTTGGGTTTCAGTTATACAATGATCAAGTACCCATCCTTTCACCACCAGTGCCCATTTTCTGCCACCATGGGTCCCAGTATCCCTCCCACCCACCCCCATTCCCCCCACCCCACCCTGCCTCTGTGGTAGGGCATTCCCCTCTATTCTCTCTCTCCTTTTGGGTATTGTAGTTTGCAAAAGAGTCATTGAGTGGCAATCATGTTTGGTCTATAGTCTACTTTTAGCATGCTTCTCCCATCCTGGGAGGGTCCTCACAATACCCTTTATTTGTGCTCTCTTCTCTATCTGAGCTTCCTTTTCACCTAGCATGTGTGGCTGGCCTCCAAGTCTTGGAGCAAACTTCCTGGTACTAATCTCAGCCATTCCTGGGTGTTAGTCTCCGTTTTGTTGCTTTATATTCCCCAGATGAATGCAGTCTTTCTGTATCTATCCCTTTCTTTCTGACTCATTTCGCTTAACATGATACTTTCCATGTAGTACCACTTGTATGTAAATTTCATGACTTCATCTTTTCTGACAGCTACATAGTATTCCATTGTGTAGATGTAGCAAAGCTTCTTTAACCAGTCATCTGTTCTTGGGCACTCAGGTTTTTTCCAGATTCTGGCTATTGTAAAGAGTGCTGCAACAAACAAACAAGTGCTCCTGATTTAACCCACATATAGATGGCACCGCGCTGAGAGCATTCCCCTGGGTCAGCGCCGTCGGTGGTTCTGTTGCCTTGTTGGTAGCAGCTGTGCTTCTCCTCTGCACGGTCTCTGTGCAGCCAGGTTATGTGATGCTGCCTCACTGTCCTGGTTCCCCTGGGAACTGACGGAGACCGGGTCAGGGGAGTTCCTCGTAGGGGGCCACTGTTGTGGCCATCCATGGGGCTATGGTTTGGGTGCAACCATGCACCATTTCTGCTGGGTGTGTGGCGGGTGGGGAATGGCTTGGTTGGCATATGTGAGAACGCCTGGTTCCGGGCCAGACCCCTGTCACCACAGTGAGTTTTGCCTCTTCCTGACTTGCCATGTAAATGGGATGATATTGTGTGCCTGGCTTCTTTATTCCCACTCTAAGACCTGCGATAGTCAAACAGATTGTTGCATGAATCGGGGTTTTTTCCTTCTGTGTCTGAGTGTCAGCCTGTGTATGAAATACGTGCTCTACAGATACCACGTCAACATCCATTCTCATGGTGGTAGATTTGGGGGTGATATTCAGGTCTGGGGCAGAACGAATCAGGTTACACCGAGAGTTCTTGCTGGTATCTTTTGGGGACCATAACCCTCGTTCCCCAGCACACACCTGCAGAGGGGAGAGGGGAGGGGCCGTGCTTGGAGGCTGTGCATCCGGGTCTTACTGGCTACCCCGAAGCAACTTTCCCAGCTGGCTGGACCAATTTGTACTCCTCCCACCAAGATTCCTGTGTATCTCAGTCACTCCACATCATTTTATTTTATTTTATTTTATTGTGATGTTGTTTCATCATAAATGTTAAGGTCTGAGTGTGAAAGTGTATATCTGTGTGTGTATTTGTGCATATATATATATGCAAAATCATTGTATCACTTCCTACAACCCCCCTCCAAAATACAGGAATAAATATATGGCTATTTGGGGGAGAACATTTGGGAGGAATCGAACCAGGGTCAGCCTGGGTTGGCTGCGTGCAAGGAAAGTGTCCTACCCACTGTGCTATCGATCACTCAGCAAAATTGTGCAGTTTTCAGTGAAGAGGTCTTTCACACTATCGTGGACTTCTATGTATTTGATCATTTTGGTTTCATTGTAAGTGGTATTGTTTCCTAATTTTTACCTTTGTCAATATGAGTACAGTGGAATTGTTTGGTTATTGACCTCATGTCCAGCAACTTACCATTTCACTTAAGAAGTCACTTTTCTGCATTTCTCCAGATGTTCTATAGATAGTCACATCATCTGCTAATATAAGCAGTTTTACTTCTTTTCCAGTCTTAGGCTTTTTATTTACTTTTCTTGCATTATTTCACTGAGGAATAGGGGAGAGGAAGAGCATAGACTGCCCTGTGTCAGGCAAGTGTTTCAGAGTGGAATGTTTGGAATCTGATCAGTTTGATCTGATGTGATCTGATAAAGCAGCCAGTTTGCCGCTTTACTGTGAATCCGTTTTTCATTTGTCGAATCCCTTTTCTGCACCGGTTGCAGGATTCATGCTCTCCTTTATCTGGTTAGTGCACTGAATTATATTGATTGGCTCTGGAATGTTGAACTAACCTTGGTAAACAACATAAATGCTACTTGGTCACAACGTATTTTCATCTTTATATATTACTGGATTTCGGGTTCGATATCCACCTACGATTTCCTTTCCTGTCCTCACCAACTCTTTATAGAGTCTTTGCTCTGTTTTCAGTGTTCACTGGCTGGATAGGACAGCAGAGAAGAAAGCACTTGCCTTGCATGTGGCTGCCCTGGATTTGATCCCCAGTACCCCATATGGTCCCCCTGAGACCCACCAGCTGTGATCCCTAAGTGCACAGCCAGGAGTAAGCCCTGAGTATGCTGGAGTATGCTGGGTGTGGCCTGAAAACCAGCAAACACACACACACACACACACACACACACACACACACACACACACACCCCAAACCATGATCAGAATTCACTGACTTGTCACGAACATGACCCTTCCTTTTCCTTCCCTTGTGTAAGAGCCTACTTCAGTTCTTCGTAACTAAGTTTCTCCGAGTCTTGAAAAGCTCAAATTTATTCCCTCCTTTTCAAGTTTTGCAGAAGAGTTTGTATAAAAGTGCATGTATTTGTCCCTTAAATGTTAGAGTTTGTTGCTTGAAGGCTTTTTCCACTCTGGACAAGCCCCTGTTCTCTCCCAGACATATTCCTCTCCTTGCCCCTCGCATCTCTCTCTGTAAATTTCTTTTAATGAAAACTATTTTTCTTCATGAAAAAAGAAAATAATTGTTGGTAAAGTCCTTTAGGTCAGGGATGTTTTAAAGTGTTTTTTAATTTAATGTTTTTGTTTTCTTTTTTTTATTTTTCTGGGACTGGAGCGATAGCACAGCGGTAGGGCGTTTGCCTTGCACGCAGCCGGCCAAGCTGACCCGGGTTCAATTCCTCCACCCCTCTCAGAGAGCCTGGCAAGCTACCGAGAGTATCTCGCACACCCGGCAAAGCCTGGCAAGCTCCCCGTGGCGTATTCAATATGCCAAACACAGTAACAACAAGTCTCAATGGAGACGTTACTGGTGCCTGCTCGAGCAAATCGATGAACAATGGTAGGACAGTGCTACAGTGTTTTTTCTAGTAAATTGTGTTTTTCTCACTTTTTTTATGTTTATCCACATATTATCAAACTTTTAGCTTGTTGACTTTTTTTTTATTTAATCATTTTTTTATTAGTGAAACACCATGAGGTACATTTATAGACGTATAAATTTTTGTGCTTGGGTTTCAGTTATACAATGATCAAGTACCCATCCCTCCACCAGTGCCCATCCTCCCCCACCACGGGTCCTAGCATCCCTCCCACCCCCTGTTGACTTGTTTTTAAAATAAGTCTTCTTATCGTCTTTCATATGTTTATTTTGTAGTGATGCTCCTTTTCAAAAATTCTGATATTGGTTATCAATGCCTTCTGTTTTTTTAATAGTCAATATAATGGATTATCAGTAATATGTATTTTTCAAAGGACCATTTTTGCCTTCATTGATCCTCTCGGTTATAACTACATTTTTCAACTCATGCCAATTCTTTTATTATCCTCTTTACTCTCTGGGTTTAATTTTCTGTTCTTTTGCTAATATTTTCAGATGGGTGCTTAGTAATTAACTTCCTATTATATGAATTTGGAATCATAAATTTACCTCTTTCTGGCGCGTCATATCTCACAAGTACTCTCGCTATGTCATGCCTGCGGGTTTTTCTGTTCCTATTAAATGTTGTTCACTGTCTTTTCTTAAGTTATCTTTACTCTGTGTCCCCCCCCCCCCCGGATTTATTCATTTGTCCTTCCTTCATTCCTCTCCCTCCTCTCCCTTCATACTTCCCTCCCTCCCTCACTCTGTTCCTTCCTTCCTCTCATCTCTGTTGGTTTCTCTCTGGCTCAGACCAGAGAGACTCTGCCGTGTCTGGGGCAGTGTCACTAAGGGGCCGGTGGACTCTCTTGGCCGGGGAGGTGGGGGTCCCTAAGGGGCTGAGTGGGCTCTGTGTGGCCAGAGTGAGTCCTCCAGGGGACGGTGCTGCTGGGAGTGGCCCCCACATTGTCAGGAGACAGGTCCTGGGAGTGGCCCCCACATTGTCGGAAGACGGGTCCTTCCGGCAGTGTCTCGGGAGAGAATCCTGGCTTCTCAGCTGGGCCCTGAGTCCTGCTCCTCTGCGGAGTGCAGAGATGGGCCTCAGCCCTCCATAGGGCCTCGGGGCCTTCCTCCCTGCCTCAGAGCAGACCCTGGGTGCCCACTTTTCCTTTCCCAGGACTGGGGGCCCCGCAGGAAGGGCTCTGAGGGCCCAAGGGCCCCGGCGGTCTCAATCCACACCACCGTCATCATCATTCCCGCCACCCCCTCTCTGCAGATCCCCTTCCTGGGGGCGGGCATCAGGCTCCACGAGAAACGCGTGTCGGAGAATCTGCGGCCCTTCCACGACCGCATGGAGGAGTGTTTCAGGAACCTGAAAGTGAAGGTGGAGAAGGAGTACGGAGTCAGAGAGATGGTACGGGGCCGTCGGGGCGGGGTGGAGAGGGGGCGGGGGGAGCCGTGTCAGCATTTCTCAGTGAGCCCCTCCGCTCACGGCGCTGCCACGATCATAAATGCCACTTCCACTCGCTCGCCCAGTGCCCACGAGTCTGGTGCTCAGAGCGATATTGGGGTCCTTGGGCCCTTCCCAGCGGGGCGCTGATGGACACGCAGAGCTCGAGGGCAGCGCTGTTGGGCCCCTCCACACCTGCGTGGCAGGACACGGATGGTGGTTGGAGAAGAGCACCACCGGGCAGGGGGCAGTGAGGGCACGTCCCCGATAGAGGCTACAAACCAGCGAGATGATAGTTGGGGAGGCCCGAGGGGCAGGGTGAGGGAGGGGACAGAGGCCTAGCCTCGGGGACCCCAGGCAAAGCCCTGCTGCCCTCGGCGCACGGGGACATGTGTGGCCAGCCCAGAGACTGTGCCAGCCCCCGCGGGGGTCCTGAGAGTACCGCGCTGGTGGGCCGGAGCCTGGAAAGTGGTACTGGTCGCTGCTGGCTTGGAAGGCCAGCCCCGGCCCACATGTGGGTCTCCCTGTGCCCACCCAGCTCCTCGGCAGTGCTGCCCGCAGCTGTCAGGCCCACCCCTCCCTTCCTCTCAGTAGGCAGGAAGCCTGGGGGGGTCGTTGCTGGCCCCCCGCCCCCTGCTGGGCCGCTCCCCAGCCCCCCACTCTCCCTCCCGCAGCCCGACTTCGAGGACCGGCGCATGGGCCGCCCACGCTCCATGCTGCGCTCCTACCGGCAGATGTCCATCATCTCCATGGCGTCCATGGGCTCCGACTGCAGCACCCCCAGCAAGACCACGCCTGAGAGGTGGGCCCTGCACCCCACAGCCCACCCAGCCCAGCCCCATGCTCCTCCCGAGACCACCCCTGCCCACTGGGCGCCTCACCAGGGGGGCCCTGGGCACTCGCCTGCTCCTCCCGGCCCACTCTGGTCTGGAGTCTCCTCCCCTCTGCAAAGCCGTTCTCCCAGCCGCCTTTCACTGAGCTCAGCCGGGGTCCTCCCTCACCCCTGCCTGCCCCCCTCCGCTGCCCGAGACCGCATCTGGGAGTGAGCGTGCTGCGAGGTCACTGCACACAGCCCCACAGGAGGAAACGCGGCACTAGGAACCCGGCGGCCCACCCCCCACCCCAGTTTCAGTCCTGCTCCCAAGGACTCTCCCCCTTCACGCTCCTTTCCCTGGAGGGCTCGGCCCAGAAACGGGGGCCTTCCTGGCTCTGCCCAGAGCTGACCCTCCCCTGTCCGGGCAGCCAGCCAGGGCGCGGGGCCTCCGGGGACGGGAGCTCGTGCCACTGACCGGCCCCACCCGCCCCTTCAGCTTCGACCTGGAGGCAGCATCATCCCAGCCGCCGAGGGCCGAGCCGGAGCCCATCTGCCCGGGGAGCACCCTGCCCGAGGTCAAGCTGCGCAGGTCCAAGAAGAGGGCCAAGAGGAGCAGCGTGGTGTTCGCCGACGAGAAGGCGGCGGCCGAGTCGGAACTGAAGCGGGTGAGTCTCCCCCGGAGTCGGCACCCCAGGGCCCGGGTCTGGCCGCGAGGCCCCATCAGAGCCAGGACTTGAGCCCTGTGTGGCTGTGAGGCCCTGGCAGGGTGGGGACTTGAACCCACGCCGAGCAACTCAAGCCTGCCCCGCCCCGGCCTTGTAACTGAATCCCGTGAGACTTGGTGTCAGCCAGCCCTGGGCCCCCTTCCGACACCCCCGCCCCCACAGGAAAAGTTGGCTGACAGCATTCGGGGGGGGGGGGGGGGGGGGCCTCCGAGGAGGGAGGGAGGAGCTCCCCGGGTGCCAGAGGCAAAGGAACCTCAGGGTGCTCCCCACACTCCTCCCAGGAGATCTCCGAGGCTACAGTTGACAGCTGCAGAAGGAGGTGGGAGCAGTCTCAGGGTCACAAGTTCCCAGGGTCTAACTCCTCTGCAGTCACACGTGGCAGCTGCATTGGGACGAAGCAACAAAATAAAATTTGCATCTGGGCCTCAGAGCTGCCTTGACTGAGTGTGTGTGTGTGTGTGTGTGTGTGTGTGTGTGTGTGTGTCTGTGTCTGTGTCTGTATCTATGTGTGCATGTGTGTATCTGTCTGTGTGTGTATATGTGCATGTGTGTGTCTGTGTCTGTGTCTGTATATATATATCTGTGTATGTATCTGTGTGTGCATGCGTGTGTGCGTGCGTGTGTCTGTGTATGTATCTGTGTGTGCGTGTTTGTGTCTGTGTGTATCTCTGTGTGTATCTGTGTGTGCATATGTGTGTGTGCATACGTGTGTCTGTGTATTTCTCTGTGTGTCTATGTATGTATCTTGGTGCATGTGCACGTGTGTATCTATGTATGTGTTCATGTGTGTGTATATATATCTGTGTGTATGCATGTGTGTGTGCGCATATATCTGTCTGTCTGTGTGTGTGTGTGTGTGTGTGTGTGTGTGTGTGTGTGTGTTCCTCCAGCTCTCCAGGAAGCATGAGTTCATGAGCGACACCAACCTCTCGGAGCACACAGCCGTCCTTCCCAGGGGGTCCATCCTGTCCCAGATGAGCTTTGCCAGCCAGTCCATGCCCACCATCCCAGGTAGTCCCGGCCAGCCGCCACCTGGGGCGTGGGGGGCGGGCGGGAAACAGATCCCGGGGCAGTGGGCCCAGCGAGGGCTAAAGGCCTGCTGCTCCCCCGGAGCTCTGGGTCCTCGGGGCTCACACAGGTGGCCCTGCCTTCCCTGCCAGCCTGGCCCCAGGGAGCAGAAGTCCATCTGGGCCTGCCCCTGAGTTCCGTGTTTCCTTGGGGGGGCTGGAACTGCCCTGTGTCTAAGAGCTGCCGGCCAGGGTCCACTGTGGAGCAGGCCAGCAGACACTGTCCCTCCGTCAGGGGGAGCTGAGGCCCGGAGTTGGCGTGGCGCTCGGCGTCTGCCCTGTGTGCCAGGCTCTCGATGCCCGGGGCCCCGGTCTTCGCCCTCCATCCATCCAGTCACAGTTCCACACATGCCTCGGAGGGAAACGCACTGTTTGACCCAGTCCCGATGAAGAAACCGAGGCACTGAGGACACCAGTACCCCCGCCTGTCGCTGGGTTCAGACCCTGTGTGGTACTGACCACTGGCAGCCATACCAGGCAGGACAGCACCCCTCACCCTACGCCACACTCAGGGCTCCCTCCACCCTCGCGTTTCCCAGGTTCCGGGTGGACCTGCTGACCGCTAGGTGTGCGCCCCGGAGGGCACCTGGGGCAGGAGCCGGCTGCTCACCGGCCCTCCGGAGTCACAGGACAAGTTCCTGGCCTCGTCTCGCCGGGGCCCGTCCACCCTCAGGTGCCCTCTGTCCCTCCCTGCGCTGCTCCCACCCCTCATGCCACCTCCCTCCCCTCCCAGGCCTCACCGTCTCTACGACAGGTGTCCCTGGGACGGACGAGGCGGCCAACTTGTCCCCCCGCCTCAGCCAGACCTTCCTCCCACTCGCGGAGGCTGACAAGAAGACGCTCAAACGGAAGAAAGTGAATCAGTTCTTCAAGACCATGGTGAGGAGCAGGGGGGTCCCCAGCGGGTGTGGGCAGAGGGGGGCCGTGCACGCGTGTGTGCATCTGTGTGGTTGCTCAGGGAGCCAGGGTTGGGCCCTGGGCTAAGCCCAGCCAGGCCAGGACGACTGCCTGTCCCACCCTGAGCTGGCTTGTTCTTCTGATCCAGACGGGCCTGCCGGGCCGCAGGAACATTCTGGAAGGCTCGTGCCAGGCTGCAGACCGTAGGACCGCCTGGGGCGGGTCTGTCTTTGGGCCTGTCAGCAGGGCCTCCTGCCGTTCCGGGGAAGCCATCGTGTTCACAGGGTGTCCCGTGCCCCAGGCCCTGGGCCAGCCACAGTCGGGGGCTGGGGGCTGTCCGCCGAAGAAGCTGGCCAGGGGCGTGGCACTCACGGTGCCCACCGGGCCTTGCGTTTGTGTGTCCTCTCGCCCCGCAAAGCTGGCCAGCAAATCCCCCGAGGAAGGCAAGCCGGCGCCCGACGTGCCGAATGCCGACCTATGAGCTGCTATTTCCACGGACACTCGTGGGACCCGGGAGAGAAGCTTCAGCTGACGGAGACATGGGAGGGACCCTGATGGCTCCAACAGTGAGACCCCCACCCCTGCCCAGCATTCAGATGGGACCCCGACGGCGGGTCTGCACCCCAGAGCCCGCTGAGGCAGGCCCCACATCCTCCATGCGGGCAGGCCACGGCAGCTCCTCAGTGGGCAGATCAGTGGCAAGGACCCCCCGACCCCCCACCCCAGGTCTTGGCGGTACAAGACACCAGCAAGACGTGTCCCTGCCCAAACGCTGTTTACAAGCCTCCTTCTTGCCGATAAGGATCCTCTCTCCCTTTCACTGGCTGAATCCTGGTACCTACCAGGGAAAATCTCCCTTAAAATGTGCTTGTATTTCATTTGTGATTAACAAAGTTTCTGTACCTTAAAAAAAAATTTTGCATGGTTTTGTCCAAGTGTGTATTTTGTGAATGTACTTTTTAAGAAAGTTGTACTTAGAAAAAAACAGTATTTTGTGCTTAATTTCTTTAAAACTGTAACCCCCAGTCCCTACCTCTAGCCCCTCACCTATGCGCCGCCGTGTCTTCCAATAAACACGGTTCCTGCAGCAGGCCTGGTGTGTGGTCCATCCCTGTCCAGGGCCGGCTGGTGGGGTTCCCTCTGCCCCCAATGCCAGGTTTGCCCACCTCGTCCATGTTGCCCCACGAGTCTTCTACATGCAGGTCGGTTCCTGGGCCACAGAAAGGAGTAGAGATGGCCGGAATCCGCCCCTCACGCCCACGCTGAGGGGACTTTGGTCTTCGCTGTCTCTGCCCAGAAGCTGCCACACACACCGACTCCCTCGAAATGAAGATCCCAGCCACTGGGAGCAGCAGGCTGAGGTCTTCCTGCTTAGATGGTCACCAGGAACCCCCTGGCCTTCGGATGCTGTCCCAGAGAAACTTGGACTCCTGCAGCGTGACCTAGGCCCAGAGCAGAAGTCACCGCCGACCTGCAGGGGCCAGACCTGGAGGGTCTCCGGATGGGGGTCACAGTGGCCACGTGTCTTAGAGACCATGTCCTGCGGGCCAGACGGTGAGGGGCTCGAGGGCTGGACCAGGAGAGCCCGGACACTGGCTCCCACCCTCAATCTGTGATGGGCCACCTCGAAGGGGCGTCTCAAGCACAGGGGTCTCTCTCTGAGCCACCCAACTGGCCGCTCTCACACCCAGGAGAGCCAGCAGCAATCTCTGCTCAAGGTGGCAGGACGGGGTCAGCCACCATGGGAAGGGGAGAAGAACGGAAACCTCCTCCCACGGAAACCGCAGGTGTGGGGGCCGCTAGCCGAGAACTGCGGCACACAGGATGGACCCCACAGAACATCCGAACTCGACGCCCCAATGGACCAGTGGACGCCCCAGGTCTGGGTCTGAAGGAGAGGCCGACACTATGCACTCGCTGTCCCCAGGTCCACCACCCACACTGCAGCATTCGTAGGATGTGGAGGTGCCCCGAGGACCCCGATGGAGGAACTGTGGTCACTTCGGAGACCTCCGCTCGGCCGGAACCCTGACGGAAGCCTGCCTTGGGGAACGGACCTCGAGGGCACTGTTCCACGTGAAGCCGGTCAAAGACAGATGCTGTGTCATCTCACGAAGCACATGGCCAACCCGGCAGGAGCCTGAGAACTGCACCACGGAACAGTGGGCGTACGGGGCAGGGGGCCGGCAGCCAACGAGCGCCCTCCCCCGACACCCCACAGTCGCTCCATTCTGATTCCTGCTTTGATCTGATTTTTCAGTCCTCCGGGTTTACTCCTGGATTTGCACTAAGGGGCCTCTCCTGGTGGTGCTCAGGAGACCCTATGTGATGGTGCGAGGGATGGTCCGGGGTCAGTCCTGTGCCAGGCCAGCCTGTTCTTCCTCCGGCTCTTCGTCCTGCTTTCTACGAGACGCCCACTAGAGGGCGGTATTGGCCTACTTTCGTCCACCGGCCCCCAGAGGGTGTTGGAGAAGCCCCAGGACCCTTTCTCCCAGGTGGAGAAAACCCAGGTCTGGCTCTGGCCCTGCCCGCGGCTCAGGAGACAGGCTCTGCTGAGCACAGCCTGCGAGGAGTCGCCTTGCAGTGTCCCCACTGTATGTAGCAGGAGGCTGTGGCCACCGGACGCCAGCTCAGCCCAAAGGCCTTGATTTTCACCCCCCAGCCAGGCAGATGGTGTAGTGAGTGGATGAGCACATGACCACTGGTGATTGCAGCACCCGCTACAGAGGGCAAGACAGGTGACACCCGAAGTCCCGCCATGAGGCGCTCAGGATGATCAGCCTTTCAGGCGAATCCACTCCTAAGCACCACCGCTCCTGGAGTGGCACTCCACCCCTTGCCTGCTGGATTCGACTTTTTCTCTCCTCACCATAATCAATGACATTGACAGAGCGCTATATGAAGGCCCCAATATGTGCCTGACTGTCCATATTGACTGACCCCCAGATAATGGCGTTTTGCGGCTCGCTTCTCTGAATGATTTTATTCGAGCATAGGGCTCCTTCCCTATCCCTAAAAATACCCTGCCATCTATTTTTCATGACTGTGTAATAGTTCATAGTCTGGATGGGAGAAAGCATTCGTCTCCACTCCCGGGTGAGTCCAAGTTCATCTCCGAGGGTCCCAGCTGCAAAGAGTGTCAGGGAGATTGCTCCCCCCGCCCAGCGCCCCCACCTCTCTTGAGCCTGGACTACTCACAAGGGTTGGGGTCTGTGTCCAGAAGCTCCTCCAGTGGCATGCAGGGGTAAAGGTGTCTACAAGCTCCGTGGAAGAGTGGGGCCCTTTGGCGTCACTCCTCGGAAGGAACGCACGGGTCCAGAGAGCCAGTCCCAAGCCCACGGACTTCTAGGCCTCCCTCCGCCCACTCTCCCTCGCTGTCCCCAGAGCTGGGAGGACGATGACTCCCCAGCCAGCCATCCGCATCCATCCCCATCACCAGGAGCCCTGGGAGGTTAGTGCACAGCCCGAGTCGCGACAGCCGAGAGGAAGGCAGGACCAGGCAGAGCCACCCCCCTCCTGCTCTGGGACATTCACCCCTGCCTGCCATGCACACAAGCATGCAAGCACACATACGCACACCCATGCACACACACACAAATGCACGCACACACGTGCACATATACACATGTGTGTGTACACATCCATGCACACACGTGTGAGAGCTGAAAGGGGAGAGGGAGAGGTGATGGCTGCAGAGGCTGGTCCTAACTGTCCACTCGTCTGCCGACCCCAGAGAGAGTCCCACCCTCTGAGAAGGGACGCCTCCCACCTGCCCCAGGGCTGCCGTCCTCCCTGGTCCGCCTGCCCTGTGC
The DNA here is from genome assembly GCF_029834395.1 of Sorex fumeus. Taxonomy (NCBI): domain Eukaryota; kingdom Metazoa; phylum Chordata; class Mammalia; order Eulipotyphla; family Soricidae; genus Sorex; species Sorex fumeus. The sequence goes on along the minus strand of NW_026606154.1, from coordinate 683,440 downwards.
ATTCCTGCATGTGTACGTGCATGCGTGTAGTGTGTGTGCGTGCGTGTCCATGTGTGAGTTCACCTATGTACCTGCAGGGGGTGCCTGCGAGTGCTTGTGGTGTGCACGTGTGCCGGGTCCACACATGTGCGTCCCCCGTGTGCGTGGATGCGTGCAGGTGTGTACACACATGTGCACGTATTGCAGAGAGGTCAGTCAGGGAGCAGCCCAGGGCCCCGTGCCCTCGCGAACACCCTCCCCCCTGCCACCCCCAGAGCTCGGAATTCTTTCTGCTCCTCTGGCTCTCCGGAGCGGGGTCCGCTCCTGGAAACCCCAGAGCACACACGTCTTCCCTTCCAAAGAGAAGGCGAACGAGGTTTCTGACAGCCTGGCACGGGACGGGGGGGGGGGGGGGTGGGCAGGGCGGGAGGGGGAGAGAGACAGGCAGTCAGGAGCACAAGGGACAGAAAGCTCCGGACGCGAAGGCAGAGGCAGGAGGGAGGGCCGAGGAGCGAGGGGCGGGCGGCTCCTTGTCCTGGGAGCCCAGGGGGCCCCTCCCTGCAGCGGGCAGCCCCGGAGGAGGAGGGGGCGGCCCCGCGGCAGGTCCGGCCCCTGGGTGGGGCCGCCCGGACCAGCCTGCAGGGGTATAAGTGGGTGCCGCCCCTGGCACCTGCGAGCAGCCCGTGCAGGTGCCCGGCAGGCGGCTCCGGCCCGGCCCCGCCCCAGCATGAGCTCCTTCGACCTCCCGGCGCCCTCCTCCCCGCGCTGCAGCCCCCAGTTCCCCAGCATCGGCCAGGAGCCCCCCGAGATGAACCTGTACTATGACAGCTTCTTCCACCCCCCAGGGGTGGCCAGCCCGCAGCGGGCCCCCGCCTTCGAAGGGGGCGGCGAGTACGGGGCCCCCCCCAACCCCTACCTCTGGCTCAACGGGCCGGCCCTCACCCCGCCGCCCTACCTGCCCGGGGGCCCCGGCGGTGGCGGTCCCTTCCTGCCGCAGGCCTACGGGGTGCAGAGGCAGCTCCTGCCCGGCGTGGCCGGCCTGGGGGGCAGCGACCTGGGCTGGCTGCCCATCCCCTCGCAGGAGGAGCTGATGAAGCTGGTGCGGCCCCCCTACTCCTACTCCGCCCTCATCGCCATGGCCATCCACGGCGCGCCCGACAAGCGCCTCACCCTGAGCCAGATCTACCAGTACGTGGCCGACAACTTCCCCTTCTACAACAAGAGCAAGGCAGGCTGGCAGAACTCCATCCGCCACAACCTGTCCCTCAACGACTGCTTCAAGAAGGTGCCGCGCGACGAGGACGACCCTGGTAGGCCCCCTCCCCCCTTCTGGAACTTTCTGAGGGGGCCTGCCCTCTCCCAGCACGGGAGCTGAGGGGAGGCGGGAGGGAACCACCCCTCCTTCGGCCCCAGCCAGCGGGCAGGGAGGTCCCTGTCCCTGAGCTTCCTGCTCCCCGTGGCTCCTTGGCCAGGGGCGGCATCTGCGGGCTTGGCAGAGGCGGCCTTGGTGTGTCTGTCCCTGGCACCCAGCAGCCGGCGTCCTCAGCCCACGGACAGCCCAGCCCTACAGGGCTGCAGACCTGCCCCTCCTGGGGGAGGCAGCTGCCAGCGTCCCCCACGCCCACCTCTCACCCAGGGCTTGGACTTGTCCACCCCAAACTCACACCCATGGTCCAGAATGGAAGTGGGAGGGCGGTGGGAGTGACTCCAAGGAACCCCCCACCCCCCTCTGAGCCAGCGAGGGCAGGGTGCCTGGTGCCCCGAAGGAGGCAGAGCTCACAGGACCCCATAGATGCCCTTGCGGGGGGAGATGATATGAAACGGACCCACTTTCCAGATGGGCCGGGGAGTTCTGCCGAGTCCCTCTGTCGTCTGGACCAAAGCCGCCTGGGGCCTTGGTGTCTGGCCCCTCCCACGCCCTTCCCCTTCCTACTTACCCCCGGAGACCCCCAGGACTGGCAGTGCCCTCTCACCCGGCCTTTCTCTGGGCGCCCCGCAGGCTGGGGTAGAGGTGGGTGCCAGACCCCCGCCCCCGGGTGTGGGCACCCGCCCTCTCTCCATCCCAGTCTTTGTCCCCATCTCTGGCACTGGTCCCTTCCTCTCTCATTCCTGACCATCAGGAAGAATTCCCCCCCCCACCCCCGCCCTGCCTCCACTCACCGCTCCCGCCTTTCCTGCAGGCAAGGGCAACTACTGGACCCTCGACCCCAACTGCGAGAAGATGTTCGACAACGGGAACTTCCGCCGGAAGAGGAAGCGGAAATCGGATGTCTCCTCGGGCACCGGCTCCTTGGCCTCGGAGAAAACAGAGACCAGCCTCGCCGGGGACGGGGCCAAGACCGTGGAGACCCCGGACATCCTGGACGGCACCTCACCGGGCACCGCCGGCTCCCCGGAGAAGCACGGGTCCCCTCCCCCGCCAGGCGCCCCATGCCTCAACAGCTTCCTGTCCAGCATGACGGCCTACGTGAGCGCCTCCAGCCCCCTGGGCCGCCCCACGGCCACGCCGGGACTGAGCTCATCGGAGCCCGCCGACAAGATGGGGCAGAACTTGCTGAACTTCAACACTTACCCGGCCATCGGCAACCTGGGCGGCCCCTCCGGCGGGGGCGACTGGGCCAACCCCGGGCCCACTGGCGCCCTGGGCTACGGGGGCTCCGTGCTCAACCAGTTCAGCCCCCACTTCTACAACAGCGTCAGCGCCAACAGCGGCCTCTACCCCCGAGAGGGCACGGAGGTCTAGGGACCCACAGCTCCCGCGCCCGTGGGCGTCCCCGCAGCCGGGTGACCGCGTCCTCTGAGCTGGCACGCTGGGGCCCAAGACCGAAAACCACTGGACACCTCGGTCTTCTGTTTGCCGTTGCCCTCGGTGCCCGGAGGGGTGTGAGCCGCCCTCCACGTAGCCCTCGCCCTGTGCCGGGTGCCAGCCTCGGCTCTTGCCATCATCACGCTCGCGCCTCGATCTCTCCGGGGCCAGCCTTCGGTCCCCTCCGTGGCAGCCAGCCGGGGACCCCCAGGCTCAAGGCAGTTTTCAGTTTCCAGGAGTCAAGTCCGGGTCTGGGAAGCCCCCTCAGAGGGAGGGCGCCGGGCGGCAGGAACAGAGAATCAAGGTGCCAAGGAAGGTCAGGGCGAAGGGCTGGCCAGGATGCAAGGCTGACCACGGCCAAACGAAGACCACAGCTCCCAGACTGTCAACGGGCTGCAGCCCCAGCTCTGGCCCCGGCTCTTCGCTGCAGGACCCCGTCCATTGCCAGAAGGGCAGTGAGGGGCCTAAACTGGAGGCCCAGACTCCGGTCTGCAGGGGAATGCGTGCCCCATCTCCCCCTCCGGGCAGCGGGGACAGGCGGGCTGTGCCCCCGGCCCAGCGGGCACTGCCCATCACAGACTCCACGCTGCCCGGCTTCCCGGGCGCTCGTCAAGGCCCAGTGAGCCGGAGGCGGCCCCGCTGTCCAACAGCAACAAGGCGCCCGCACCCCTGCAGGGCGGGAGAGGGGGGTGACGCCGCGTCCCGGCCAGGGCCACTCTTCCTTGTTTCCCTGTGTCCTCTGCCTGCCTGTCACCGTCCCTCCCGGCGTGCCTGGGAAACTGTGTCTCTTTTTATTTCTTTTTAATTAAAGAGGGAAAAAAAAAAAAACCAGCTCCGTGTGTTCCTTCCTTGTGAGCTCTCCGGTCGCTGCCGCCGGACGCGTCACGGGCCAAGTGCAGACAGCGTTGAACGGGAGACAGACGCGACGGTCTCTCTGCGGAGAGAGGACAAAGGGGGGTCGGGGTGCGAGGGGCGGGACATGGGGGGACCTCACCCTGACTTTTCAGATCAGGTCCTGACTATGCCACTGCTGCTTGCTGAATCCCCCCCCCCCCAAAAAAAAAACCGCCTTGTGCAAGGGCTGGTTCTGCCCATTACATGAAGCAGAAAACTGAGGGCGCTGGTGGCTGAGACTTGGCTTGGGTGCACCATCAGGTGCCTGGCCAGGGCCTCGGGCTCCCGGGCCCCCAGTTCTGTGGCCCCACCAACCCTGTGGCCTTCCCTAGGCCTGTGCTCAGGGCCCACAGGCACTGCCACAGCTCACTGGGGGCGTGGCACACATGACCAGAAGAAGAGGACTTGCAGCTGCTCCAGCCGCAGTGCCCTGCTCTGGGGGGTGGGGGCGGGGAGCAGGTGTACCGGGGCTTCCCGCTTGGGCCCTGCAGGACTCTCCTTGCCTGGAGTCGGGCCAGGACAACGGTGCCGGCCATGGTGACACTCACTCCAGGGCCACCAGGTGCCAGACTGTGTTGCACTGGCTCCGCCAGGGAACCTGATGCCCTCAATCTCCTCCCGTCCATTTGACAGGCGACAGTGGTCTGGAGAGACTGTTGGTGGCCACGGCCAGCACTCGGGATGGAGCTCTCCACCACTGCGCTCCCGGGGTGGCCAGGGAGGAAACCCAGGGGGACGGAGAAGAGGACCGGGCGGGCAGGATCCAACCCGGCACCCCACGGGCTCTTTCCCCGGGAGCCAGCCTGCAGGAGGTAAGGGAAGGGCCCCGTGTCCAGCTAGGAAATGCTTTCTAGCCCTGGCTGAGCCGGGCGGAGGGGGTGTCCCCGCAGAGGCGGGTGCAGGCGCTGAAGCCCAGCCCGGGGGGTGGGGGGCCGCGGCCGCCCACTGGTGCCGAATCTTTCCTCACCGACTGCTATGACCCCACTTCCTCCCCCGGGACCTCACGGCCTCCCCCAACCAGCAGGTGAGCCCTAGGCCTGGGGCTGTTGGGAACTGGAGCCTGTGTCCGTGCCGCTGAGGGACTCTCCGTTGCTCTTCCTCCAAGGGCCTCTTTTGACGTTTTGTGATAGTGAGAGGACATGTTTGTGGTAGCGTTCGCACCCTCACCACTAGTGTTAGTTAATTTTTGTTTGCAGTGCCATTGCACCACATCCTCAACCAAAGTGCCAGGATCACACACACACACACACACACACACACACACACACACACACACACACACAACCCCCTTTGCCCCTAATCCCCGGCATGCGTAAATGCCATCCCAGTGATGGGGGCTCCTTGGTGCCCTTCTCCTGGTCGGTTCTCTGAGAGGAGGTGAGAGGAAGGGGGAGGACGGGGAAGAAAGAATGAGGCCAGGCTGCTGTCAGCCGGCATCACGTCCGCACACAGTGCTGCAGGCCCGAGCTGTTGGACGGGGCCACAGAGCAGGGGATGGGCGGCAGAAAACCCAGCTGGCAATGGCAAGAGACCTCTGGCCCTGCAGAAGTCCGGCGTGTCTCACGAACCCAAGGTGTCTCTGGCAGCACTCAGCTGGGCTGCATTTCTTGAGCAGAGCTGGTGGCGAGGGACAGATAACGCTGAGACTGTTCCTCTCTAGGGTGGAGCAGACACTGGAGCCGGGACCAGCGCGCAGAGGGCTTGGGAAAACCGTCTCCCCAGGACCCGATGCCCAAGCATGGCTGCAGGCAGGACGCGAGTCTAGAGTCAAAGGTCAACGGCCAGAATGAGTGACACAAACCAGGTCTGTGAGGCTTGTGAGCGCACCCCCAGCCCTCCAAACCCTGAGCGGGAACATCTGATGTGTGTGTGTGTGTGTGTGTGTGTGTGTGTGTGTGTGTGTGTGGGTGGGTGGGTTACAGGAATGGGTCAGGATGGTCAGACTCGAGCACGCGAGTTGCTGTCACTGTGTGATTGGATTTCCGATTCCCCCCACTTTGTGCCTCGCTGCGGGCGATGTTGTGACACCAGGGGTCATACACACACTTGACTGTGGTAATGGAGGTCGCTCATACGCCTGGCTGCCATGACAGAAGTCACTCATGTGCCCTATTGTGGTCACGCACACGCCCAACTATGGAACGGGGAGGTCACATAAACCCCCGACTGTGGTGATGGGGGTCAAACACACGCCTAACTGTGGTCATGCACACTCCCAACTGTGGTGATGAGGGAGTGCCCAACTATGGGACAGGAGTCACAGAAACCCCCAACCATGGTGATGGGGGTCACACACATGCCCAACTGTGGTGATGGGGGGTCACACTGTGGTAACAGGGGTCACACACACGCCTAAGTTTGGTCGTGCAAATGCCCACCTGTGGTGACGGGGGTCACACACGCGCCCAACTATGGGACAGGGGTCACATAAACCCCCGACTGTGGTGATGGGGGTCACACTGTGGTAACGGGGTCACACACATGCCTAAGCTTGGTCATGAACACTCTCAACTGTGGTGACGGGGGTCACACACGCACCTGACTGTGGCGATGTAGGTCACACACACGCCCACCTGTGGTGACAGGGGTCACGCATGCCCCTGACAGTGGTGCTCATCGAGCCTGGCCCCCCACCCCTTTCACTGTCGTGCTCACCCTCACGAGCACACTGGCCTCCCGCTCATCGCTTATCGGAAGGGGCACTCCCGTATTCTGGTGTCTGTGCCCCAGGGGGACCCCGGTGCCTCCCCTGCAGGGGTGGGCTGGGCTGGAGTCACACTCGCTGGCTGTGGCTCCCGGTCATGTTTACTCCCCTAGATGAAAGCAACCAGGGGAAGCGTGCAGAGGAGCGAGGGAGAGAGCTGAGAGGTGGGAGCGCGTGCCTGGAGTGCTGAGTCTCCGAGCCCAGCTCCCAGGACCGCGTTGCCCCCTGCGCACCTCCGGGGTGGCCCTGGGGACCCCAGCAGCGCCTGGCCCCAAAGGAAGAAAGGACTCTGTATCACGGTCAGTCGCTGTGTGAGGACAAGGGAACACCAGGCTGTGCAGGGGGGCTGCTTGTCTGTGGCCCTGAACCGGTGCCTCCACTGACGACGCCCCAAGGCCGCACCCATGTCGGAGCAGCCAGCAAAGTCGCCCTCAGCGCACCCAGTGAGCCCCCTGGGAGGGTCTGGCCACTGAGAGCACTCCCCTGGCACACACTTGAGCCCTGTCCTGCTCGTCCTTGTGTGCCTGGGCTTACAGACGAGGCTTTGAGGGCTTCCTGAGCTCGCTGCCCTGAGATGGGAACAGGCCGCGCTCGGCCGCGTGCGCAGGGGCTGACTGGCTGGGCGCTTTTGCCCATGCACGTGGGAGTCGCTGGGCTGGAACGTGGGCCAGCGCCTCTGTGGTGAGCAAGCGAGTTGGATGTAGGCACGGCAGGCGGTGAGGGGAACCCTGTCTCCCCCAGCCAGCGCCTCTTGGCCTCGAGCCTCGAGGACGGTGCTGCTGGGGTTGCGCCATGCACAGGTACATTCCAGAACCTTCTAAGCAGCAGAGGCCACCGGCCAGTGGAGCAGGACAGCTGTCCGTGGGCAGCAGTGGCAGCTCCCAGCTTCCGTGGGCCAGAACCCAGGACCCAGGCCTTTAGGGGAGGCACGTCCTGTTGTAGGCCTCCAGGGCGCGTCATGGACACGACAGGGCCCAGCACCAGTGACCGGATGGACTTTGTGCAAAATTCACGGGGTTGGGGGTGGGGGGCTGGGGAGGTGACTCACAGGAAGGTTCCTGCCCCATGACCCCACACCCCCGAGCACGGCCAGGCCCACGGCTTTGCGGCCCCAGACAGTCAAAAGGAAGCCGCTCACGTGGGTAGCAGGTGTGGGGAGAAGGTCTAGAGCTTCTGCCACTTGGGAGATGCTCCCTCGTGCCTCCTCTGTGCTGGGCGCTGAACCAAGCAAGAGAGGCACAGGCAGGCGAGGAGGGGGGCAGACAGCGGGTGCAGACGCAGATCTTCCCGTTAAATAAATGCCCCTTCATCGCCACAGCAGTCGAGAAAATGAAACGAGGGCTTCCAGGTGACCGAGCCCCTGTGGGAATAGGGGACAGCAGATAGCAGGGGGCAGGATAGGGCTGAGCCAAAGAAGCTGGGCCGCGGGGCCAGCAATGGACTCCGCCTCAGCCAAGGGAAAGAGCTGCCCAGGAGCGAACCCCAAGAGAGCCCCAGCGCCCGTCCTGCAGGAGATCCTGACCGAGTCCCGCCCCCAAGGAGCACCTGCCCCGCGTCGTGAGGAGGGGGCATGCGGCCTGCCCCTCCCGTGCCCACCGGGCACTCCTCCCCTGTGGAAGGAACTCGGGAGGGCAATCTAACGAGGGTGGGGTGGGGGGCGTTGTGGGGACCGCAGCCAGGGGATATAGCCCAGGTCCATTTTGAGGGGCACGCAGGGAGGAGCTCACAGCGGGACACACCTATATGTGATGAGCACGGGTCCCAGCTACAGGGACCCGGGCTCAGGGCCAGAGTGCTCTCCTTGCGTGCCGAAGGCCCCGAGTTCCCCACTCAGTCGCACATAGAAAGGCACCCCCATAACGCTCTGGGACTCAACTGTGAGCCCTGGGGAGGGACCCTCGGGAGAAGAATGGCAGCAGGGGGGAGGACAGCGAGCAGGCCGGCACTGAGAAAGGCCCTGGAGGAACCTGGGGCCTGGTGGGGGTGGCACCACCAGGGCGTGGATGGAGAAGGGCTGGAGCCAAGGAGCCCAGGCGCCCGCTAACACCCGCTGCTCAGGACTTCGCCTTTGTTCACCGGGAAAGGCCAAGTTGCACAACCCAGGAGGAAATCCACAGGCGGACAAGGGAGGGACAGGACCGGGGCTGACACTGTGGCTCATTATTGTCCTTGAAGGGAAGGAGAAGGAGAAGCCCTTGACTCTGGACGGAGACGCGGGGCTGGGCCTCGCCCGGGGCTGTGGGTGTGAGTCAGCTTGCAGAATTCCCTGGGGGAGCCTCAATGGTTGGGGGGGGGGGGGGAGTGAAGGGGATGGGGCTGAAGGTGCTTCCAGAGTCATTTTGTCCTGGACCAGATGGGATGGTCCAGGTTCTAGAGGGTTCTACAGAGTGCAAGGTGTGCCACCCTGTGGGCGGGCACATGGCATCGCCAGCCAGCCTGGAGCCTTGGCCTCTGTGCGGGAGGAAGTGCAGGCTGGAGAGCCTGGTAGGGGGCGGCAGAGAGCCAGTGAGGTGGGACCCAAGACCCCTAGCTCCCCCTGCCCCTAACCCCGCTGCCCCCCAGGGTCCCCCCGACCCCTGGCACTAGCACCATGTGTGGGATTTATCTCGGGGAAGCCAAGTCACTGTCCCCGTCTTGGATGTCGCTCAACCCCTCCCGGACGAGTCAGAGGCTTCCCTGAGAACTCACAAGGGATGAGGGTGCTGGGTGGGTCTGCAGGGGAGACGACCCATCCGTCCAGGGGGCCAGGCCGGGCCACTCCCTTGGACAGGTCTTCCTCCCGAGGGTGTCCATGCACATCTGACCCTAGTGGACGGGGAAGGGGAGGCCACGCCAATGAAGTTCCAGCCACGTCTGGTGGTCTGGGCCAGCGGCCGGCAAACCTTTTTTTCTTGGGTGAAAGACTCGCCCAGCTTGGAGGTTTTGCCGGCAAAGGGCAAAACACACGGAGACGTTCGGAAGAGGAGACAGGGAATTATTCCAGGGAAGCCCGCGCTGGCGGGGAGGTAGGACGGCGCTCGCTGAGTGCAGAGCGTGGCAACCAACAGTGCTCGTGGAGGGGGGAATCACCTCTTCCGGCGCCAGGCTTCCACCCGTCGAGAGCGCCAACGGCGGGCGCGTGGGGGCACGTGCCAGCCTGTGGCTGAGCAGCCGGCCCTCCCGCACCGTGTGGTTCACACACGGCCGCCCCTGTCCGCCGCCTCCAGAATCCACGGGCACGGCGACTCAATGCTTCTCTCCCTGGCCTGTCTTCCCATGGCGAGTGAGAGGTATCCAGGGGGCTGCCGGGCGTGGCCCCTCTCTGGGCAAGAGGGCGCGAGAGGGCCCCCGGGGAGGAAAGCTGGAGAGTTGGGACCAAGTGGGACTGGAAAGGGAGATACTGAGGCACGAGCCCCTGGGAAGAATGCCCCCTACCCCCAACACCGCCCCAGCCTCGGTTCTAGAATGCACGTGCCAAGGGTCCCGGGTGCGGGGGGAGGCTTTGGCAGGGCTGGGAGGCCCCAGTTCCCCGGGGGTCCCGAGGGCCTGATCCCGGATTCCATTTGTCTCGTGACCCGCCCGGGCCTCGGGGGCAGCCCCCACCCCCACACAGGGTGGCCGGGCCGGGTGGAGGGGCCTGACAGTCACCCTTATCTACAGCTGCTGGGCTGGAGCGTGCCGCCTGTTTATGAGTAAGCCGGCCGGCCGCCTCAGCGGGGGGCTGGGTAATGGGGCACAGCAGAGAGCCCGGATGGAGGCGCCGCCGGCCCAAACCGCCCCCGCCCCGTCTTCGGCTGGTCTGGAGAGCCCCGCGCCCAGCCCGCCCGCCGGGTCCCCTCCCCGCACCCACCCCCGGGAAGTTAGCCGTCTGGCCTTGAGGGCCTGGCACGCGGCGACTTTCGGGGGGTCTGCCCGAGAAGCCTGGCTGAAGCAGATCTGCACGCTCAGCGTCCTGCCCGCGTGTTCTGGGAAGGACACGGGCCGGGCCGTGGGGTGGCCCACTGCCCTTTCAGCCCGTCTCTGCTCCCCCATGCGGCCCCTCCCCCCTGGAAGGTGCCATCCTGCCTGGGTCCCCCAGGGCCCTCTGCCCTCTCCCAACAGAAGCCAGCCAGAGTAGCAGGAGGCCCCCAGGAGGACCCGAGGCCAAAGCCTCGCAGAGAAACGTTCTCTGCATTCCTGTGGCCTCTAGAACTTTCTAGAACATAGCGGCAAGGAGGGCCCAGGCCCAGACCCTCTGTTTGAGCCTGAGCCCCACCCCCCACAATACCAGAATGGGTGCCCAGGAGGAGGTGGGGGGTGGAGGATGGGCCATGGCTTGGCTGACTGGCTCCGAGCTGGGGAAGGCCCCGCGGCTTCTCTCTGGGCTCTCAGCCAATCGGAACCCTGGCCCGGCCCACAGCGATGGCAGCTGCTGGCAGAGACGCCAAGCTGGGGCTCCCAGTGGGACCCCAGCAAGCCCTACCCTGCAGGGGGACCACTGGGAGGAGACCCGGGTCCCTCCGGGAAGGTCCCGCCACAGCCCAGGGCTGCGGGCTGGTGGGGGACCCCCTCGGGAGTTCGGGAAGCCCCTCGTGGTGCAGGCAGGCTCTGCGTCCAAGGAGGCAGCCTCCCCGCCCATAGGCCTCTGCAGAAAGACAGTGCCAGGAAAGGTGAGGCGCAGCGGGGGGGGGGGGGTGGACCCGACTCCCGTGTGTTCTCTCAGCCCTGCGGCCCCAGGGGCCTCGGGAAACGGAGCACAGCCCCACGCAGCACCCCGGGGACAGAGGCTGGAGAACACTCCCCGGAAGCCCGCAGCTGGGTGTCCGGCACGCAGCAGGTGCGTGGTAGATGTGGCTCTGCTGAGGAGCACTGTGGCCCCGCCCAGCCCACAATCAGTCCACTGTGAGCACCACATAATGCAGGGAGTGTGTGTGTGAGTGTGTGTGTGTGTGAGAGTGTGTGTGCAAGAGTGAGTGTGTGAGAGTGAGTGTGTGTGAGAGTATTATAAGAGTGTGTGTGTGTGAGAGAGTATGTGCGAGAGTGAGTGTGTGTGAGAGTGTGTGTGAAAGTGAGTGTGTGAATGTGTGTGTTTGAGAGTGTGTGTGAGTGTGTGAGTGTGTGAATGTGTGTGTTTGTGAGAGTGTGTGTGAGTGTGTGAGAGAGTGTGTGTGAGTGTTTGTGTGTGCATGAGAGTGTGTGTATGAATGTGTGTTTGTGAGAGAGTGTGTGTGAGAGTGTGTGAGTGTGAGTGTGTGTGAGAGTATGTGTGAGAGTGAGTGTGTTGTGTGCATGAGAGTGTGTGAGAGTGTGTGTGAGAGTGAGTTGTGTGCGCGTGACAGTGTGTGTGAAAGTGTGTGTATGAATGTGTGTGTGAGTGTGTGTGTGAGTGTGTGTAAAAATGTGTGTGAGAGTGAGTGTGTGTGAATGTGTGTGTGCGTGAGAGTGTGTGAGTGTGTGTGTTTGTGTACATGAGTGTGTGTGTTTGTGTGTGTATGTGAGAGAGAATGTGTATGAGAGTATAAATGAATGTGTATTTGAGAAAATGTGTGCGTATGTGAGAGTGTGTGTATGTGTTTGTGTGTGTGTATATGAGAGTGTGTGAATGTGTGTATGTGAGTGTGCATGAGTGTGTGAATGTGCGTGAGTGTGTGTGAATGTGTATATGTGTTTGTGTGTGTGAATGTGTGTATGTGTGTTTGTGAGTGTGTGTATGTGTGTTTGTGTGTGAGCGTGCATGTGTTTGTATGTGAGCGTGTATATGTGTTTGTGTGTAAGAGTGTGAGAGAGAACGTGAGTGATGTGAGAGGATATGTATGTGTTTGTGTGTGTGTGAGTATGTGAATGTGTATATGAATGTGTGTGTAACTGTGTGTGTGAATATGTGTGAATGTGTGTGAGTGTGTGAGTGTGTGTGTGTGTGTGTGTGTGTGTTGTCCGTGCACAGGGGCATGCACGGTAGGAGGTGGGAGGTACCTGCCCTGGGGCCGCGTGCCCTGGAATTTTCTTCCTTCCCAGCCCAGTCAGCTGTTTCCTTCCCTCCCCTCGGCTTTTTGCTTTCACGCCGGGAGCCTCGCAACCCTCTCCGTCATGTCTGCCTTCCCTCTGCGTCCCGGCACTTCAGAGAATTTCAGCCCCGAGACAGGAGACGGCCCCTGGCAGCTCCTCAAGGGTCTGTAAGGGCCGCCCTGGCCCTGTCTAGAGGCAGCACCCTCAAGTCTGCAGGGGCGTCCCCAGTGCCCGGATGACCCCACCGGGGCCTGACCCCAGGGTAGGGTTTCCCCCCATTTCCTGCAGTTTACCGATGAGCCCAGATCCCAGTGGTTTGAGGCCTGCTAGCACCCAAAGGCCCCGGTGACCCACCCCTATCCCCCACTGAAACAGCATCAGGCATCTTGCAGGCTCCTGGGTGCCAGCCTGTACCTCTACGCCACCCCTCCAGCCCCCCATGGAGCCAGGATGAGCTCTCAAGCACCACCCATAAATGAATAACCCCTTTGGGCTGGCAAGACAGTGCAGGTTGCATGGGCGCAGGGGGCCTGGCCCGTCCCGGCAGGCACCTCATGGTTTCCGGGCCCACATCCATGCCTCCACATGTCCCCCGACTCACTGGACAGTCCCCCCGGCCACCTGGGTCCAAACCTGGGCCTTTTATTTTTGCTCTCCAAGTTCCTGGGGAACTACCCACCGGCAGCCTAAAGGGGCATGAATCCTTTGGGTGAAACATGGGAGAATCGGGGTTTCAGGAGGAGCCTGAGGCAAGCGGGCTTCCCTCAGTGCTGGCCCTTCCTCAGGGTCAACCCTTGATGCTTCCCAGGTGGCAGTGCAGGCGGGCGGGTGCCAGGGGTTGAACCCGGCGCCTGACACAGGCAACATCTGTCCTACCACCTGCGCTCTCACCAGCTCTGGTTACTCCTCCTGGTCGTTTACAGAGTGTGGTGAGATCCCCGAGTCACGCTGTGCCAGCAACCCAGACGACCCCCCAAGCCCAGGCCTCTCGCCCCTTGAGCCATCTCAGCCAGTCTTCCACACGCCGGCTCTGCCAACAGCTGCCCGAGCTCACTCCCCGGCGGCGCCCTTGGGTGAGTGATCTCTCCTCCCCTCCATGGTTTCCCCGGGAAATGGGCGGAATAATTGGTGGTGGTTGGTGATATTAAATAAGAAAGTGAACAATCCCAAGATATCAGGCATGGGGGCGGCGAGGGCTCCGCCGTATTGTTTCTGATCTGGCGCCAGTCATTCATAAGGCATCTTGCTTTCTCAGAACTGGGCCGGGGTGGGGCCAAGAAACGAATGGGCCCCGTAGCGCCAGCCAGTGTCCACCGGTGGCCGGTGGCTAGGTGGGCCGGGAGGCCACGGCTCCGTGCCGATTTCTGTGATGAAGGCCACATTCCTGGGATTCCGGGCTGGCCCAGGCTCTCATTAGGGGAGAATCAAAGTGCCCAAGGAAAATACTCATTTGCGGCCCAGAACCCGGGGGTTTTCATTTCTGTAATTGGCCCGTGTGTCTACAGAGCCAGGGGGGTCCCGGGGGGAGGGCCAGCACTGCAAGACAAAGCGGCCCCGGGGGAGGGCGGGCCTGACTCATACTGAGGGGCGGGCGCGTCCCTGGGCGCTGGACACCGGTGAGCCCCCATGTGCAGGCCCACTGGCTCTCAGCCAGGGGCAGGGGCCCACTCCACCCCCACCCAGGGATGTTGGAAGTGAAGGCCTGTTTGGTTGTCACAGCGGAGGGCAGAGGGCAAGGACACCACTGACCAGTCCCCCTCTAAGATGCAGGGACCCCCGCCCCGGGCACCAGTGCCCACAGTGCCATGGAGGGGAGGCAGCTGGGCGGTCCCTTCACGCTGGCTCTTGCCCACTTTCCCAGTCCAGGGTCCTAGCGGGGTCACGTCCTGGCAAAGGGACATCCGGACGGACAGAGGTGGGTGAGAGGGGCCAGGCTCTGTCCATCTGTCCGGCCCTCACCCAGGCCGGGCAAGGCCCCAGGAGCAAGGGCTGCAGCTTGGAAGCCACGCCCACCCCTGGCCTGGCCTGGCCTGGGGGATCGGCGGACTCTGTTAGGGGGTGCGGGGAGACCACCAGCCCGTCCTAGGTGGGGGCGCCAGTGAGACAAGCGAGGGCTCCCCCAACTCCACAATGTTCCCTCTGCTCCCTTCACTGAGGAGGGGCCTCCCCGCACCCCTCTCTCTTCCCCACCCTCCAGAGGACCCCCACCGCAGCCCCCACGCTCTCGCCGTGCCCCCAGCAGATGCAGATGCCAGCCATGATCCCGCCAGCCTGACTCCCAGGCATGTGGCAGTGGCAGGGTCACCGGCACATGCACCTGATGTGTGTGTGTGTGTGTGTGTGTGTGTGTGTGTGTGTGTGTGTGTGTTGACTGGGAACATGCTTCTGTGCTTGGTGGCTGAGGGCCACCTCTTATGGCCCTTGTTTGCCCCGTGTCGGGCTCTGATGGGGCCACAGCAAGCACAGGACAACGCTGTGATTGCCCCTGGGTGGGCCTCCTTCCGGGTTTGAACCCAGGACTCATTCCCCCGGAGCCCACCAAAGTGGCAGGGCCCCCCAAAAATAAGGAAATAGCCACACTGCCTGCCTGCAGAGTTCAAAAGAAACCTTCAGGAAGAAATGCCACCGAAGGCGTTTCTCCAGGTTCATGAGGGGGACGGCATGCATGGGGGCACGAGGAGAGGAAGAAGAGGGCCAGGACGGGATGCGCGGAGGAGGCCACGGGCATGTGACACTCTTTGGCCAAAAGAAACAGATTTCCAGCCTGGTGGAATGTGGTGTAGCCCGAGCAGGACCTGGAGCATGGAGCCTCCTGCCGGAGCCCAGGCCGCCCCACCAGCCCCAAATGTAGCGGCCACAGAGCGCCAGGCAGGGTCTGTGCGAGTGTGGCCTGACGAAGGGGCGGCCAGTGACGCCAGCACTGCCCCGGAGCCGCTGGTTTGAACTGCCATCCCCACTGAGAAGCCCAGCACCCAAGCGGGCCAGGCTCGCATGAGGAAGCAGGAAACACCTCAGCTAAATGCCCCCCTGCCCGGGTGGCACCGGCGTCCCCCCACTGCGGCCCTGTCCTCAGAGCACTCACTCATCGGCTCGCTTTGCCAGCTCTGTGGCCTTTGCGCATTAAGTGCCGCTGTATAAACACACCGGGCGGCTGCCCTCGGAGACCTGGGATGCTGCAGCTGGGACGTGCAGACCCCATCTGAGCCCGGGGTCTGGGAGGGTGCCAGCCCCCAGCCCCCGAGTGTGGGACACAGAGGCCAGGTCCCCGGAGACCCATCCCAGAGAGGCTGTGATAAGCCCCCCTGGGAGGAGAAGGAAGAACCTAGCCTCTAACTGTCCCCGCAATGCAAATCTGGGCCCAAATCACAAGCACCCCTTTCTGTGGGGGGGGAGGGGCTGAAACAGGTTCATTTGGTTAAAAGTTGAGAAGCATTTCCCCACCCCCGCTGCCCCCTGACAACCTGCCCTCAGAATTTGCATGTGTTTTGAATGAAAATTGCCAGGACCATGCAAACTAGACAGCTAAATGCATCTTATCAGATGGTTGTCCCAGGGCTCACAGGGGAGCAAACCAGAAACACGAGTCTGGGCTGAGGCCCTGGCGTGGCTGTGGGCTTCCGAGATAGCATCTGCCCAGCCCTGGCTGATAAGCGGCCTTCTCCGTTTCACCGGCCCCCAAGGCACCCACTAGCCACCTGCTTGCGGTAGGAGTAGGGGGCAGACATAAGGGACTCTTTATGCTCCTTGGGGGCCCGTTGGGACCGGTGGGGTGTGAGGGGCTGGGGGAGGGCTTGTCCCAAGGCCCCGGGCCCGAGTCCTCCGTTAAATCTCTCCATCCTTCAAGTGCGGGCCTTTCACAGGCTTCCAGAGTGCGCCCGCTTTCGGAGAAGACCATTGAGGAAGGAATGGAGGGACCACTGTGTATTGGAATCACATCGATAGATTCCTCAGGAGGGGAAAAATGAAATTCCATCTGCTAGGTCTGTGGTCTAGAAGCTCCCTCCAGGGACTGCCCACAGGGTACCACCACTCAGGGGGGCACAGGGGTCGGAGCCTATGGATTCTTCCGGGCACCCACTTGGCATTCATGCACACACACTGCTGTGCTCCTTGGCGTTTGTGAGTGTGGGACTGTCCTTGCCAACGTCCCACCCGGCTCCTTAGGGCAATCAGAACCTCCCACACCCCCACACTCCAGCATCTGTGCATACCTGGGCAGGGGCAGTGAGCGGCCAGTCCTGGCCCAGAACCCCCTCCTCCAAAGCCCTGTGCTCTGCCCAGGCTGGTGAGGAGCCCACCCCCACAGACACCCGTGTCAGGCAGCCTCCCCACTCCTAGGCTCCGCTTTGCATTTCACTCTTTCCCTAGCCCTCCCCCCGCCCCCCTCCCAGCCCCAGAGGAAGAGAAGAGTCTTCCTCCGCCTCGGAGGCCCCTTCTCCCTGCCTGCCTGGGGCTGCCACGGCTATTAGAACACCCGCAAATTGCTCTGGCAGTGGGAAGCATAATGCACTAATTTTTTTAGAAAATTGGGTTGGCATATATTACGTCCCCGGCACGCGGGCGAGCATTACATAAGCAGTAATAACGGGAGAAGCCAACGCTCCCGTCTACCTTCCAAGGCAAGACAATCCCATTCCGGGGAGGGCGCGCTCCGGGCTGAAGGGTGCGAGACGGGGAGCCTCACGGGACAGGACTCGGAGGGGTTACTGGGCTGGGCTGGGGGCTGCGGTGGTCCCGGGGCTTGCTGGGCTACAGACTCCTCCCAGCCCCCTTTGGGTGCTGCTGCATTTATGGCAGACTTTGGAGTTTCCATAATGTGGTTCAGTTAACATTTTGGCCCATTTCTCAGGGGCCGTGCGGGTCCCGGACAGCACTGCCGTGGTGGGAATGTGGGAATGTGGGAGTCCCTGGGCCCCTGTAGTAGGGGATGTCACGTGTCCTTCTCCTTTCTCCTCACCTCCCTCTGATGAGCTCTGAATCTTCCAGAACCCGCATCGTCTCTCCCGCGTCGTGGAACGCCCTTCCCTCGCCCTCAGAGGGAGGCACTCAGGCGGCCCCCCACATCCCGGAAACCCCGCTCCTCTGGACCCGAGGCACCCCCGCTGGACCCTGAGAGAGAAAGTCCGGTAGGTACCTCCCCGACGTCGGCTTGGGCTTATAACTCCCTGTGCTCCAGCTGGCCGCTCCCCTCACCGGCAGCCAGTGGCACTGGGGTCCATGTGCCTGAGAGTCGGGGCTACTGTGGGCTTCTCCTCCCTGCAGCCAGGAAGCACTGCCCCTAGGGCTGCAGCAATAGCACAGCGGGGAGGGCACTTGCCTTGTGTGCGGCTGACCCGGGTTCGATTCCCAGCATCCCATAGGGTTCCCTGAGTACCACCAGGAGTAATTCTTGAGTGCGGAGCCAGGACTGACCCCTGAGCAATGCCAGGGTGTGACCCAAAAAGCAGGAAGCACCACCCCATTACCTCTGGGCAGATGAGCCCAAGGGGGGCCCCCTGCTGCCCACTTTTTTCAGAGCCAGCCCAGCCTGTCACCACAGGAGGCCTCAGATGGGGGCACGCATGACAGACGCTACTTTCCCGGGACCCTTGGGGCTGGCATCTCTAGGCTCCTGCTCCAGCGTCCCCTCCCTGTGTGCCCAGTGGCAGCGCCGACCCTGGTGCCCGTGGCAGAAGGCACCGAGCCCATCATGAGTGTCCCCAGTACTATCTGCTCCACTCCCAACGGTCTTCCAGAGGCCTCGCCAAATAAATACCCAGATGTGAGAGGCACCGCACAATCGGCCTTTGTTAGCCACCAGGGCCAGCGAGTGCCAGGGCTGCTGGTGATGGGGATGGGGGCTTCTGGGTCCCTGCGGGGTTTGGTTTATAGGGGTAGCTGGGAGCGGGCCGGGAAGACCAAGGCCACCAAGGGCTGTTTCATGATTCGCGCTTCCCAAGGGGAAGAGCCGTGTCTGGCCAGGGCCCTGCCAGGAGCGTCAGGCTGGACGTAGACGGGGGGAGGCTCCCTCTGAGCTGGGGTGTCCGTGGGTGAGTCGTTTCGGGGTGGCCAGCACCGGGACTCCCCCAGGAGCCCACAGGGAGGGAGGTTTCCTGCACCTGCCGGCCTCCTTCCCCCCTCACCCCGAGGGGAGAGGCCCGTCTAATATCCCCCACCCCGCTCAGGGCGTGGGGGCTGGCACCCACCTTCCCCTTGCTGCCAACTGCCCAGGCTCCCAGCGGCCTTTGCACTGCTGGCTCTCTGCCCCGGCTCCCTCTGGCCCCAGGCCCCTCTCCTGGGTCCCGGAGGCTGTGCCTGCGCCCTCCAGGGTCTGGGCGAGTCCCTGGCCGGGTGCCTACACCCCGCCGCCAGCTCTCCGTCCCCTTCCTGCCAGGAGTCTTAGCTCCAGAGACAGAAGCCCCAAGGACCCGGTGCAAGGACAAAAAGCCGCCCAAGCCCTCAGGCCCAGAGTCCGGGGGGAGGGGGTTTGGACCCCCAGATGCCATCACCCAGCCTGGCTCTCTATAACCCTGGGTGGCAAACAGGCCCTCGGCACCTTCTCCCACAGCCCATGGCTCCTGCGTGGCTGGTCTCAGCCTGGCCAGCCCGTAGAAGAAGGTTCTGGCAAGGCCCCCAGAGGCCGGGTGTCCCCGGTCTGCCCCTCTCTCAGTCTCCCACTCAGATGTCTTGTCCCCCAGAGACGGGCCCCCGGCGGTGGCACCTGCCCCTGTGGCCTCTGGGCAAGGCAGCAGTGGGTGGTCTGCGTGCCCCTGCGGGCTCTGCACCCCCTCCCGTCCCCGTAGCCCCAGCTGCGCCCACACAGGGCAGGGCAGGGAGGGCGGCCAGCTGTGGCCTGGGGCACAGATGCCACCAGGATCACTCAAGTCGTGACCCCCCGCAGGGAGGCCCAGAGAGGCCGTGGGGACCTCAGTGGCCTTCTCGTAGGGAGGCCAGAGGGAGGGAGGAGGCCCCCACAGAGCTGCACCCCGGTCGGAAGGGGCGGGGCCCAGGCACTGTGCCGGAGGAACCGTCCACCTGCACTCAGGGCAGTCTTGAGGGCAGCAGCGCCTCCCTCTGTTCGGGGTGCAGGGAGCCATGTCCAGTACTGTCCTCGGGACCTCGGGGAAGGCAGTGAGCACCCTCCAGGCTCCCCCCAGCCTCCTCCCCACCCCACCCGCCCCTCCAACTCCGTCCTGCTCACCAGGGGAATGTGTGAGGGAGGAACCCCCCCACCCCATCTTGGGAGCTGGCGGCAGGAAGCGAGCGGGGGCCCTCCCCAGCCCCCCCCACCGGCCAGCGGCCAGCCTGCCCCCAGCTTTTCCATTCAAACCGGTTCCCCTGGCCCCGGGAACGGAGACAAACGGGCCCATTCAGGAGCCGGCACCTAGGCACCATTTCAATTCCCTTTTGCTCCTACGAAATTTTTATTACCTTACGTTTAAAACATTTATTGCCTTACCCGTTTCCGGCCACAGCGCCGGGCACAGAGATAGAAGTGGGACTGCCTGGTCCTGAATTCTTGGCTCTAGAAGCTTCCGTCGCCCTGTGCCCCCAGTCCCCCCCCCCTTCTCCTCCCACCCCCAGCACAGGCACTGGGGCTGTGGGCCTGGACACCACCACCTCCCCAGGCAGGAAAGCAGTGGGGAGGGCGGGGGGGTCTCAGAGAACAGGAGGAGCCCCAGATGGTCACATCTGCGCCCGGAGATGCCGTCAGAGTAGCAGTGCCCCCCGAAATCCGGGTGCAGGGGTGCCCTCGGGCTCCCTGTATTCTCCCAGGGACCCGCCGGGGAGGGCTCCTCTTCCTCTCCCCAGTATTGAAGGCGCAAGTCGGAACCCCAGGGCCCCCCAAACCCTCGGTCTCTACCACAAACCCTTCGTGATACCTTCCGTCTTCCAGAACCCCCGGCCCCAAACGGCAAAGGGAGGTGACAGGAAGAGGTCGCAGCACACTCTAAGGGAGCCAAGACATGCGAGCGCCTGGCACTGCGGCCAGGCAGGGAGCCGCGAGTTATTCGTGATCTGTCTTACCCCGCGGCCCGTGGCCTCCCCGCGGACACCAGCCCGGCTGGCCCCTGGAAGTCACTCCTCGGGTCAGGTGGGCCGGCGTGGACATTGCCCTCTTGTGTGTGACCGTGTCTGTCTGTTTCCTGTCTCTTCCTGGGGACTAGGGCCCCAGCTGTCCCAGTCCATCGTTCTCTGTCTTTCAGGTGCAAGCGTATAGGCCCGCTTGACCACCTGGAAGATGGGCACCAGGGTGCCAGGGTGACAGAACAGCAGGGAGGGCACTTGCCTTGCACACAGCCGCCCCGAGTGTTCCATCCTGGCATCCCGAGTGGACTCCTGAGCCCGCCAGGAGTGAGTCCTGAGTGCAGAGCTGGGGTGAGCCCTGAGCATCACCAGGTGTGCCCTCCATTAACCACCCCCCCCCACCAAATAAATGGGCACAAGCTCCACCTGGCAGGTTCCGGGGAGGGTGTGTGGCACCTGCAGACAGCCGTGGGCCTGGGGACCAAGCCCCAAGGCAGCCAAGCCTGGGCGGGAGTACCTAGCCTGGCCCCAGCGGGTCCTGGTGCCCACGGGCTGGGAGGCTCCTGGCCTTGCTCTGCCATCCGCCGCCCACAGCAGGTCCTGGCGGGCACTGAGACTCAAGACTCCCCCCGAGCCCTACTGGCTCTGCCACCACCACGGGGTTAAGGCTTCTCCCAGAACCCCCGAGGTCCACCAGTTGGCCCGAATGCTCGCTGATTCTGATAGGGCTGCCCTGTGCTGCAGGAACCTTTGCCCAAGGACCCCAACCCTGCTCCAGCCTCTGGCAAGGAGAAATGTCTCAGACACTGCCCAGCACCCCTGGCTGCGAGCCCCCCTGGAGACCCTCAACCTGGTGGGAACAGCCCCTTCTAGGAGCCCTCCTCCCCTGGGAATCCTCAATAGGCCCATCTCTCTTCGCTGCTCCTTGGGGCTTCAGCTCTGTCCCAGCCTCTGCCTGAGGGGTCCCGGGGCTCACCCCCACAGAGGCCCCCGCTGCACCCCTGCCCCTAGGGACGGGGCTCACCCTCCAGAGGCCCCAGCTGCACCCGTAAGGACAGGGTTCGCCCCTCCCAGAAACCCCAGCTGCACCCCTGCCCCTAGGGATGGGCTCACCCCTCCCAGAGACCCCCCCGCTGCATCTTGCAGAGAGGTGGGCGCTGCCTGCCCTTGCCCGGCCTCCTCAGCCTTTTCTGCACATTTCTCCTTGCTAGAAGCTGGGCCAGGGTTGAGGTCCTGCGGCACAGGGCAGCCCCTACCAGAAACAGCGAGCCTTCGGGCCAACCAGTGGACCCCTGGGGGCCTGGGAGAAGCCTCAACCCCATGGTGGCAGTGGAGCCACCAGCGTCACTCAGGGCGCCCCCTCTCCTCTGCAGCCTCCCTGCCTCAGAGGTGTCCTCAGAGCCCCCCGCCCACCCCCTCAGAAAGTGCTAACAGGAGACAAAACGGAAGCCCCAGGCAGGGCCAGGGTGAGTCTCTGGGGCTCACAGAGGGTGGGAGTGACCCATCCAGCCTCCCCACCGATGGGCAGGAAGGTGGACAGCCAAGCTGTGCGTGTGTTTGAGCACATGGGGTGCAGGGTGGTGAGTGGCCTCCTGTGGGGGAGGCAGTCCAGGCGGACGGCCCGCCCTGAGCCAGGGGGTCCTAGCAGGGCATGATGTGGGGGGAGGGGCACGTCCCTGACCCTGGCCCTCGAGGGTGGGGGCACCTGTGGCCTTTATCTGGGGGGATCGCACGCGGGGCTTCCCTGTGGGGGGCAGGGAGGGAACTGGTCTGTTCTGGCCTGCCCGGCTCTCCTGCAGTCCCCTGGGCCGCCCCTCCCCCGGGCAGAAGGTGGGGCTGGGGACAGGGACAGCTGCACCTGCCCGGCGCCAGTCGCGTTGGTTCCCCTGGATTTTCCACGCCAGCGGTTCCAAGATGGGGCCCGATTGCCATGCGCCTCGCGAGGCCTGCGGGGCGTGAGCGGGGTGGGGAGGTTCCACGTCCCTGTGGGTCTGGGCCGCCTAGAGGGGGGTGCTCCTAAGGGTGGCCGTGAGGAAGGTCGGCCCGATTCCCCTGACTCCTGCCCCCTCCCTGCCCCCCACACACCCCCAGGGAGTAAAAGCGCTGGCCAGCAGGCAGGATGTCCCTCGGGGATCCGCAGAGGCCAGAGACGCAAGCAGAGAGGAGGCCGGCTCTTTTGGTGCCTGTGGTGCTGGAATGTTGGACGCAGTGGCAGCCCCTTTGGCACCACGAGGCCACGAGGCGAGGACTAAGCAAGACGCCAAGGCTCAGAGAGGGGAAGGATGCCCAGAGCACTGAGTCTCCGGCGGTCGCTCTAGCCACTGAGGAGGGTAAACGACCTCGAGGCTCAGCCCGCTCCGGGTCAGGCCTCTCGAGCGCTGAAGCCCAAAGCAACTTGGAGTCTTTAAGTGTGAGACAGCACCTGGGCCTGCAGAACCGCCACAGCCGGAGCCTCGGCCACCCCCACTCTGGCCTGGGCTCAATAGTCCTCCAGGAGGAGGCTGGGCTCCTTCCTTTCCGTCCACTCCTGGGCCATTCAGCAGCCAGCCACCTGGCGCATTTACTGCTGTGTGACCGGGCTCCGGATAGAGCTCTGGACCCCAGCCTGGGCCTGCTCCAGCCCCCCTGGAGGGGGGCGATAAAGCACATCGTTCCCCCCCCCCACTGAGGCCTGCCTGGACAGGGCAGTCATGGGCCCTATGCGCGCCCACCCTTACTCCAGTGTGGTGGTCGTGGAGCCCAAGGGCCCGGGTGCACGTCTTTTGCGATCATTGTGGTTTCTTTGCTTTTTAGGGCCAGACCCCGCGGTGACCAGAACTTGCTGTGCATCCAGGTGTCCCCGCTGGTCTTCCCACTCTGCTCCGGCTCTGGCCCCGGATTCAGTTCCTGACCCAGGGACTGGTGAGTTCAAAGGCTCCTTCATTCCCCAGGGTGGGTCAGGGGGCATGGGGTGGAGGTTCCCGGGAGAGGGGGCGAGAGGCCCTTCCTTTTCTGGAGTGGGAGCCATGTCCGGGTTCTCCGCCCCATGTGTGGAGAGCCACAGGGCCACGGGGCTGCTTTGCTGAGTCTGTGGACACGTGTTTCACCGGCTGGGGTGGATAGAGCCCCTCCAGCTCTGCCATCCATGGGGCCACGGCAGCCGGGCAGCGTTCATGGCCACTGCCTCTGGCCAGGGAGCCAGGGACACTGATGAGGAAACTGAGGCAAGCGGCCCAGAGGCACAAGGTCACAGGACTGACTCCCGGGAACCTGGGCTCCCCGGCCTGCTGCCCTCCCTCCCCCTCCTGCCCCCTGGCCGCCTCCTGGCTCGTGTCTACAGCAGGCAGGGCTGGTGGGGGCCCCATTAATTCCCGGGCAAATGGGCTCCAGGCGCGTGTGCTGGCAGGCGGGTCTGGGGACAGCTCAAACAGGCCTGGGCCGCCGGCACCCCGCGGCACCCGCCCCCTGGCCTCTAAATGGTGGTGGGGCGCACTGGGCTGTTTGCAGGGTAAACAGGAGGGCTGAGTGACCGCGGAGGCAGGAGTGAGCCTTTGCCAAGGCAAAACACAGCCCGCGCGGAGGGGCGGGGCGGGGTGGGGTGGGGGGTCTGACTGCACCCCCAGGGGGCCAGGCCAGCGGGGGCTGCTGTCAGGGTCAAGCCAGTGGTCATTGGAGGGGGTGTCCAGGCAGCCCTCACCTCCCCACGGCAGGGAAACCCTCCTCTGCCCACCCTGGGTGTCCAGTGCCTCAGTTCCCTCCCCCAGGGACAGAGCTGTGGGGGACACCAGCCGCTCAAAGGGGGCCCTCCCCGGCTGCCCCTCAGGGGGGTGCATTATCCCAGGACACTTGGGAACTCCGGCCATGTACCCACCTTCGCCAACTGCAAGCCCCCAGATCCCCAGTGCTGGGGGGACCCCCCAACTGTTTCCTCACTCCGAGACTCCAGCTGTGCCCCTCCATCCCTGCTCCCCACGCACCTTGAGTGTCCTCCTGGGCCCCTTGGCAGGGCAGTGCCCTAAGAGGCCAGCAGGGCTCAGACACAGCCTCGTTGCCATGCCCCTGACAGCCCAACGGGCCGGGGGTAGCTTCGCACGCAGGAGGCTGGGGCTCGGTCCCCCAACTCCGGCCGGGGGTGGCCCCTAAACCCACACGTGCATTATACGTGTTATAGAAATACACGGTGTAAATATTTTCCCATGTCGGAATAATAGATGACAGAGAGAAAGGGAACTGTTTGGGGGAGCCCCTCTCCTCATCAGGGGCGGTTGCCCGTCCAGTGTAGGGGAGCTCTCCGAGCTGCTGGCCACACCCGAGGGCAGGGCTGATCCTTCCTGTGCCAGAGAGGCCGGTGGGCTAGGGGCTGGTCTCCCAGGGGGTTCGCGGCGTGGGGATGCGTGTGTCTCCAGCAGTGCTGGCCGGGTGGAGCTTGGTGGGTGCCCAGAGGCCGGCTGCCACCCTGCACCCGTCCCCCCACCCAAGTTCCCCAGCACGGCCTGGCTGCTGAGTCACCTCGAAGGCGGTTCTGATCAGTCTGGGCCGCAGTCCAGTTCTCCTCAGACCCTTCCACGTGGGGGAGGCCAGACGCCTACCACTTTCCCGCCAAGAGCAGAGAGAGGGGAAGCAGATGCCTGGCTTTTTGCTTCCCTTGAGCATCGAGATTCTTTTGCTGCTCTTGTAACCGTGAAGGCTCTGACCCACAGAGGTTGGCAGGCATGGCACAAGCGGTGCTGTGGGGGAGGGCGCTGGGTGCCCACGGCCTGGGCTGAGAAGCAGGGCCCCCTCGGGGAGACCCCTGCGCCCCCGGAGGTGGTCGGCCGAGGCGGGGGCAGTCCAGGGCAGTGTAGATAGACCCCCGCCTGGGGACAGCCAGGGGAAGAGCAGTGGAAGTCCTCCGGCAAGGAATCCCGGGGTCACTTGTGTGAGTCGCCCTGGAGGGGCAGGCAGGAGACCGGAGGAGGATGGTCCCCACGCGGCCTCCGCTCTGTCCTGTCCACACTCAGGAGAGGGTCGCCGAGGGCCTGCGGGGACGAGCCCAAGACTCACATCCTGCCTGCCCCTTGTGCTCCCATGCCCTGCCCCCACTCGGCCTTGTGGTTGAGGGGTCTGCACAGAGCCTCAGGGTAGATGATCCCACACCATGCACCCTCCAGCCCAGGGTCCGAATGCAAAAAGAAGCTGATCTCCCCACTTGGTAAAAGGTGAGGGCAGGGAGGGAAAAATCTAAAGATGTCCAGCAAGTGCTAGGGACCCGGATGCTTCTGAGAGGAGACCCTTTTCTTTCTCCCCTTCCCTGAACACACAACACATACACACACATGTGCGCACACACACCACGCACATACACAGACACACACACACACTCACACACACTCACACACCACACACACACACACACACACACACACACACACACCCCTATTTGTTTCGTTTTGGTTGATGCCCATGAGTGACCCCCGGCAGTGCTTGGGGGACCATATGTGCTGCTGTGGATTCAAACCAGGGTCGTGTCCAACTCAGCCACGTGCAGATCAAGGCCCGTAATAACTCAGCGACCAGGTTGGGATCACCAGGCCCCTCCCCAAGGGGTTGGTGGGAAAATTGGGAACACGCAGAGGGGCATGGTAGGGTTACCCAACTTCCGTCTCACTCATGGAGGACTTCGGGGTCCAGTGGGCTTCTGAAAACTTTATTTCATTTATGCCGAAAGTGTGCAATCTGCATTTAGACAAGAGCAACATGACTCTGACAGGCTGGTGGGCGAGTAAACGCACCTCCTCTGAGCACTCCCCTCTGAGTCCCCCTGCTCTGCCCCATCTCGCAGGGAAGCAGTGACTGATGGGTCTCCCCCCGCCGACCCAGAGACGCTCTTACCCCAAGCAGTGTTGCAGATGGAAAGAGCTTCTTTTCTAGGAAGCATATTCTCCCGGGGCTGGGGACCCGACTCCAGCACATAGCACTGACCCGGCCTCCCCAGGGCCCGAGTTCCTGCACCCAGTGACTCCCCAGCCCACAGCACCACACCGAAGCTCCCCTGGGTGGCACTGCCAGGCCCACACACCCGCCAGCTGCCCCCTGAGCATCACCAGGAGCCAGATCCGGACCCCAAACTGATGCTGGGTGTGGAGGTGTTGGTGATACAGGGGTTAGACCTCATGCTTGCCTGCAACTGACCCTGGCTGAATCCCCGGCATTAATCACATGACCTCCCCCCCCAGAGTATCACTGGCTAAATTCCTGGTGCCTCCCCCTCTCCCCCCCCCCCTCCCCCCCGCAAGGCCACCAGGCCAGGCCCAGGCTCCTCAGACCGGTTGGCAGAGCATTGCCTGTTGGGTGCCCCCCGCCCGCCAATTTAAAATTGTACATACCACATTTTCCTGTGCTTTTCTCTCTTCTCCTGAAATGCCCCGTGGCCCTCTTTCTAGATAAATAGATCAATAAGGGGAGAGCAAATCATTCTTGCCCTTAGCTAGTTTCAGGGAAGTTTGACTCCGTTGGGGCAACCCTCCAGCCCAGCACCTCCTGACACGTGCCAGCCCAGGCAGGGTCCCCGTCCTGCCCGAGATGCCCAACGCCGGCCGTCCCTTCCTTCCACAGCCAATGTCCTAGAAGAGCGGGTCTCCCAGCGGGCTTGCGCCCAGCTTCCCGGCCCCGCAGCCTGGGGTCCAGGGTTTCATGAGCTTGTGCTGACCCCTGGTGGCCAGCCCTGGCTACTTCTGCTTCTGAGCTTGGCGTGTGGCCCATGCATGTCTCTGTTTGCCGTGACAGATGGGGGAGACTGAGGCTCAGAGAGCAGAAACTCTTACCCAGGCTCTTCTGTGGGTGGAGCGGGGTCCCGGCTGCCCTCCAAATCCTGCGGCTGGAGAGGGCCGGGTGCATGGGGCCAGGGCGTCGTCACGGGGCAGCTCTGAAGTCTGCCCTGGAGCTGCTCCGGCCAGGCATGAGACAGACCTCACCCTGGTCCAGGCGGTTCCTCCCGCAGGCTGGACACAGCCCCGGGAACAGCCCTTTTCGTACCCTCCGCTTCCTTGTTCTCCAGCGGCAGCTGCCATCGGCCGTGAGCAAGACCTCGCTACCCCGGGCAGCTGGCCTGCAGGGCCAGCCCAGGGCAGGCCCATCCCTCTCGGGTCCCGATGGGAAGTGGGGGTGCGGGTTTGTTGAGAGGGACACTAGGAACAGAGCCCCTCGCTCCTAGGAGACGCCCGGGGGCCCCGCAGAGAGATGCTCTGAGTGACGCCTCCGCCTCACTTCTTCCTGCTGCCCCTGACACTAGGGGACACGCAGGTCCCATCAGAGACCCAGGTCCCAGCCTCGGGGCAGCCATTGGGGTGGAAGGAGGCCACCCCGCCCAGCATGGGCCCAGGTTGGAGCCTGAGCTTGCCAAAGCACAGCCTTGCCCTGGGCTCCAAGCTGAGGTCCTGACCTAGGGGAGACCTCCTGGCCGGCCGGTCATGCTCTCAAATCTCCCGCCTTTCCCCAGGCAGGGATGGTCTTTTCCTGTGGAGGGACCCACCAACCAGCCCTCTCCAGCGTCACGGATGGAGCACGGGAGGTGGTGAGTCCTTTTTCCCCGGGGGTGACCTCTGACCTCCCAGGACGCCGATCCCTCACCCCAGAGCAGAGGGCACAGAGCACATGGTTAGGGCATGTGGGCAGTGGGGGGGGGGGGGGGTCCCTTGGGTTCATGCGTGGCCATGGTGTTCCGGGTGGGGCCACTCTCGCCGCAGGGAAAGAGGGTCCGAGTGCACATGCCAACATATGGACCCCTCGCTGGAAGGTCAGGCAAGAGCCTTGGTGTCCCCCAAAGGCCTGAATTGGGGACACCCCCTCCCCGCCAGACAGGGCAGCAGGGACAGAGGACAGGGCAGGCCGGGCCCACTGCCACGCCGTGGTGTGACCGTTCATAAACATGACCTCATGTGTTTTTGGGACACCAGGTGCTAGTTAAGCTTCATCAGGGGGCAGGGCCCTTGTAGTGGCCAGCACCGGACAGTGGCCTGCTCAGACTGGCTGAGCTCAGGGGCTCCTGTTCGCTTTGCCCAAAATACAGGTGCTCGGAGGGCGCGGGCTGTGTTTAGTGTAAATAGCGGCCAATGTGGTCACCGAAGGACAGGGAGGTCATAGCCCTCCCCCCCCCCGCCCCCCCCCCCGGGGCCAGTGTGTGAGCCAGCCCCTCGTGACTCAGGGTCCAGCAGGTGCAGAAACAGCTCAAGAGAAATCCCCCCACTTCTTCGCTGGGGGGCCCTGGGCAAGTCACTCGGTCGCTCCGAACCTCGGGCTTCCCCATCCATCGTCTGAGAGACAAGGGCCCGAGCAGAGGGAGGTCACACCATAAAGTCAGCTCCTCCGTTGGGGCAGGGTGGAGATAACCATACCCACCCCACGAGTGCTCCACGGTCCTGGTCAGTGGCCACCACGCGGAGGGCTCAGAGGGGCCCTTCGAGACCCCCGTGGACCTGGGATATTAAGGATGCACAGGCCGGAAGGTTGAGTGGTGGCTGCCAACGGCAGGCGTCGAGCCCATCCGCCGATGCCCCCGCTGCTGTGCCAAGTTCTGGCCGCCACCCCCACCGGACTGGTCCCCCTCCACACCCAGTGGCTGCCTTCCACAGCCTCGGCTTCTTCATTTCACCGGGGTGAGGAGGCTTAATTATGATTGCCAGGGCCTCATTACGTCGAGTTGACTTTAGGTAATGGCCCTAATTAAGCGTGGATTTTAATGAGGCTCCGTTCACCACCCGCCCCTGATTCGCAGCCCCGGCAGCCTGGGAAGAGGGGAGCCAGCTGGCTGGCCCCTTGGCCTTCTTGTGGCCTGGCCGGCCGGAGGACCTCACTCCATCCAGCTCAGGGCCTGGCTGGCGGTGGGTGCGTGCTTTATGCCAGCGATGCCCCACCCCCCACCCCAGGTCACCCGGGGATCCGACCTGCGGTTTCACCTCCCACGGAGACTCCTGAAGTTCTTAGCAGTGTGAGCCTGTTCCGAGCAGCCGGTCTGCCGGGCTCCAGCTGCTCGGAAAACCCACCACCACCAACGGAGCCCGGG
The DNA here is from genome assembly GCF_029834395.1 of Sorex fumeus. NCBI lineage: Eukaryota > Metazoa > Chordata > Mammalia > Eulipotyphla > Soricidae > Sorex > Sorex fumeus. The sequence goes on along the minus strand of NW_026606154.1, from coordinate 654,067 downwards.
AGGCCCAGTGCCAACTGCTGGGGGGCCCAGGAAGCACTGGCAGCCCCAAACACACTGGAACATGCCCCCCCCAGTATGGTGCAGCGTTTCCTACGGGACCCCCTGAGCAGGTGGTCACGACTCCAGGCCTCGCAGGCCACAGAGGAGGCCGGCCGCGCCCCTGCTGTGATTATGGCCTCCTGGTGAAAGCCTCAGGAGACCCGGTCGCCTCCTGCTGGGAGCCTGATGTGGGAACTCAAACCCCGAAGGTCCACCTGGGCCTGCTGTTGTGCAAAGCCCAGAGAGGAGGAGTATGTGGTGAGCACCCAGCCTGTCCTTGATCTCTGGCTCACAAGCAAATGGGAAAGTGCTGTCATTGGGAGCCACCTGGGGTCAGCCCAGCCTTCTGGCTCTGCCCTCCACTACCCCCGGGGTCCCCTGGCTGGACTCCCTATGTCCCTGACCCTCAGTCCCCACCCAAGGACAAGTGGACATTCCACTCCTGTTGCCAGTGCAAACACAGGGAAACCGGTACTCTCTCCTGGCCTGGCGGGTGGGGGCTCGGTCCTTCTGCGCAGACACAGGTGACCGGCCCTGCCCCCACGGTCACCACCAGTCTCTGCATGACACTGAAGTGCCATTCCCCACCTCATAGAACCGCTCCCGAAAAAGCCGGGGTTCAGAAGACACTGTGACTTTTCTGGAGGGAAATGGAAAGTGAAAGATGGGATTCAATTACCTTGAAAATAAAAGGGGTGATTTCACTCACGAATGCCGTACTTAAAAGCTCAATTTGAAAACAGGCATTTAAATGACTCCCAGGCCAAGTTAAAAGGAACCAAAAAAAAAAAATTAAAAAAGAAAGAGGAATCATTTATTAATCCCCTTCCATCCGCCCCTTCTGGCTGAGTGAATCCTCCTCGGGCTCTCCAAAGGCAAATGGGCTTGAAACCCAATTAAAGAAGCATTTCCCGACCTTCCTCATCCAAGCCGTGGGACGCTCCCACTAAAAGCCTGGCGTTTGGAAGACACGTCTGCTCACCCCGAGTAGCTGGTGACCCTGAGACCCCTGCATCTAAGGTGCTCTTCTCGACGGAGCCCACAGGAGCTGGCGGGGGTCGGGGATAAGCAGCACAAAGACACCCTTCGATGGGGCCCGACACCCAGGAAAGCCCCCGTGCCTGAAATCGGGATGTTGGGATTGTCAGGACGAAGGCACGCTCCCCTTCACAGACCCCCCAGGACTGTCCTCTTCCTCTCTGGGCTCCTGGCCTAGATGGTCTGCGGCCGCCTCTGGGGGCTCTTCCCAAGGCCAACAGCCTCGTATTCTCCCACCATGAGCACCTGCCGGCCCGATGGAACCCCGAGCATCCCCAGCAGGGGCCGCTCCCTCTGCTCCCCTCAGAGGGCCGCACCCGCAACCAAGGTTGTTGGAAAGATTAACTGAGATGGGGCTCAGCACCGGGTGGCCGGCCTGGGGGAGGGAAGCGAGAGCCTCACGGGAGCCCTGTCCTTGTGGCCTCTCTCGGCCACCTTGGACTTGCCTGCTGGCAGACGCCGCGGCGCCCCTCTGGCCTCATTTCGGCTTCCTGCCCAGCCCACGAGCCCCCGTGGAGGCAGGCCCCATCGCTCTCCCGACGGCCCGCCACACACGGCACAGGAGAGCCGCTGCTCACGTCCTCTCTCCTGGGAAATCGCTTCCATCGGGACTCCGGCGCCCACGGCTTCCCGGCGAGCCAGCTCGTCTCTCCCACGCGTGAGGCCCTGCACGCACACACCGGGCCATCCCGGCCCGCAGCAAAACCAACGCTTCGTCTCTCAGCCGAGTGAGTGGCAGGTCTGGCACCTCAGCCTGCAGATTTATACCGAGCAGTAAAATCCACAGCATAGGGACATGCAAATAGATTGTCGAATATAATATTATCATTGTCAACACGCAAGACGTTTATTGACTGCCCCCCCAAAGAAAATACAGCCAGTGCCCCTTGTTTCGGGGCAGGCAAAAGCAGTTTCAACAACTAACAGAGGGCTTGTTTCGGAGCAAAATATGGCCCCAGCAGGATGTCGGGACGGTATTGTCAGCGGCCGCTTGCTCGAGCATCCGCTCTTGCAAACAGATCCCGAGGGGGTCGAGTCCCAGAAGGTCACTTCCGGCCTCTGGGAACCACAGGCCACCAGCTCTGTCCCCCAACAAACCAAACCCGGCAGGTTCCGCGAGAGGCAGAAGCCGCGGGAGGCACAGTGGCCCAACGGCGGCTCGTCTCGGGCCAAGGTGCATGCGGGCTGCTGACGGGGCGTCCCGAGGGAGCAAAGCAGGATGCAGGGGTGACCAGGAAGCCGAGGGTGCACGTGGCTTTGGGCAGAGGGATCCCCGGGGCCAGGAGGGGAGCAGCAGCTCCCGCCTTTTGTCAGGTCGGGGCCCACTTCCGACGAGAAACCCCCCCCTCCCCACCCCGCGCCTCTTCCTCCAAGGCCCAGGGCCCCGCGGGCCAGCGAGGCCAATTCTTTCTGTGGATTCAGTATACCCGTCTCCAAGGGTATACTGGAGGAAGGAGTTATCACCCGAGCAACGTCCAGGCCATCAACACATTCTGCCCAGGGCCCTCGGGGACGTGCAGATATTTCTCTTGCCACTTTGGGGAGGAGAGAACAGGTTAGAGAGGAGCAAAATGCGTGGCCTGGGGTGGCCCGGCCCTTAGGTGGCAAACTCCTGAGGCCCCGATCGCCAGGCTAGCCTGAGCCCCCGCGGGAAGCCCTGGGACCCCCATGCTGAGACACAGAGGCGGGGAGTGTAGCACTGTGTAGCCCCTCCTGCTCCCAGCTAAGGAGCCAGGATGCTGAGGGTACGCAGGGCCCCTAGGGGCCACGACTCTGCTGCTTCTGCAGCCTGTGGGGCCAGCCAGGGCCAGGTGCTGCCCTCCCCACTGGGTGGGCGCGGCACCAGGGGCCTCCCGCATCCCTGCAAATCACCCTTGTTGCTGCTGCCACTGCTGCCCTAGTCTCACTCACTACTCAGCTGGACAGAGAAGGCCCGGCGTGCCAGAGACGGTGACCCGGGAAGTTGCAGTTGGCTGTCCCCAGGACACAGACGTCCAGAAGAACCCTGAGAACATCCTGGGTTAAGGAAGTGGGGTGGAGTGGGGGGAACACTCCCCAGCCGTGCTCCCATCCCCCAACCTGGTCCCCAAGTGGCCCTGGAGGTCACCACCCACTGCCCAGGTCTCAAAGACCACTGAGTTAGGCCACTCGTGTTGGTGGACCTGGTGGCCGCCGGGTCATGGCCCAGGGTTTCGTGGGAAGGAGCGTGGGCACTTTTGTGGGTGACTCAGACATCATGGTGGAGGGGGAGGGGAGTGAGACAGATCCTGGCCACCAGTCCAGACTTGAGGGACAGCACAGCAGCTGGAGAGGGGGGACAGGGGCGGGGCACGGGGACCGGTCGTCACACCAGATGCAGACCACAGGTTCCCCTGAGCAAGAGGCCAGGACGGCAGAGGCGCATTCTGGTGCATTCCGGCGCCAGGCAGGTTTCCGGGGCGGATGCTCGCCACGTCAGAGTTTCCGGGTGACTGGAGGGCACGAGGATCCCAGGCTCTCATTTCCATCAATGTGAATCAGGTCGCTCTGTGAGGACCCCGGCTGCGCCCTGCCTCCCTAGCCGCACCCTAAGTTCCGTGGCGGGCAGTTGTTGGACCAACAATAAGAAGATGATTCCAAAACACAGCGGGAGGAAATCCTAGGGAGTGGGAGGTGGGGGTAGGGTCCCCTCAGGCCTCCCGGAAGCAGTGGACATCTGGGGCTGCCCCAAACCCATCACAGAAGGGTTTGGGCAACAAGACAGAGGGGTGGGCATTTGCCTTGCATATGGCCGACCCGGATTCGATTGCCAGCATCTCATATGGTCCCCCGAGCACCACCAGGAATAATTCCTGAGTGCAGAGCCAGGAGTAACCCCTGTGCATCGCCAGGTGTGACCCAAAAAGAAAAAAAAAACAGGAAAAAAAAAAACATCACAGGAGCTTTGCCCCTGGAGTTAATGCCCATGAAGCCCGCGCCCACCTTCAAGAGTTCTGCTGCCCGGGTGCTGGCTGGCAGGGAAACGGAGGCAGGCAGGGTGCCGCTGAGAGAGAGGGTGCAGGGACGCGGGCACGGGGAAGGGGAGCAGGTGGGACCGCCTCATATCTGGGCACCAGCCTTGCACCGGGAGCTGCCCCGGAGGGTCCTTCAGCCCCAGGGGGAGACTCCCCGGAGCCCCACTCCTACAGCCCAGCTGAGCGGAGAGTCAGAGTAAACCCCAAGCGTCGCCTCAGGCAGCCGCATTTCTAGTGACCGTGTCCATCACAGCCCTCAGGCACACTGACCATTTCCTGGGCATCAGACTGCATGACAGGAAGGCAGGTGCCTTGGAATCTCAGCGGGCCTCTGCACAGTCTCGCCCGCTCCCTCCTTGGTTCCCGTTGGATATTTCACTGTTCCCGTGGGGCAATAGCGAAACTTGGGTGCGGTAATGGACCCCAGCGGTGCCTCCTGCCTCCCACCCCTTCCCCTTCTTCCTCCCGCCAGAGCACAGCTGGAGGCGAGAGCCGGGAAAGACGGACGTGAATCCTAGACAGACGGGACACCTGACTTTCAGCTGAGAAGAACCGGACCGGCAGGGACCCCAGGGGACCCCTGGGACGTCTGGCTGGAGTGTGGGCAGAAGGTCTGATGACACCCAGGGATAAGTCTCCATCTGCAGGACACGCACCGCGTTCAGAGGTGAGCCCGCGACCCATGTCGCACGCGGCATGCCGTCTGAAGGAAGAGAGGGAATCGCCAGGTGGCACGCGACGGCTCCGTGGCCTGAATGCCACCCCGGCCCTTCTCGGATTGAAGGAGACTGGGCTCGCGATGCTTTTGGGGAGGGGGCCAGGGGCTGCTTCATGGGGGCAGGTCTGACTTTCCTGACAGGCAGAAACAGGTAGAACGCTACTCTTCCCGTGTGTTCCTTTCTACTCATTTTGGAACTCACCAAGCAGTCGACCAGAGCAACCCTTGCAATCCCTTGCTGTTCCTTTCCTTTCGGGCCGGGTATTACATTTCCACTGGAAATGGTACTTAGGCAGAGGGCAGGGAGAGGATGCTGGGAGCTCCTGGCATCTCGGGGACCTGGGATGGCACCCTGGGTGACCCTCAGCCTGCTCTCTCTTGCCCGTGCCCGCCCTCTCTCTGCACCCCCCCTTTCTTTTTTTTATTCATAGTAAGGTTTTATTTATTTATTTATTTTATTCCCCCCCCCCCTTTTATTTTATTAGTGAAACACCATGAGGTACAGTTGTAGATTTACAAATTGTTGTGCTTGGGTTTCGATTATACAATGATCAAATACCCATCCCTCCACCAGTGCCCATTTCCCACCACCACGGATCCCAGTATCCCTCCCACCCTTCATCCCCTCCATCCCACCCTGCCTCTGTGGCAGGGCATTCCCTTTTGTTCTCTCTCTCCATTTGGGTGTTGTGGTCTGCAAAAGAGGCATTGAGTGACAATCATGTTCGGTCCATGGTCTACTTTCAACATGCATCTCCCCTCCTGGGAGGATCCTCCAAACACCCTTTATTTGGTGCTCCCTTCTCTGTCTGAGCTGCCCTTTCCCCTAGAATGCCCGGCTGGCCTCTGAGCTATGGAGTAATCCTCCTGAGTACCCCCCCTTTCTGACCTGCTCTCCCTCCCCTCATTCGGGGAGTCTGTCCTGACTCTCTCCCCCTCCGCCCGCCCCTGTTGGCTTCAGAACAACCCAGGGTGGGGGTTCGATATTGCTGCCATTTGGGATGGAATAACAGGACAGCAGGGAGGGGGCTGGCCTTGCACATGCTGACCCAGGTTCAATCCCTGGCATCCCATAGGGTCCCCTGAGCACCACCAGGAGTGATCCCTGAGCACTGCCACATGTGGCCCAAAAACAAAAAAAAAGGAAGAAAGAAAGAAAGAAAGAAAGAGAAAGAGAGAGAGAGAGAAAGAAAGAAAGAAAGGAAGGAAGGAAGGAAGGAAGGAAGGAAGGAAGGAAGAGAAAGAAAGTAGGGAGAGAGGGAGAGAGGGAGGAGGAGGAAGGAAGGAAGGAAGGAAGGAAGGAAGGAAGGAAGGGAGAAGGGACATGAAGAAGGGAAAGGGAGGGGGGAGAGAGGGAGGAAGGGAGGGAGGGAGGAGGGGGAGGAAGGAAGGAAGGAAGGAAGGGAGGGAGGGAGGGAGGAAGGGAGGGAGGGAGGGAGGCATGGGGAAGGGAGGGAGGGAGGAGGGGGAGGAAGGAAGGAAGGAAGGAAGGGAGGGAGGGAGGGAGGAAGGGAGGGAGGGAGGGAGGCATGGGGAAGGGAGGGAGGGAGGGAGGGAGGGAAGGAGGGAGGAAGGAAGGAAGGAAGGAAGGAAGGAAGGGAGGGAGGGAGGGAAGGAAGAAGGAAGGAAGGAAGGAAGGAGGGAGGGAGGGAGGGAAGGAGGAAGGAAGGAAGGAAGGAAGGAAGGAAGGAAGGAAGGAAGGAAGGAAGGAAGGAAGGAAGGGAGGGGGAAGGGAGGGAGGGAGCGCTGCTAGGTGCCAGGTGCTGCAGTGCCTGCCCTCCCCCAGGACCAGCTGCCCCCGTCTGAGGTGGGTCCCACTGTTTGCCCATAAGTGGGTTGGATAAACTGACCTCTAAGGAGAGTCTGAGCCCACCCCCCCAGGACCAACACCCAACTCCGCCAGAACATGTGACCTGAGTTGGCAGCTTTTATCACTCGGGCTCCACCTTTACTGCCCCCGGCCCCCCCCCACCCCCCCTTGTGGTCTGTTTTCCAGTTCTTGTATCTCCCCGAGTGTCTGATTCTGCCTCACACTGGGCTGCAGGCTTTCCCCTGAGCCCCAAATAGCTCTGGTTCCAACTCCAACTTCCTGCTAATTTATGGTTTGTTCTCTCTGGTGGGTGCGGGTGGGGATTGGACCATACCCAGGATTGGACCGTGCCCGGTGCTGCTCCAGGCTTGCTCCTGATTGTCTCTCCAGGGCTCACTTCAGGCGATGCTCAGGGGACCATAAGGGGTGCTAGGGGTCACACTGAGGCCAGCAATGTGCAAGGCAATCACCCCTACACTCTCTCGAGTACCCCCACAGTCTCTCAAGCTTCCCTACGTTCTCTCAAGCACACCCTAAACTCTGTCTCCGGTTACTGGCTTATTCGTTTTGGCCCAGCCTGGGTATCACTTGGTCCTGGGATGCCTTCTGGGAACAGGAGACTGACCCAGTCCCCTGAGCATCGCTGGGAGAGACCCAGAAAGAGAAAAAAAAAATGCATCCACCTTGGGGTCACATCAAGGGACAGACTAGGCATGTGTCAGACCCGTTGAATCATGCTCAGACTGGGCCGGTATTAAATGAACTAAGTCACGGTGCTTTGAGGTCAATTCAAATAAAAGAGAAAATTGTAGGTTGTAACTTCAGAGGCTTGGGGAGCATCGATGTCTGTGTTTGGTTTTTATTTCTTTTTAATTTTTAAGAAATCTTTTTGTTGTTGTTGTTTTGTTGAGTTTTTTTTTCTTCCCTTCCCTCCCTCCCTCCACCCCAGTTGGGTTTCAAAGGTGTTGAGGAGGAGGACGAGAAGGAGGCAGAGAGAAAATCCTTTTTGTTCTGCTTGTGTTGCTGGCAATTCCTAGAGGGGAAAAATCAATGAGAACCTGATAAGCAGTTTGCAGTCCTCTCTGGCAAATCCCTAAAATTGATTTCACTAAGATCCCTGACTTTCCAGTCCTCTTAAAAAGAAAGACACAAATAAACAAAGGCTTTGCTCTAAAACCTACTAGGTGAAATTGCCACTAATAATTATACTTTTAAAAGATCAGCTGCACCCAAATAAAAAGGCAGTTTCTTTTATGAGGGGTTGTTAAATATATATATATATATATATATATATATATATATATGCAGTAAGCTTTATACCTAGAATAAATAGCTTGCATTTAAGTGCTACTCTGAAGATACTTGCACACCATGTCTTCCTTCCACACAGACCCCTTCCCTGCAGAAGAAAGGGAAGCACCAGAGTGAGACGATTCCAAACTCTCCCTACACTTCTATCAAGAGGAAAGGAGCTCTGTGCCTTCAGGCCTCTGTTTTCCAGTCTGCGAAATGGGGAGAATGCTGTTGGCCCCGTGGTGCCCTGAGGGATGGAGTCCGTGAGCTCAGAGAGGCCCAGGTGAGGTGACCCACGTGCCATCACCTGGGCACTTCGATAGAGCAACAGCTCTCTGTGGAAGTCGTGTTAAATGACAGGGCCTGGAAAATGTCACACGGGGCAGAGGTACTGTCTGAAAGGCGACTCGTGCACTAAGCCATGATTGTTGAATGCCTGTGTCCAACCACAGCAACAGGATTAGATTCCATTTTTTTTTCCCCTCCCGTTGATCGTCGATTTGTTCGAGCGGGCCCAGTAACGTCTCCATTGGAGACTTTGTTGTTACTGTGTCTGGCATATCGAATACTCTCGGTAGCTTGCTGGGCTCTCCGAGAGGGGTGGAGGATTCCATTTTTAATTAAAAAAAATAATTTTAGGGTCCGGAGAGAGAGTGCGGCAGGTAACGCACTTGCCTTGCACGCAGCAGACCTGGGTTCAATCCCCCACATCCCATAGGGTCCCCTGAATACTACCAGGAGGGATTCCTCAGTGCAGAGCCAGAAAGAACCCCTGAGCATTGCTGGGTGTGACCCCAAAAACAAAACAAACAAAATTGATTTTAATTTTTCAACTTTTGGAGTCACACCTTGCAGTAGCTTAGGGGCTACTCCTGGCTTTGTGCTCAGGAAGTGAACTCCCGGCAGTGCTCAGGAATCAAACCGAAGCCAATCACGTGCAAAGCAAACACCTTAAGCCCTGTTACTACCTCTGCAGCCTGGATTACATTCTTTTATTTTATTTCATTTATTTTTGCAATGGGCTGGAGCGATAGCACAGCGCGTAGGGTGTTTGCCTTGCAAGCAGCCAACATGGCCAACCCGAGTTCGATTCCTCCGCCCCTCTCGGAGAGCCTTAGCAAGCTACTGAGAGTAGCATAGTAAAGCCTGGCAAGCTCCCCGTGATGTATTCGATATGCCGAACACAGTAACAACAAGTCTCACAATAGAGACGTTACTGGGCCCGCTCAAGCAAATTGATGAACAACGGGAGGACAGTGACAGTGATTTTTGCATTGACTGGCCGAGGGCTTTAAAGGCGCCAGTTGGAGCGGGGCTTCTTGGAATGCCCTTAACTACAGAAAGGACGCGGTGCTTGCTGGGGAAGGACTGCAGAGGGCTGGATGGCAAGACACTGCTCTGGTCAGCCCCTGTAGCTGGCCTGTCCAGATGAGTCTCAAGTCAGTTCCTTCATTTTCCAGACTAGATAATGAATGGGGCACATCAAGCCGCCAGCCTTACTCCCTGGCCTGCACTGTTCCTGCGTGGACTCAAACATTGAACCAAAGGCCTCTCTTGGTCTGGGGGCATCGTGACTGAGAAGCAGGGAGGGCACAGCAGAAGCAGCTGAGTTCATGCATCCAAGCCAACATCGCCTGGGGCCGTCACAACCCTGCAGGGCGACACCAGAGTCTGTGCCTGGGAAGGAATCCAGCCTCTGCCAGGGATAATAACCACCAAAAACAGAAATTAAAAAAAAAATCTTACAAGGCCGCAAGATCTCATTATCAGATTACAGAAAATGCAAGGGATAAAGAAATACACCCCACACTGCCACAGAGATACCATCAGCGAATGAAAGGTCTCTAAGACAAAGCACCTAGGTTGTTCAATTAAAACAACAAAAATTGGAATCAGGAGAGATTAGGAGGGGATAGAAGAAAGGCAGGGGGGCTGCGGAGCAGAGGGAGACCAAGAGAAAAAAAGGCTTGTGAAACCAAAATGAATTTAAACATGCATCTGGCACTCAGAATATGTAACTCATATTTGGGCATGTACCCGAATTGGGTATGTCTTGGCACTAAGGAGGGTAGGCGGCACTTCTGGCCCTGGAAGGATGCGAGGACAGAGCAGGGGTCCCCTGCCTGCCTCTGGGTCCTCCCCCCTTGCCCCCCCCCATAGGCAGGTGCCTCATGCAGAGATATTTTGACATGGGCCAAGGATGCCTGCCTCATCTCCCCCCTCCCCAGCACACACCCCAGAACCTCCCTCCCATCTGGTGTGCGGCCCCCTACCAAGGGGCGAGTTTCCAGGGATCCAGAGAATCCGAATGCTCAGAGCTTCAGGTGGAAGGAACTTCCTGGGACTCAGGCCCCGGCTGGCCTCCGTGCCTCTAGTAAGCTGCCTCGTTGTTGAGGATAGAGCGCCCCCTGCTGTCCATCCGGACTAGAGCCAGACTCCCCGAGCTGGTGAAACAAGTTTGGGGGGAAACCGTGGGCATATTTCCACGTGTATGTATAGCTACAATGTATCATGTATCATGTTTATGATATATATGTGACTCACGGCAGAAGTAGGAGTAATAATAACTGAAGGAGGGCCAGTGCTTGCAGGTACAGTGCTCAGCGTGAATGAAGGTCTCTGTCTCCACTGTGTGGATTCAGAGACTAAACACAGGCCACTTTGTATAGCTCTGTTGTTAGTGTGGTTATTTGGTGGGGGGGCACACCAGGATGTGCAGGGGGCTTCCTGCTGGCTCTGCACCCAGGGATCACTCCCAGTGGGCTCAGGGGAACCACACAGGAGTGCCAAGGATTGATTGAACTGGAGGCTGACTGCGTGCAGGGCAAGAGCACTGCCCACTGTACCATCACTCCGGTTCTCTCTCTCTCTCTCTCTTTCTCATTTTTTTCTTTTTTGTATCACACCCTGTGATGTGCAGGGGTTCCTCCTGGCTCTGCACTCAGGAATCACTCCTGGCCGTGCTCAGGGGACCCTATGGGATGCTGGGGGTCGAACCCTGGTCGGCCGTATGCAAGGCAAACGCCCTCCCTGCTGTGCTATTGCTCCGGCCCCTCCCATCTCTTTTTCTGCAGCTGTTTAATGATAATATTGTAATAATTATGCATTCACCCGCTCACTCAGCATACTTCCCTGTAGCACCTGCTGTGTCCGGATGCCTAAACCTTTTCCCTTGGGAAATCAAAGGAAGGAGGAGGAGCCTAGGAGGGAGGGTGATGCCCATGGAGCCTCTTTTTTTAAAAAAAAAATAATAATTTTTTAATTGAATCACTATGAGCTAGACCCTTACAAAGCTGTTCACGATTAGGTTTCAGCCCTACAGTGTCCCAACGCCCGTCCCTCCACCAGTGCACATTTCCCAGCACCTACCTGTGTCCCCAGGTCCCCCCCCCCATCACCTCCCTCCCCCTCCGGGCTGCCTCTTGGCAGGCAGTTATTCTCTCTCTCTCTCTCTCTCTCTCTCTCTCTCTCTCTCTCTCTCTCCCCCTCTCCCTCTCCCTCTCCCTCTCCTTCTATCTCTTTCTCTCTCTCTCCCTCTCCCTCTCTCCCTCTCCCTCTCTCTCTCTCTCCCTCTCCCTCTCCCTCTCTCCCTCTCCCTCTCCTTCTATCTCTTTCTCTCTCTCTCTCCCTCTCTCTCTCTCTCTCTCTCTCTCTACCTCCCTCCCTCCCCCCTTTTGGGCATTGCGGATTGCAATACAGATACTGGAAGGTTATCGTTATCGTGTGAATCCCTCTGCCTCCATCTAACACTCAGTTCTTGCCCGGCTTTGTTCCTGCCACCCGGCCCATCTCTACCTGTGACTGCAGGAGCTCACTCGGCCTCCGCACACCTGGGCATAGACGTTGACTGATCCATTTGGGGGATGAGAAAAGCCGGGTCTCAGAGAGGCCAGCGGGTGTGCCTACCGCCATGTCACTGCTTGAACAGGCCATTGCTGCCCTCGTCTCCTTGTGGATCCAGGGGAATCTGCAAACCGGCACCATCGAGGAGCACTCTCCAGGGAGCACTGCTTCAGCACCACTGTGAGCCTCTGTGTTTGGGCTAGTCACATTCTACAGCCACTCAGGAGAGAACAGCCAGCGGCAGAGCCCTGGCAAGTGTCCGCTGTGCAGACGTTGGGGGCGGGGGGCTGGGGGACCAGGCAGACAGACAGACAGACAGAACTGGGCCCAGCCAGGCTTCCTCAGCCCAGCCACAGAACCACATGGTGAGCTGCGCTCTGAGCCGGCTGAACGCCCACACCACCCGCCTCGGCCGCAAACGGGCCTGTTTGTGTATCTGGTGGGCGACCTCTATGCTCCCTGCCAAGAAAGCGGGGCGTGGGGATGGGGAAAGTAAAGAAACGTCCTTTGCCTGGATGATACCTCAGTTGAAGGCCGCGCTGAAATGAGATAGAGCCTGGGGCATGCAGTTGCTAAGGAACGTCAGCAGGAGGCGCTCTTAGCAGTCCCGTCTGATCCCCTCACTGGTGTTTGGAGATTTCAAGCATATCCCTGGGATGAAGCGAGACACTCAGTGCACACCAAAAGGACCACCCCATCCCCACATCTGGGCCCCGACAGGGAAACTGAGACGAAAGCAGCATATCCAGCACCTGGGCCCAGAGAAGCCCGGCTGCCCTCGAGGTGAGAGTCAGGGCCCCTGGGCGGCTGGGAGCTGCAGATAGGGAAGCTTGCGGGACCCGCTCCCACAGCCCCTCCTCCCTCTCCCACTACATATCCCCCACCCACCCAGTCCCAGTGGCAGCTCAGTGGACTCTGGGAACATGCCCAGCTCGCCGCTGTGGCCACACACCAGCTCCCTGTGCTGTCCCCCAGGGAACCGCAGTGCTTGGCGAGGCTGGGTGGAAGGGGGAGTGGGAGGAGGAGGCGCTGGCCAGGCCCAGAGCAGAAGCCGGCAGAGACTCCAGTGCCTGTACTGGCTTCTGCAGGGGCCCGCAAGGAAGGGCCTTAGTGCAGCACAAGGCAGGGCAAACGCATTTTTCCTCTGCTCCCTGGCCAGGCCCGACCTGAAGGTAGCTCAGCCTGGAGCTTGCCTCTCCGGACATCCAGGGCTCCCTCCCCCACCCATGTGAAAAGAGGGCGTTGGGGTTGATGGCAATGCCCAGGTCGCTGGGAGCTCAGGACTTCCGGCAGTGCCGACGGTGGGCACACCATGTCTCTGACCCACAGTCTCTTTCGTGCGAGACCCTCAGGACCAGCCCTGGCACTTCAGCAACATCTGTGAATCCCCCAGGGTGTGTGTGCAGGGCCGGTGTTCCCAGGGGCCTCTCCAGGGCGGGTTTGGGATGGGTGCTGTCACTGTCTGTCCGCACCTCGGGGAGTCACTCTCTCCGTAAGCTTCGGCTTCCTCGGCTGTAGAACAGGCCAGGAGGGGAGAACCGCGGCTGCTTCCCGCAGAACTGTTGGCAGAATCCAACAGTGCCCAGTCACATCAAGAGCTCGGAACGTTCTCCCCCGTCTCCCGCCCGCGTTCCTCCGGCGACAATATTCTGCAGCTGTGCAAGCCTGGCAAAGAGCTTTCCAGAGTGTTCTCAGGAGATTCCCCCCCCCCCCGCCCCCCCAGTTCTTCTAAGTTCAAAGAAGTCCCACTGGGGCGGTTAAATAATGGTGTTGTCAGACTGTTCCACAGTGCTCACCCGAGGCCCCCCCCCACTCTGGGGAAACCGGGCGCCCCACAAGAAACAATGGTGGGAGTCCAGCCTGCAGCTCCCCCAGTCAGCTAAAGGTGGGAGCGGCTTCTTCCGCCTCCAGGTGGGGATTGATCTAAAGCAGAAAGACAAAACCTGGAGCCAGGCATTGGGAGCTGCTAATGCCTGGCTCCAGGTTTTGTCAGTGGAGGGTTGTGGCAGGTAGGCCAGGGGGCCTGGCACTGTGCTGGGGCCAACATTGTTAGAGCAACAAAAGACTTGGGCCAGTTGCCAGCAGCCTGGGGCTTCTCTGGAATTGGTTATGTAACGGGGATCACCTGGGTTCTTCCTTTGTGCAGAGGCTAACATAAGGACCTCCCCCCACTTCCCTTCTCTGAAACATAAGGACCCTTGAAAGAGTTATTCTTTTATTTTTTTCTTTTTGGGCCACACCCAGCCATGCTCAGGAGTTACTCCTGGCTCATGCACTCAGGAATTACTCCCCGGGCTTCTTGGGGGATCCTATGGGATGCCGGGGATTGAACCCGGGGCAGCCATGTGCAAGGCAAAACCCCTCCCTGCTATACTATGGCTCCAGCCCGAAAGAATCATCCTTTTTCAGAAGCAGTACCCCAGAGTTGGGGCGGGGGCAAGGTGAGGGTTGGGGATAGAAAAGACAGAAGTCTTTTCACGGGTATGTTCTTAATATGGAGGGAGCCCCAGCGATTGTATTCTCCCTTCGGGGGTACTTTTCTGAGTCTTCCATGACTGTTTTGGTTTTAGAACTAAGGAAAGATTCGGCTGAAAATGGTGAGTCGGCTAGGGTCAGACAGAATCTGGACAATATGTGAACGTTCTGGATCACCGCGGGAGAGCGTGTCTGTGGGCCTGGGGAAGGAAGGGCCTTCAGAGCACGAGGGTCCCCTGGTGTGTCCTTGCTGTGGACTAGCAGTCCCAGAGCTGGCCCGTGGGCCGTGGCATGTTGCCATCTGGCAGAGGGGTCCTTGAGCTGGATGGGGGGTCCCCACCACCCTTGACCCCTGCCCTATGCTCTCATCTGCAACAATCGGGCCCCCATGCTCCCGAGAGCCACAACCTGCCCTGGGAGAAGGGCACTGGAGAAGGAGCCCCACATGGCAGGGAATTTTGTCGGCATTGATGATCTGTGGGGCTCCCTCCACGATCAGCACATACCCCAACGTCTCTCTCCTCTCCTTCATGCAGCTGGTGCAAGCTGGAGACTTGGGCTGTCTCCTGGTGTCACTGGCCTCTGGGTAGCTGCTCTGACACCTGAGGTATCGTTGGCAATAAGCTGCTGTTTGTTTTCCTCTTGTTATTCTATCTTTGCTGGCAGTGGGGCTTAGCCAGGAACTTAGAAAGGTAGAGAGAAAATTAGGGCTTTTTTTTTCCCCCCTCCTATAAAAATACACGCTTGGATTGGGTTCGCAGCTACCCAGCTGTGTGGCCTGGAGCCATTTGCGTGACTTGTGGAGATAAAGCCCACACAGGACCCCTGCCCGCAGTACCCCTGAGAGCCGGCTCCCTTAACCCAGGTACCCCGGGATCCTCTGCTCCTCCTGACAGACCTGACTGGCCCCTGCTGCATTCTGGATGCTTCCATTTCTGCCGTAGCCCCTTGCACGCCAAAATCCAGACTCGGAAGCGGCGTTTGCTTTGGCTCTCCTACCTGCCTTCATTTTTAATTTTGTCAGAGCCATTAATTAAGCGGGGAATAGGTTCCATTTATTCCTTCCATTCTCACACAGTGCCCAGGCAGAGGCTTGCAAATCACTAGCGGTAATCGGCATCCATAATTGCTGAGAGCTACCTTTGGGGGCATCTGCCTCTGCCTGGGGGCCCTCAGGGAGCCCAGCCTCCTCACTGTTCATTCCAGGACAGAGCACAGGAAGAAGGGTCTTAGGAGACAGGAGTCCTGAGGCCAGGTTACTGGGAGACGGGTGGGTGGGGGTCGGGTGTCTCTGGCTAGTTGTGACACTGTGGTCCTTCTCAACCAAAGCGAGGCGATGCTCTTCAGAGGCTACAAGCCCAATACACAGACGGCCAGTTGTGCTCACTCAGGTCAGGCACGAGCTCAGGGCCAGTGACGCAAGACCCTGCAGCTAGTAGGGCTTCAGTTCAGATTACACCACTCCAAACCTCTGTGCTCTGAACCTCTCTAGACCACTAGAAACTTCTAGTTCCATTTTGGCATATCCTTTTCGAACATTCTGGCAAAAAGCCCCAGACTGCCGCAAAACACACTTAAAATTGCTTAAAACACACTCCCCTCCCCCCCACCCCCAGTGAAAATGACTGTAACAATTGGGATGGTTGCAGGGGACAAGCTGACAGGTATTGGGGGGAAGGGGTTCACTGGACAGGCCGATGACATTAGTGCTTGGTGCTGAGGGCTGCCGGGCCCTCGGTGCACGCAGAGTGTGAGCCAGACTCCTGGAAGATTGCCGAATCGTATGCCAGTGGTAAGTCGATCAAATTTGATTGAAATTAAAAATAAATAATCCACACACCCTTTGCCTTCCAACTGGCTCACCAACATTGGGATTGCTTCTGCGGCTCGGCTGGAAATCTGGAGTCTGACTGTGGAAGCCTACAGAAAGGTCTGGGCACGAACGAATGCCCAACTACCCGGCCAGTTGACCTAACTCTGAACGCCTTTTTCCTTGCCTAAGGGTTTCTGGTACATGCAAGTACCCAAATATTGCTTTCTCTGCTTGCTGGTGGTAGTCGTTGGGTGGGGTGGGATGTGTGTGTGTGCGTGTGTGCGTGTGCGTGTGCGTGTGTGTGTGTGTGTGTGTTGGCTGTTTATTAGCACAACAGTCTTCATCCTTGCAGAAAACTCCGGACTTCCTCTTCAAGAGGCAGACAGCAGAGGGCCCCACAGGAGCGATGATGAAGCCAGGTGGGTGAAGAAAGGTCTGGGAGATGCCAGTATTGTCTCCTAGCCTGCGGGCTCGTCCTGTGAGGCCGCGGCCACCAAGCTGCCTACTCCTTTTGTTCAGGAAACGAGTCCCTGGGCCCGTGTGCAGAGCCTGTGTGCGTTCAGGAGACTGGGCCGCCAGCCGGCAGCTTTGCTCCCTGATTTGCCCATTTCACACTGAAAAATTTGTAATCAAGATCTGGCGCCGCTGGGCAGAATCCTGCCTGGGTGTTAGGGGAGATTTGCTTTCTTTGGGGGCCACTTTCCGTTTGCCAGTCAGTAGTTTTATTTCCATTTTAATTTTCCAAGCGTCTGCCCCCAGCAATTGCCGGTGGCTTGGAATTCATGACTCTGTTGTGTGTTTACGCACTCTGCTTGCTTGTAATTGACAAATTTAAATTCTGGTCATATTTCATTTATTACACAGACCCAGGGAAAAAAAATCCTCGGCACAAACCTAATTACAGCACAAGTGCCACAAGGTAATTGCCGTGGAAGGACTCGGCGCGGCAGGGTTGAATATTTCATCTGCCCGTAAAGCGATTATGCTGACAAGATTCTGAAAAATAATAAAATATGTTTAATAAAAAAGAAGCAAAATATCCGTGTTTTTACATACAAAATATTAAAACATCCTTCATTTTGGACAGATGCTAAGTCATTTGATTTTTTTTTTTCATTTTGAAAGACAGTCGGGAGCGCAGCTGCAGCGGCCCCCCGGAGTCTCGCTCTCATCCCCTTGGTGCCGCCCAGACCCCTGCTGAGAGCAGAGCCCAGCCTGCCCCCTGGGAGCTCCCTGGTGGTACCCAGGCCAGTCTTTGGATGCCCGTGGCCCGCCTGCGCTCTCCCGCTTTGGAGGCGGCCTGGCTGTAGAGATGCAGTCAGAACTCAGCTGTTCTCTGGCAGCCTGGCAGGCACTCTTTATATCCTGCCTTGGGGAGACCCCAAGCCACAGCAGGCCAGAGCGGTCATTCCGCCCGTGGACAGAGATGAACTGGGCACCTCTTGCTATGTCCGGGAATTCTGCTAGGCAACAAGGAGCAGATGGCAGAGACGGAGACCAGAGATTCCCGCTCCTTCAAGAGGTAGATGGGAAGGAGGCAGGGCCCCTGGGGGTGGACCCCACATCCGCACTTCTTTTCTGCTGGGCTGTGTCGAACATCACATTTAAGGTGATGGATGTTATTCCATGCCGAGAGATATCCTGGAGAATCAGAAGTACAGAGAAGCAGGTTGGGACTGACGGTCCAGCTAAGCTAAATAAGTAAACACAAAGATGGAAATCCCCGTCAATTTCACTACCAGCCTCGATGATGTTAACATCTCGGTGAATATTACTCAGACTTTTGCTTTTTTTTTTTTTTTTACATTAAGAAAGGTGAAAATGTACTCACCTTCTGTTTCAATTTATTTAACAAATGCATTTTTTAAAAATAAATACGTTCATTTTTCACGGGCTGGCTGGCTGATGAGCAGAGGCATAGGAGCGTGTGTGGTGGTGGGAGTGGGTGGGGAGGGCCTGCAGGGAGGCAGGGAGGGTTGATCAGGATCTATGTCTTTAATAAGCCAGCCAAGCCCTGGTGGGGGATGGAAGGCTGATGGGATAGAAACATATTTTATTTGGGGCCAGAAAGGATTTTTCTGATTGGTGGAATCTCTGGAAATAAACACAACCAGCATCATAAATATGCCTTACTCGGTGACGGCTTTCTTTCTAAAAAGCCAAGTACATCGAGTTTTCAGACAAGCAGAGCAAGCAGATGTCACAAACAGCGTCAAGTTGAATAGCACCAGCTTCTGTCCATCTGCTTTCTCTCTCCCTGGTTCCAGGACCGTCGAAGGAAGGAGGGAGCCAAGTGCAGGCAAAGTAAGTGCATGGATTCCATTCTTCTGAACGGTTAAGTAGGAAAACCTCCGTGTTCTCTTGGCTTCTGTGCCTACGCGTTCGACGTGTCTGCAAGACTGTTTGCTTTCCTCTCGCACGGTTGAACAGTTGTGGGCACAGAGTTGCCAGGTTTATCAAATCAAAACACGAGATTCCTGGCTAAATTAGAATCTTGGGAAGTGGAAAGGATCTTGATATATGTACTATGCAATACTCAGGACAGAGTTATAGAGGGGGGGAAATACTTGCTGTTACCTGAAATTCATATTTCATTGGAAATGTCCTTTATTTTATATGAACAGCTTTTTATATCAGAGTGAAATGTTGAAACATAATCCTCTCCTGCTTTAATGATATGTTGTTAACATGTAAGATTTATAAGTTTTAGGTGTACAATGTGATAGTTTGATATAGTTTGATACAACTCCCTGTTGTGAGTTTGTCACAGTAAGGTTAATTTTTCCCTGGTTGTCACAGTGAGGTTAATTAATACATCCTTCACTTCATGGGATTGCAATTTTGTTATAGTTGTTATGGTGAGAACACTAAAGTTCTACTTTTATGGCAGTTCTTAGTAATCAGTATGGTATTGTCTGTGCTTACTGAGCCTTAAGTTAAATCCCCAGAACTTATTCCTCTTATAACTGAAACTCTTCATCCTTCACAAGCGTCTTCCAAGTTAGCTAATCCCTTAGTTCTTGCCTGCCATGTCTATTCTGCTTCTAAGAGTTCAATGTTTCTGCATCTCAGGCGCTCTCTCTCTCTCTCTCTCTCTCTCTCTTTCTCTCTCTCTCTCTCTCCCCTCCCCCCTCCCTCCCTCTTTAGCATAGAAAACTCAAGCTTCATCTACATTTCAGTAAAGAGCAGGATTTCCTCCCAGGTAATTTTAAAGTCAGAGGGAAAAAAAAAACATTTTAGTTAATGCAGTCAGAAAAGTGTGGTGGCAATTTTCAAAAAGTTCTTTGACCTGTTGTCTAAATGCAATTAATTCAAAGTAAGTTTTAAAAAATAGTATCCTTCTGTAAGCCAGAACTGCTTTTGCCCCAAGAAAACGTAGCTGTCCAGTGGTTGGGCAGCCTCTTGAAAATGACCCTGGGCAGGGACTCTTAACTTTCAAGGGACCCAGAGGCTCAGTCAGGGGGTTGCTGGCTTCCGTCCTGTAGCTGGCTTTGGGGAAATGCACTGATGGTTCCAATTCACAGGAATTTCTTGACCTCTGGGAGCCGGTAGTGTTCCTCAGTGACGGGTGCAAGCATGTACTCATTACCCTTCCCAAAACTTGTGTACAAAGGAGCTGTACCAGCTGCCAAGCAGGAAAGGGGTTGATGCTCCAGCAGGAAGCCAATCAATCCCTGGGAACAGACACCCACACTCTTAATGGATAATGAGCTGGGAAAGGATAGAAATGGGAGCACTGAGAGCCCGTTGAAGAAGTGATATAATTTACTCAATGCGTTCTCCTGGAAATAAAGACTTGATGTAAAGAATTTGTACTAAAACGGAGGCACCCATACTTGCCTCCACAAAATGCTTAATCACCTTGTTGTTCTAGAATGGTTTTTCTCTTTATGAGAGAATTTTCCAGCTTTTTAACCTTCTTTGTTTGATTAACTTTAGAATCAACTGCAACCTGTAAAGTGCTGTATTTGCAGACTTAAGGAAGACAGATTCCCCCCCCCCCACGCCCCCAGGGCCTCATTTTTACAATCCCAAGTCTTACATAGTAGATCGTAATTTTAAGGTTTAATTTTAATTTTAAGAGGACAGGATCTAGATTTCCTTGAGAAAGAGAAACACAGGAATAGACATCATTTCCATAAGTCACTTTTTTGGAGGGAAATATATAATTACAATCTGTTTCTGAGTATCTCCCCCGCCTTGCAATGCTTATCCAAAGGAAATATAAAGTTTCTTCTTCCTTTTTTAAAAAAAGGTTTAATAATTTGACAATGATCTTTTCCCAAATCACAGCAGTTTGAGCCCTCTTGTAAAGAAGCAGCTCTCTGGAGGGAACGGTGTTATTTTAGGGTCTTTAGGCTGGATAAAGTAAGGAAGACCCTTCTTTGCAAGAGGGCCATGCTTAAGAGGCTCTTGGAACTTCTGAATGAGTTCAGTGTGTTAGAACAATTAACCAGAGCTCCCTAACTAATTTGACCTAGCATTCTTACGCTGGGCAGGAAACAAGTTACTGAATATCCCCCAGAAAAATTACTTTCTTCAATCAAACAAACAGCAGCCCTCCCCCCATTGTACCTAAGGGTTCTGCTGTTCCCCCCCACACACACTGGCTGGGATGGGGGGGGACTGTCCACATTGGGGAAGCCTGGTCTGGATAATCAAAAGACTAATTTGCCTTGTCTTTATTTTTCCTATTCCTTTAAGTTTCACTTTATTTACAATGTTAATAAAAAGATTTGAAATAGGAGACGTTACTGGTGCCTGTTCAAGCAACGATCACAAATTATAATATTCACTATCACTATCACCCCGTTGTTCATCGAGTTGCTCGAGCAGGCACCAGTAATGTCTCCATCGGTCCCTGGCACGTGCTAGTGTAGCCCGATGGCACATTGGGGGCTCTTTCAGGGTCAGGGGAATGAGAACCATCATTGTTACTGTTTTTGGCATGTCGAGTACGCCACGGGTAGCTTGCCAGGCTCTGCCGTGCGGGCGGGATACTCTCAGTAGCTTGTAGGGCTCTCCAAGAGGGATGGAGGCTTTCGGGGCAGCCTCTAATCACCCTTCCCAGTCAGGCATATATGCGGGCAGGAGACTCTCACTAGCCTGCCAGGTTCTCTGAGAGCGAGAACTAGACAATGAGAGGTCTTCCAGGGGCTTGGTTTTATAGTCTCTGGATTTTGGCCATTGATGGGGTTACACAGCAGTTGGTGGGTGTAGCTCTCTAGCTACTGGAAGATGGGAGATCTGGGTGGAAGAGGCCCAGTCCCAAACCTAGCAGGCTTGGAAATCTCAGCCCCGGGTCCCACACACCTGGGTTCCCCTGCTGGTTCCTTCATGCGTGAGGCTCGTCCGAGCGTGTGCATAATGGTCCCAGCATGACTGTGGCTGGGTCCCGGAGGTCTTCAGCTGCCGGGAATCTCTTGAGGTGGAGAGGGAAACTAAAATTACAGTATTAAAGTAATAATATATATATATATATATATATAAAATTAGTATGCATGTCAGCCATCCAACGCGAAGGTGAGGAACTAGCTGGCCACCCAAGGGGCTTGCAGTGGGTTCGAGGGGCAGCTCAGCAACAGACACAACGTGTGTGAAACCTGGTGCTGGAGGTCTGTGCCTGTCCACACGGAGGCTCCAGATGCCTAGAAGCCGGGGAGCCGGTTCCAAAGGTTCTGATGGCAGCGGTTCCTCTAATCTAGCACAGATGGCTCGAATCCCAGGAAAAGCCTCCTCGCACAAGCTCCCAGAGATGCCCCCGGCCTTGCACTTACAGTGCGTGTCCTCTGCCTGAGCCCTCTGCTGTATGGGCTCGAACCAGGCAGGGTCTGGTGCTGCAGAGGACGGAGGGGGACGCTTGGGCTCTCAGCCTAGCGGCATCTCCAGGGTGAAAATGCATGCCCAGGAACGGAACCCGGCTGGCACCCAGCCCGAGCAGGGCCCCCCCGGCCTCCCCATCCCACGCCCTGCAAACGCCCGGCAAGGCGCTCAGCCCACCAGCTCCACGGGCCCCGCCCCCCAGGAATCCAGAACACCTGCGCGGGGCCAGAACCTTCTCGGCAGGGGGCGTGGCCCTGTAGTCCCGCTCCCAGCATGCACCGGGTGCGGAGCTGGCCAATCAGGGGGCCCGGCTGTTGCGAACTCGGGCGCTCGCTTCTGGGCGACAGCTGAGAGGTGCGTGTCGTCGCTGGACCGCTGGACCGCGACCAACCGGGGCGGTGGCGCCAGTTGGGGGTCAGTCAGCGGCACTTGGGGACAGTTAATGGCAGTTGTCGGTCAGTCACCGGCAGTTGGAGACAGTGGCAGTTAGGGGTCCAGATGCCTAGAAGCCGGGGAAGATGCTAAATGCCTAGAAGTTGGGGGTCAGTCAGCGGCAGTTGGGGACAGTTAGTGGCAGTTGGGGGTCAGTCAGTGGCAGTTGGGGATCAGTCAGTGGCAGTTGGGGGTCAGTCAGCGGCAGTTGGGGTCAGTCAGCAGCAGTTGGGGACAGTTAGTGGCAGTTGGGGGTCAGTCTGTGGCAGTTGGGGACAGTTAGTGGCAGTTAGGGGTCAGTCAGCGATAGTTGGGGACAGTTAGTGGCAGTTGGGGTCAGTCTGTGGCAGTTTGGGACAGTCAGTGGCAGTTGGGGGTCAGTCAGCGGCAGTTGGGGTCAGTCAGCAGCAGTTGGGGTCAGTCAGCAGCAGTTGGGGACAGTGGCAGTTAGGGGTCAGTCAGCGGCAGTTGGGGACAGTTAGTGGCAGTTAGGGGTCAGTCAGCGGCAGTTGGGGACAGTTAGTGGCAGTTGGGGGTCAGTCTGTGGCAGTTGGGGACAGTCAGTGGCAGTTGGGGACAGTTAGTGGCAGTTGGGGGTCAGTCTGTGGCAGTTTGGGACAGTCAGCGGCAGTTGGGGGTCAGTCAGCGGCAGTTAGGGGTTAGTCAGTGGCAGTTGGGGTCAGTCAGCAGCAGTTGGGGACAGTGGCAGTTAGGGGTCAGTCAGCGGCAGTTGGGGTCAGTCAGCGGCAGTTGGGGACAGTTAGTGGCAGTTAGGGGTCAGTCAGCGGCAGTTGGGGTCAGTCAGCGGCAGTTGGGGACAGTTAGTGGCAGTTGGGGGTCAGTGGCAGTTGGGGGTCAGTCAGTGGCAGTTAGGGGTTAGTCAGCGGCAGTTGGGGACAGTTAGTGGCAGTTGGGGGTCAGTCTGTGGCAGTTGGGGACAGTTAGTGGCAGTTAGGGGTCAGTCAGCGATAGTTGGGGACAGTTAGTGGCAGTTGGGGTCAGTCTGTGGCAGTTTGGGACAGTCAGTCGCAGTTGGGGGTCAGTCAGCGGCAGTTGGGGTCAGTCAGCAGCAGTTGGGGTCAGTCAGCAGCAGTTGGGGACAGTGGCAGTTAGGGGTCAGTCAGCGGCAGTTGGGGTCAGTCAGCGGCAGTTGGGGACAGTTAGTGGCAGTTGGGGGTCAGTCTGTGGCAGTTGGGGACAGTCAGTGGCAGTTGGGGGTCAGTCAGTGGCAGTTGGGGACAGTTAGTGGCAGTTAAGGGTCAGTCAGTGGCAGTTGGGGGTCAGTCTGTGGCAGTTTGGGACAGTCAGCGGCAGTTGGGGGTCAGTCAGCGGCAGTTAGGGGTTAGTCAGTGGCAGTTGGGGTCAGTCAGCAGCAGTTGGGGACAGTGGCAGTTAGGGGTCAGTCAGCGGCAGTTGGGGTCAGTCAGCGGCAGTTGGGGACAGTTAGTGGCAGTTAGGGGTCAGTCAGCGGCAGTTGGGGTCAGTCAGCGGCAGTTGGGGACAGTTAGTGGCAGTTGGGGGTCAGTGGCAGTTGGGGGTCAGTCAGTGGCAGTTGGGGGTCAGTCAGCGGCTGTTGGGGACAGTTAGTGGCAGTTAGGGTCAGTCAGTGGCAGTTGGGGGTCAGTCAGTGGCAGTTGGGGTCAGTCAGCAGCAGTTGGGGACAGTGGCAGTTAGGGGTCAATCAGCGGCAGTTGGGGACAGTCAGTGGCAGTTGGGGGTCAGTCAGTGGCAGTTGGGGACAGTTAGTGGCAGTTAGGGGTCAGTCAGTGGCAGTTGGGGGTCAGTCAGCGGCAGTTGGGGACAGTTAGTGGCAGTTAGGGTCAGTCAGTGGCAGTTGGGGTCAGTCAGCAGCAGTTGGGGACAGTGGCAGTTAGGGGTCAGTCAGCGGCAGTTGGGGACAGTTAGTGGCAGTTGGGGGTCAGTCTGTGGCAGTTGGGGACAGTCAGCAGCAGTTGGGGACAGTGGCAGTTAGGGGTCAGTCAGCGGCAGTTGGGGACAGTTAGTGGCAGTTGGGGGTCAGTCAGTGGCAGTTAGGGGTCAGTCAGTGGCAGTTGGGGACAGTTAGTGGCAGTTGGGGGTCAGTCAGCGGCAGTTGGGGTCAGTCAGCAGCAGTTGGGGACAGTGGCAGTTAGGGGTTAGTCAGCGGCAGTTGGGGACAGTTAGTGGCAGTTGGGGACAGTCAGCGGCAGTTGGGGGTCAGTCAGTGGCAGTTGGGGTCAGTCAGCAGCAGTTGGGGACAGTGGCAGTTAGGGGTTAGTCAGCGGCAGTTGGGGACAGTTAGTGGCAGTTGGGGACAGTTAGTGGCAGTTGGGGGTCAGTCTGTGGCAGTTGGGGACAGTCAGCAGCAGTTGGGGACAGTGGCAGTTAGGGGTCAGTCAGCGGCAGTTGGGGATAGTTAGTGGCAGTTGGGGGTCAGTCAGTGGCAGTTAGGGGTTAGTCAGCGGCAGTTGGGGACAGTTAGTGGCAGTTGGGGACAGTCAGCGGCAGTTGGGGGTCAGTCAGTGGCAGTTGGGGGTCAGTCAGCGGCAGTTGGGGTCAGTCAGCAGCAGTTGGGGACAGTGGCAGTTAGGGGTCAGTCAGCAGCAGTTGGGGACAGTTAGTGGCAGTTGGGGGTCAGTCAGTGGCAGTTGGGGACAGTTAGTGGCAGTTGGGGGTCAGTGAGTGGCAGTTGGGGGTCAGTCACTGGCAGTTGGGGGTCAGTCAGCGGCAGTTGGGGACAGTTAGTGGCAGTTAGGTGTCAGTCATTGGCAGTTGGGGTCAGTCAGCAACAGTTGGGGACAGTGGCAGTTAGGGGTCAGTCAGCGGCAGTTGGGGACAGTTAGTGGCAGTTGGGGTCAGTCTGTGGCAGTTGGGGACAGTCAGCGGCAGTTGGGGGTCAGTCAGTGGCAGTTGGGGGTCAGTCAGCGGCAGTTGGGGTCAGTCAGCAGCAGTTGGGGACAGTGGCAGTTAGGGGTCAGTCAGCGGCAGTTGGGGACAGTTAGTGGCAGTTGGGGGTCAGTCAGTGGCAGTTGGGGACAGTTAGTGGCAGTTGGGGGTCAGTCAGCGGCAGTTGGGGTCAGTCAGCAGCAGTTGGGGACAGTGGCAGTTAGGGGTCAGTCAGCGGCAGTTGGGGACAGTTAGTGGCAGTTGGGGGTCAGTCAGTGGCAGTTGGCGACAGTTAGTGGCAGTTGGGGGTCAGTCACTGGCAGTTGGGGGTCAGTCACTGGCAGTTGGGGGTCAGTCACTGGCAGTTGGGGGTCAGTCAGCGGCAGTTGGGGACAGTTAGTGGCAGTTAGGGGTCAGTCAGCGGCAGTTGGGGTCAGTCAGCAGCAGTTGGGGACAGTGGCAGTTAGGGGTCAGTCAGCGGCAGTTGGGGACAGTTAGTGGCAGTTGGGAGTCAGTTGGCAGCAGTTGGGGGTCAGTCGGCAGCGAGGACATGTGGCGGCCGTTGGGGGACAGTGGCAGTTGGGAGTCAGTCAGCAGTTCGGGGACAGTTGGCGACTGATGAGGGACAGTTGGTGGCAGTTGGAGGCTGTTGGGATAGTTAGCAGTTGGTGGCAGGTGGGGGACAGTGGCAGCAAGGAGCCTTTTCCCGCTGGGAACAAGGGACAGAGCGCCCATGCGGCAGGTGGGGACAGCCCAAGCCCCGGGGCAGGGGAATTCTCGAGGTGCCTTAAGACGCTGCCTTGAGATTCCGGGTGCCCTGGGCAGCCTACCTGGACGGCGCCCTCCCGAGACCACCCCTCCTCCCAGCACCCCGCCAGGGCAGGGGAAAGTCAGTTGAGCAGAGGGGCAGGCGTTGTGGCCCCTCGTATTGGCCAGAGTGCCCCCTGTTTGGGGATTGCTTTGCCTTGAGGCCCCGGTGCCCCATGCCCTGCACGCCTGTGCTCCCCGTCTCATCTGCCTGGGCGGGGGCGTTTGGTTGGCATCACCCCTTCTTTCTACCAGGGGCTGCCGGGCCTCGCCTCAGTTGGCTGCAGCCCTGAGCCTCAAACCTCGAAGTTTGGCTTGCCCACACCCTGGCTGCCCTTCCGTTCCATGTTTGCTGTTGGGGCTTGAAGGTGGATGCGACTCTTTTATTCGATGTGTGGAAGACCGTTGTTTTTTATTTCCTCTTACAGTGTCACGGAAGCGAGTGAGTGAAGTCTCCCAGTTCAGGAAAAGGCGGAGAGGTGCAATTTGGTTCCAAGGTTAGCTTGTTTGAAGTGTTTTGGACAGGCTGGCGGGGCCACAGGTGCCCACCTTTCACACTGAAGGAGATGTATGTGCTGATGTGGTTGTTTTCTTGTCATTTTGAAATGTGGAGGAGGCTAAGGTTCTGGGGAGTACCGCTGTAAGTTTTTTATTTTAGACAGTTTCGTGTAAGTTTGGTTACAGCCTGATTACATGTCTGGTTAGTTTGGGGAGCCCTACCCGTTGCTGCTCAGGACTGAGTCCTGGCTCTGTGCTGAGGGGTCACTTCTGGCGGGTGTTCAGGAGACCGCATGCAGTGCAGGGGCTAGCCAGGGCCATCCAAGGCATTCGGCCTATCCCACTCTGCTCTCTCCGCCCCATAGTAACGTGTTGACTTGCACATTTCCATTGACTGACATGAGAACACTGCCTGTCCTGATGCCCTAAGCTAAGACAGAAACGGCCGTTTTGCCTAAATAAATAAATAAATAAAAATTTTAGTTGGAGATGGCTTTAGTTGGAAAAATGTTAACATGACAAAGTTGATGCCCTCCTATGTTGAAATTCTACTTATAAAGACTTATTTCACAGTTAATTATTCCTAATATTTCCTTTTAAGAATACTGAAAATTTTAAGTATTTTTAAAATACTTATAAGTGCCCAAGATTTATACATTGTTTTTGTTTTTTAAAATCAGATGTCTAAGAATAATGTAACTGACCAGAAGCTGAATCTGGAAGCAGTAATTAAGAACATTAACAGGATTTCATTGGAGTTGAAGAAAACGCAAGGTAAGTGTGTGAGATCACTGAAATATTTGCATGGCACTGTTAAACCAACCCAGCAGAGTCGATTTCTGCTTGTGCTGTACTGTAACTAACTTTTGCCCACCTATTAGGGTATATCTATTTTTAAATGCTTACAATACGCTGTAAATCTGTAAAGGTAAATTATGGCTTGGCCTGATTCAGTGAGCTGACTTGAATTCCCGTCCCTGACACTTAATAAGCTTATGCTGTTGTCTGACCTTCATTGATGTGCTTTCTTCTCTTTGACAAATGTCGTGACATGCCATTGTGCCAAACTCAGTCTTTATTCATTAATCTGTACTAATTTTCTTAAGTTCCTTTCACATCAAGAGTAACTTTCATCCTGTGAGTTACTGGTTTTTCATTTGAAACAGGTCCTTAGAGTAGAATTAGACCTTGCAGGCCATGATGTTTAGTCAGTCAGTCCTATCAGAGATGTATTCTTGCTAAATCATTACCCTAGGCTTATACACTCTGAAAATATTTCTAGGGACACTCTGTCTCTAACCCAGCATTCCTATGTTGGGGAACTCCCAGTACCCACTGAGCTCACCAGTCTGTTCCAGTTCAGTTTGATCTTAGGGGCAACTTGTGACTTGCTCTCCTGTTTCTTTCCCCTGGCTGCTGGTTTTATTTCTAACCTTGAAAAGTACACCCAGTAAGTTCTTTAACTGTTGGATATTTTTCTTTGTTTGGGGGCCACATGCAGCTGTGCTCAGGGCTTACTCCTGGCTCTGCACTCAGGGTTCACTCCTAATGGATTTAGGGGACCATATTGGGTTGCAGAGATGGAACGGAGTCAGCTATTTGCAAGGCAAGAGCCCTACCCACCATTCTATTGCTCTGGCCCTTGATTCTTGGACATTTGAAGGTTAACCCTGTCTTAGTTATGATATCTCGAACTAAAAGTAACAAAAATACCTACTAATGTGACTTAGTGTAAGGGAAATAACAAGATCTGAGGGAGGCAACTTTAAAGTCAATGCAGACACTGCATCGGCTACCAGGGCCTTTCCATTCCTCTGCTGTTGGAGTCACTGCCAGCAGGCGTGCCCGTGCAGAAGCATGCTGTGTCTCTTTAAACAAGCCATTCTGCAGATCCTTCCAGAACAGTCCCCGTTGCCTTTCATTGGCCAAATTGGCATCCCTTGACACGTCATGTGCAGCCACTGCAGAGGGGAATGAGAGAGCCAAGACCCTTCTGGACCAGTCAGGGTTACTGCAGCAACTGGGGAGAGCACCTTGTGCTTACTGCCTTTCCGCATTACCGACCATTCTTTGTTGGTTGTTTACTTTTCCCCCCCTATTCAATTGTGAATTTCTTAATGTGTGTTGATGTGACAGATTCTTTGAAATGTTAATGAAATGGGTAATTTGTTTCAGATACTTGCTCTCATTTTAAACAATTAGAGAAGTTTTTCTGACCCCTCCCATACTTGATTATCTAACTGTTCTAGTTTGGGGATTGTTCTGTAAAATACTATGATAGAGGTATCTGGAACCTTGTGGGATTAGTTGGACAGGTTATGGGGCCCTTGAAGAGTTAGAGCAGGAGGGTAAACGTCTAGTGAATGTGATAGATTAAACGCAAACCCTTATTTAACTGTGGAAGATGAGTGTCAGGAGTGAAAACATACTGGGGCTGAGGATGTGGTTCAAGTGGAGAAAACACCTGCCTTACAGGTACGAGACCCTGGGCTCAATCCTTGGTACCACAGGGCCCCCTCATCACTGTTGGGAGCAGCCCATTCACCAGCTCCCCTCCCCTCCCCACACGAAAAAGAGCATGCTCTATCTAGTCTTCCAGTAATTCTACATAAATTAAATCAGTTATCCTAACAACCCTTGGAAGTAGGTCCAGATTGGAGGAGATTCAGTGGCCCTAGTAGAGGTGAGACTTTGAACAAAAAAGTAGATAAGGAGCGTGGCTATGAACATTTACCCAACTAGAGGAAGTTTGGGGCAGAGGCATCACAATTCAGCAATGGAAAAGAATTGACTAAGTCTGGGTATCAGCTGACATGAAGGGGAATGTCATCTGCTGTGAGGGTAATTGTATATAAAAGTTAAAGTCGAGTATATTGGAGGTTGGGCAGTGAAAGGAGCTATACATTAATCTTATTTAGAAACAAAAGATAAGTAAACTTGAAAAGATAAAATATGTATGTCATTTAGAAATTTGGAGGTAAATACCCTGCTCCCCCAAACAAAAATGCTTAGCAGAAACACACAGAATGAATTATTTTTTAAGTGTTTGCCTCTAGTAGGTGAGTTTTTTTTTGCTTTCCTTATTTGATTTTCTATATTATGTATTGTGTAACAGATAAAAATAGTTTAAAAGATATAAGTCAAATCTGAATAGACCAAAGTGTAGGAAGATAAATGACAGACTGGGGACTAAATAACATTCCTAGTAAATTTTTATATCGTGCTTATTTTTGTGGCAAGTGAATATGACTGTTTTGACATTCAATTAAATTGATAATTTGAAAGAAAACTAAGTGAAGAGTGAGAAAGTTGCTAGTTACAGTTGCCTGTGACACATGTATCTTGTATTTTGTCTCACACAGAGCTCTCCCAGCTTCTCCTTTGTGACCTCACCCTCTATTTTAAATGTCCAGGGGACACAGATGACTTAAAGGAAACAGAAAGAAACGAGCCCCTCTTTGAAGAGCCTAAAATGTCAGATGTGTGCCGTGCTTCCAAAAGTTTTTCTAAATAATATTTGTTTGTTTTAAAGTTATAACTGTTTATTTGTTGAATTAACACATTATCTGGGAGAATTGAGTTTACTAATGTATTTAGTATAATAAAAAAATATGTTGGGTAGTAGTCCTGCCTTGGTCAGCATTATTCCCCTCCCCCACACCGTGGTTGCTGTCACTGTGTGTTGATGATAGTTCTCACGGGCACCTGGCTATAGTGCTCACAGACGTTTTTCCTCACGGGGCTTGCTGAGAAGGGGGATGGTGTCACAGGTTGTGGTGCTTGCACGTCGGGTCTTGGTGCTCCTCTAATGGTGTTGCTTTCACAGTGCTCACCGGGTTTGCATTCAGTCCTGGTCTTGCACATCCTGGTGGTAGTGCTTGCTGGGGTCCCTGCAGTGCTCACAGTTCCTGTCCATGGAGCTTGCATAGGTTTCGGTTGCATGCTCGCAGGGTTCACAAACCCTTGATGCGGAGCTTCCACAAGCCCGGGTGCAGACTAACAGCACTTGGGGCTGGGGATTCACAGCAGAGCAGCCAGGATCTCTCTTAGCAGCACATGTGGCGGCATTGGTGTTCAGCTCGAACTCAGACAATTCCCAGGCTTAGTTCAGAGCAGTGAACTATCCCTGTGGACCCCACTCTTGAAGGCAGTTTCAGTGTTGCAGAGAAGGGCCCGTTGCTTTCAGTAACACAGGCTGCCCTGGGAAATTGGCTGGGATGTACCGCTTGTCCTTGTCTGCAGCCTTCATTCTTCCACCTTTCACTTGTGTGCTTGGCAGGTTCTGCCTACGGTTTCTGGGAGCGCAGTTAGAACCAGGGTGGAGGCCAGCGCTGCCCAGCCCCCTCACCTGTGGACTGCCCCATCTGTGGGCTGCTGGTCGACAGCAGCTACTTTAGTGTGTGCTCGCGTTAGCTTAGGCCAGAGGAGAGTTATTTATGTAAATGGATGGTATGAGCCTACAGTTTTATTCATCCATTTCTTAAAGGTAAAAGGTAAAGGCCCTCCCGTTGATCATCGATTTGCTCGAGCGGGCCCAGTAATGTCTCCATTGGAGACTTTGTTGTTACTGTGTCTGGCATATCGAATACTCTCGGTAGCTTGCCGGGCTCTCCGAGAGGGGCGGAGGAATCGAACTCGGGTCGGCCATGTTGGCCGCTTGTAAGGCAAACGCCCTACCCGCTGTGCTATCGCTCCAGCAATTTCTTAATAGACATTATTAGACATCTTAATAGACATCCATTTCTTAATAGACATTAAATGCAAATTCATTTAAAGTACCTTTCCAGATAAAACAGTAAAAATGTGTTCCTCGCACCTTATCCTGTAGGAGTATCACTCATCCCTGTTCTCTCCCCAGAGGGGGAGTGGGGGCGCCCAGTTTGACCACTTCACCGAGTGACAATGTTCCTGTCAGCTTTGCTTTGGAAGATGTGACTAATTTCAGTTTTTTGTTTGTTTGTTTTTTATCAAGAGAGTCTAATTTTTTAATGCTTATAGTTTCTTACTGGTACTTATGTAGGTGCCCTGATTTTCACAAAGCTTTTTTAATAGCAATTTTCTACATTCAGTGATTCCTCTTCAAAGCCACCGCCATGCCAGCAGCCTACTACTATCTGTGACCCAGGGCTCCCTGTCTCTCCCTATCCTGCGTCCTTAGCGAACTTTAAAATCTGCTCTGGTCAGATACTTATGATAGTGTTGTGTCCTATGGTTTTGATGTGCATCATAACCTCATCTCCGAGTTGCCAAATTGTCCAAGGCCCGTGAGTCCACCTCCTTGCTCTCCTCTCCCATTTCTCCTTCCTTCACACTCTTCAAATTGTAGCCAGAGTCAAGGACTCTTGTCGTTTGATACCTTTCATTCTTGTTACACTCTACACATTAGTCAGGAACAGAGTTTTTATACCTTTGACTGTCCTCATCGTGCCCTTCAGTTCCATCAGGTTCGTCTTGCGGCTGCATTGTATTCCACTGTACATGTCACATACTACAACTTGATCGTTTTCCCTGCTGCTGAACAGCTGGGTTGTTTCCAGATCCTGAATATTGTAGTAAGCATTGCAGTGAATATAGGCAAGCATGTATCTTTCACGTGAATGTTTTTGTGTTTTGGCAGTAGATGCCAAGAAGTGCATAGGGTCATAATGGAGCTCTCTTCTTAGTTGTTTTTTTTTTCTTTTTCTTTTTGAGAAATCCTCACACTTTTCCAAAGAGTTGAACTGACAGCATTCCCATAAAGCAGTGAATAGGAGTTGCAAGAGTGCCTTTTTTTTTAAAGACCATATCCCCAGCAACACTGGTTGTTTCCCGTGTTCTTGGCAACACGATAGTCTCGCTCCTGTGAGAAAACTCATTGTCCTCTTGTTTAGGATCCCTGAGAAAGTGACAAGCACTTTTCCAATATACTTACTGGCTGCCCACATGTGCTGTCGTAGTTGAATCTCTGTTCGTCTCTCCTGTCCATTTCTGGATGGGGTTATTGGTTTCTTTGTTGCTGAGCTCTATGAGTGCTTTATAGATACTGAATATTAGTGGTTTTTTTCTGATATATTGTGTGCCAATATCCTTTCACATGCAATACGGTGTCTTTTATTTTAGCCCCAGTCTCTTCTGCCATGTAAAGTTTTTTTATTTTGATACAGTACCATTTTTTATGGTATCTTTTCCAATAGAATTGCATCATCGAAAACATGTTTGAGGTCCAGATTCTGGACTGTGTTCTAATGTTTTTCTCAGTGTTTTTTTTAGGGATTTTAGTCTAGTAAATATGAATTTCTGGTTGTAAGTACTGGAGGTAACTCAAGCTCACGGGACTACTTGGATGTGTAACAGGAAGACAGGTGGGAGCAGACTTCAGGGGCGCTGCCAGTGCATGGTGTGGGGGATCCTTGTTCCCTTTCTCCGCATTAGCTGGTGGAAGAAGGCTATAGGCATGCCGGCAGGCAACTGCAGCACTTCAGAGTCATCAGCCTGGTCTGCTGCCGAGAGGAGTTATGACTGTCAGCCTTGGGTGGACTTGTTTATTCCTGAGCAGTATCCTGAGTAAATGTCACTGGTGACATGGGGGCCCCAGAGAAAAAGCCTGATATATCAGATCCCCCCACTGTGTCTGGCACAGCAGTGGCATAGCTTTCCTCTCTAGGATACCTTTATTCTAAAGTTTTCTTTCCTCCAAAGAACATTTACGAAGCTTTGGGTTTGCTCTATGCACATAACTCCCTGCTGTGTGATAGCTTTGAAATCTGCTATGAATGTCATTTTAGATATTTTTGAACAAAAACTCATAAATGACATAAGGTCAGCTGACGCTGTTACCGAGAGTTTGCTCTCTTCAGACAAAACACCTTGGCTTCTCAATAATTAATTGCTTCTCAGTAAATGCTTATTGAAAATTCTGCTAAAAAAAACATACAAATTAATGCAGGGTGATTTTATTCTCCCAACTTTAAATGCCTAAGTTCTGGGGCCAGAGCGATAGTACAGTGTGTAGGGCCGTTTGCCTTGAACGCAACTACCCGGGTTTGATCTCCAGCGTCTCATAGGGCTCCCCGAGCATTGCCAGGTATGCCAAAAAGACAAATAAAAAGTCCTAAATTCTAAACCCTAAGTAGGGAATAATCTGGGAAAAAAGGATGATACTTTTTGGGAGAATCTGTTTTTTAATCATCATTGGTTAGAAGTCTACATGTACTTCTTTGCCACTCAGAAAATTTGTATATTTAGTAGCACTGTAGCACTGTCCTCCCATTGTTCATCAATTTGCTCGAGCGGGCACCAGTAACATCTCCATTGTGAGACTTGTTACTGTTTCTGGCATATCGAATACCCCACAGGGAGCTTGCCAGGCTCTGCTGTGCAGGTGGGATACTCTTGATAGCTTGCCGGGCTCTCCGAGAGCGATGGAGGAAACGAACCCAGGTTGACCGCATGCAAGGTAGACGCCCTACCTGCTGTGCGGTCGCTCCAGCGATTTAGTAAAAAACTTAAGTTTTTGTTAATAAACTATTTGAATTTATAACCAAGTCCTCCAAAAGCAAACGCTTGATGAACAACCGAGTGTCAGATTTTTGTTTTGCTTAACTTCTACTCCTTTCTGTTATGTTGAGTGAATGTTCTGGATTGCCGAAGGGTTACAAAGGCGCTCAGGGAAAGATGAGGAGTAGGGCTTGTGCCAGAGTCCTAGGAGGATAAAGCAAGAAGGGGGAAAAGAGGGAGCCTGCTGGGAGCGGTGGGTCAGATTTCTCAGCCATAGCCATGCTTTTCCATCGCTCCAGGAGGAAGTCAGCCATGTCTGCAGAGCATGACAGCTCC
The DNA here is from genome assembly GCF_029834395.1 of Sorex fumeus. Classification (NCBI taxonomy): domain Eukaryota; kingdom Metazoa; phylum Chordata; class Mammalia; order Eulipotyphla; family Soricidae; genus Sorex; species Sorex fumeus. Next base: position 619,808 of record NW_026606154.1, on the reverse strand, counting down.
TTGGAACTTTGGTGGGTGTGGGCTTGCCTGGGAACTTTCTGGTGTGGAGATCCAGGTGGATATTTGACACTGAAGTCTCATCACTGAAATGTTTTCTTTTGGGCACTTTATGGGGTTATATTTGCTTCAAAATAATAACAATAGTATGGGCTGAGCAACATCAGTAAAATAATATAACTCTTAAATCTGAAGACAAATTAATTTTAATCCCAGGAAGTTAGTCCAAAACTGATTTATCTTTTCATAAAAAAATTATATAAAACATATCCTCAGCAAAAAGCACCAAATAAGAAAGGCTAAAATATTTTTGAAGCCTCTTAATTTTGTTATTGTTGCTGAGAAAATTTAGTAACTTTCTTACAGATATAACACTGACAGTTGTGTTTGGCAAGGTTTTACTCTAATAAAAATCATTTTATATAATAGCATAAATGGTTTCTGTTTCAGCATCTCTTAACCATATAAGTAACCATGTAAGTAACCATAAAAGTAACCCAAGTTACTTAACCATATAAACTACTATTTGAAATGGTTGTTCAAAAATGGACAGTAAAAATTTAAAAAAAAAACACTTACTATAGTATGTTATAGTAATGACATTCACGCCTACTCGACTTAAGCATGAACATGAATTACTCATGGACTTCATATTGAAAAAGAATAAGTTATGGGATACTTGAGAGTCTTCATTTCAAACCATTTTTTGAAGCCATAAACCATTATGTTTATGTTGAAGGATTCAGTGCAGTTCGGAGTGTTTGTTTGTTCACCAGGGTTGATCGTCCCATATTGACAACAGAGGCGGGAAGGGTTCTTTGCGCCGCTGGCTCACTAGGGATAACCTGCAGAATACGTCAGTGTGCACTGGTTTCTGGAGTCTCGGTTTTGCCCATCAATGAGCAGAAGTGGCATTTTCCTGAAGTAGTCGATAATAGCCGACACAGACAAAAAGTCCTGAAAGATTCCAAATGGGACAAAAGTAAACAGCATGAATTCCACTATTTTGAAATTTATATAGAACATCTCTTCCAAGTCCTCAGGATTTGGGGGAAATATGTAAAATTAGACAAGCACTTTGATGATTTCTGCTGTAGAATTTGGAAAATAATTCCTTGGGACTATTGAGCAGACTGCTTCAAATTTACACACAATTTACGGTACACATAGGCAATTCACCGTAAATATCCCAGTTATGTCAGTCTTGCCTTGGGGCTCACGCCCTGTGTTTGGGGTGCAGTTTGTGTAACCTACTCTGCAGTTGCGTGATGAGAGATCCCGAGGTGGGTTCGTCTCCCTGCTGTGGCAGGAGCTTGCACCTCAGTGCTCTGTCCCCATGCTATCCCACTCTCTCCCAGTCGGCAGCCTCGGTCATCCTGCCCTGATGGCCTGAGTAGGAAAACCCCCATTCCTGACCCTTTGCCCAGAGGGCCAGAGCAGTATCACAGCTGCTAGAGTGTTTGCCTTGCACACGGCTGACTCAAGTTCCATCCCCAGATGATCCCCCAAGACCATCAGGAGTGACCCCTGAGTAAAGAGCCAGGAATAAGCCCTGAGCACACCTGGGTGTGTCCCCTCAGCTCCCTCAAAATTTTTTAAGTATTTAATCATAACAGTCCCATCTTTTACCATTTTCAGGTGTTGACTTAAAAGTCTTCACTACTCTGAGGTTTTGTTTAAATTGTCATAAATGATAGAAAGAATTTACCTTTGACACCATCTGACTGGAGTTTTTAAATGTGTTTGAATATTAACTATTTTTCTGATCTTGAAAGTTATTTCTGTGGTTTTAGATTATTTGGAATAAAAGCTATGCAAAAGACTCCTATGGCAGAGACTGGCCCTATTGTATTCACTTTGCTTCCTGTGACTCATGCAATCAAACCTTCAAGTTGTCATGCACCAGAATCCTGAAGAGCAACAGCGGAGTCCATGTAGATAGGTATGCAGAGAGGTATAAAAAGAGAATCTGTGGGGAATTTTGCAGCTAGAAGGTCCTTACCTCTTTCCCTCGAAGACCAGTTCCCAGCAAGTAAACTTGATTTTCCTCCTGGTAACGAATCTTGATGTTGTAAACTTTGCCTTTGTACAGTACCATGAGGACATAGGGGTTGCTTATTGTTTTGTTAGAGCTGTCTCTCACCAGAAAAGTGCCATCCTGCAAGGACAAATTCTCGTTATTAAGGGAGAGTAAAGGCCAATACTTTTGTCGTCTCTAAGAGCAGCAGGCAAGGCTGTGAGGCTCTGGGAGCCTAATCAGGTGACAAGTCGTGGGTACTCGGTTCCTCAAACAGCTTCGGGTCCCAAGTGCCATGGATTTCTTAGTTGTCAAGAACCAGCGAGCAGAGATTTTATCAGGAAAGAGTACAAGTCACCCTCTTTGAAGTCTCAATGAACAAAAAGGAATTGCTTTTCCAAGGATAAAATAATAGGCAGCTGAGTAGATAAAGGACCAGACAAATAAGGACTTTATTAGAGAAGGGTTTATCTTTCTCTTCCTGAGATAAAATTCCCAGCTCTTTATTTCCACCCCCAAGTCAGAAATCCCCTAAATGCTTAAGAAATTCACTTGTCTTAAATCTCCAGAGTGTTTTGTCACCATATACATATTGATTAAATGTGGATTTTTTTATCACCATATTTACTGAAATACTATGATCTGTTTCGTATTTTTAAAATTCATTCTGTAAGTTATTGCTCGATAGTAGTATGACTGCAAATGTCTAAAACTGAAATACAATTAAAAGGATGTACTTAAACCTACTGCCTCTGCTCTGAATCTGGATGGTTCGACAAAACCTTCTGTCTGAAAATGGCTCTCCTTTGACTTTTTTTTTGTTGAGTCATTGTTTTGGGGGCCGTCGCCAGTTTATACTTAGGATTAACTCCTGCACCAGAATCCTGAAGAGCAACAGCTCTGTGCTCAGGGGTCACTCATGGCAGGCCTCTGGGGACCATATACAGTGCTTGGTCATTTGATCTTTTTATTTTATATATTTATTTTGGTTTTATTTTGGTGCCACACCGGTGGTCTTTCAGGGCTTACTCCTGACTCTACATGCAGGGATACTTCTGCAGGGGGTCAGGGGACCATATGGATGCTGGGGATCCAACCCAGGTTAGCCACATGCAAGGCAGCTGCCTTCCTGGCTACAACCTTTTTTATTATCATTGAGTAAACTCTGGGAAACAAACATTCCCATTCTTGAGTAACTTTAGAATCACCCACCAGTGCAGTTTACGAGACTTCCAGAAAATCTTTACAGCCTCTAGAGATGAAACTCAGAAATCAGAGTTCTATACAGCTCCTCTGTCGATTTCAGTGCTGCTGAGGTCAGAAACTCTATTATTGACTCAAGGAGTGAAGGAAGAGAGGAGCGTCTCTTCTCTCTACTGTAAGGATTCAGCACTGCGCCACAGGAAATCTGGCCATTGAGACCTCTACTCTTAGAGGACAGCTAGAATTCTCTATGGAAAGTGCAAAAACAGTTTCTGGCATTTTTCTGCATATGGGTTCCTTCATACTGACGTAGATGGCAACTGTGTATTGAGGAAGATGAAAATTTGGGGATGAGTCTCCTTTTACCATTGTATAATTCCTATGACAAGATGAACACTTTCTGTTAATAAAATATAGGATTCTAACAGTCTTCATTTAGACTTTCCAGGACTTGCTCTGATTGCTGTAAGTGGGAGTTGGTGGTCACTAACCAGTCTCTCTAGAGTAAGAGCACACATGTCACTTCCAAGACTCCTGGTCCATAATTGGTTCCAAGAAAAGTCAGCTCCCTTTTCGCCTTCCATTAATATTTATAGCTACACAAAAATAAACTTTAGCATAGTACCTGGTTTATCTTTCTAAGAGCAGCTTCTGCTTCCGGTCGGGTAATATAAGAAACGTACCACTCTTGGTTCAATGAATCCTGAAAATGTAGGTTTAAAAAGCAATCAATTTTGCAGTTACATATATGTGAAAAGAAAAGTGATGACTCCAAATAATGACTTCCCATTAAAAAGCATCTCAAGTCCATGAAGTTTGAAATATCTGTTTTCTTTTTTTTTTTTTTTTTTTTTTGGGTAACACCCTGCCATGTTCAGGGGTTACTCCTGGCTCTGTACTCAGTAATCACTCCTGGCAGTGCTCAGGGGACCATATGGGATGCTGGAAATTGAACCCGGGTCAGCCTTGTGCAAGGCAAACACCCTACCCACTGTGCTATTGCTCCAGCCCCATATCTGTTTTCTTATTTGAACATAGACTTGTTCCAGTCGAGCTTAACAGAAAGCATCTGGGCACAGCCCATTTGATCTTAACAGGAACTGCCCAGGTAGCACTGGATCCTCCAGTAATGACTCCTCGAATCATAAAAAATAAATGGGTTGCAATTTCATTTAAATAATGAAAAACGTAATGAGCAGTGCACATACACTAGGAAACAGATGGAAATGGGATTATTTTTCTTGTTAAAGGGGGAAAAATGAAATAGCCTTTAAAAGCAACAAGAAGAAACAATTTTCATCTGAATCCATCCTTAACGTTTTTTCACCGAGAGACAGAAATTAAGGCCAATAGATGATAAAATGATAGATAATAGTTTCCAGTGGAATTCCTGGTGATTTATTTTCTGGGAAAACAATGGACAGATGCAAACAAACTTTCTCACCTCTTCCCCAGGGGCTGGTGGCCGGGGTTTGCTGGGAACGGGCCTGCTTTCCGCTCGCGGAGGGGGCCTTCCGCCCGGGCCTTGGGGGAGACGGCAGTGTGTAAGTTAGCATTCATTTTCTCCTAGCTCCCAAGTGCCCTTGCAAGCATTCCCAGCAGGTAGAACTCAAGAAACGGCTTTCAAACTTAATTTTTTTACATGTTTGAAATGACAAGGACTGCATGGAAACCATTCTGAGTGCAGTTCTGAGAGCAGCCCTGCCACGTGGAGTGAATTCTCAAACGTGCCTGTTGTATTGGGCAACTAGATCCATTTATGAAATAAGCCACAGTCTCTACAGCAGCATCACTGAAGAGAATATTGAGCAGCTGTCAGTATTCGCTACTGAAGTTTCGCTGTTCAGCAACAGTGATATTCGCCAGCTTCTGCTCATGGGCAGAGGGAGTCTTCCAGGGGACACTGAGGGATTTTTTTTCCTGGAAAGTTGGGGAATTAGTTTATTTAATTATCAATACATTAATAAATTATTAATTTAGCCAGATTAGTTGGGCAATCTCTGATCTAAACAAATCATGCTTTAAATTCCAGGACCTCAACTTTAACTTGTGGTTCTCAGGTAGCACCCTTCGAAAAATACAATTTCTGGGGCCGGATAGTATATCAGATAGTGTTTACAGTGCTCATGGCTGACCTGACCCAAAATTCAAAAATAATAAAAGGAAGTGTTTCTGGAGGCACCCAGGGCAGGGACAGGCACGTTGGCAGCTTGCCGCGCTCTCACAGGCGTTCCTCAGCCCTGCTGGAGCACGGGTGTCTCCCGCGGGGTCTCCCTCTCGCCACGCTGGCCCTGAGCTGCGCTGCCCTTTTGCAGCTTCTCAGTGCCACACACATGCCAGGTCTCACCTTTTCGGTCCAATAGGATCTTTATAGTGTTTGTTGGCCGAATGATACCTAACATTAGGAAATTGGTATAATGGGGGCATAGGACCAGAGCAGTTTCCCAAAGGAGAGTTCCATGGTGGCTGATGTATCCTCCCGTCATTCCTACAGCCCTTAGCACCCGGCTAAACCCAAGGGAGTGCTAAATGAGGAAGTAGATGCTTTTCAGGAAACAACCAAATCCTTGCCCAAAGGCTTTGGATTGCCAGGTTAAGTAATCCAGACATGAAGCATGTGCCCAGCCCAGAATACGCACCTTGAGAGAAATACGGCGGCAAGGAGTTGCTGTGCTGGAAGTGACTGAGGAGAGAAGGCAGAGTTGAGTTTGTTTGTGCTTAAGGGGCCAGACCCGGAGGCTGCTTCAGGGAAACTTACTGAGCACAATCATGGCTCCCTTTCTCTCAGGGGCACGTTCCATTACCCCCATGGACACGTGGAACCCCATGGCACTGATCCCTGTGTCTACACTTTGGCTGTGAACTATTTGATATTACAAAGTAGCTGAGAAGACAGACGCAGTGGGAGGTGAGAAACAATAGTAATTCAGTGGAACAGTTCTCGCCAGCCACTGTGTGCGTCCCGTCGCTTTAGCCTGTCTGTTCTCTCCCGCGGTGTTTCTGGCTTGTAGTTGAGAGTAAGTGGAGCCTGTGAAGCAGGGAGACAGTTGTCACTCTCACACAGCCTCGCGACCGTGCAGAATTCAGCTGGTGGGACACACTTTGTATTTCAGCTTAACGAAACACAAAACACGGGGAGGGGCAGGACAAAGTGACTTCAGTAGATGGCATCTCAAAAACTCAAGTGAAAAATAAATGCTAGCTGTTAGGGAGGCCTTTGGTTTGGAGCCTGGCAGAAATCCTGCAGGGAGAGGTCTTTATTGCCTGAGGAAATCACCTCAGGGCTCGTTGGGGAGAGCAAGCACCAGGGCCTCGTGGCTAAGGCTGGGGTCTCACCCTTGTTACCCCTGTGGAGTGGCGCTGTGCCCCTCATGGAGATTCACTGTCAGTTAAGTGGCAAGGAGTTGCATAGGATGCACAGAACAATTCCGTGTAGCAGTCCCATCCATGAACCAGAAACATGAGAATCGTTGACAACACAGTCAAAGAAGGATGAGAGAGAGAGAGAGAGAGAGAGAGAGAGAGAGAGAGAGAGAAGGAAAGAGAGAAGAGAAGAGCGAGAAGAGAAGAGAGAGTCCCAACATCTGTGGGACTGGTGTGTGGGTGGGGGGGGGGGGGGGAGACGCAGGAACACTGCTCAGTGCCCAGCAGCAGTTTCTGTCAAAGTCAGCTCTGCTCGGCAGTCTCAGGACTGGGATTTGAAGACAGTGGGGGACAGGGCTGGGGTTCAACGTGAGATGAAGCAGCCAGAGGGAAAGGCAGACGGCAGAAAACAAGAATCAGCTGCAAGACCCAGAAGCAAAAGCATAACATGGGCCCGAGAGGCACCCAGGGAAATGAAAAGGGAACAGTGAGAGGGAGGGGGAGGGAGGGAGAGAGAAAGAAGAGGGAGAGGGAAAGAGCGTGTGTTCCTGTAGACATTTGGCTGGGAGCCGGGTCTGCTGGAGGGGACTGGGCTCCCTTTGAACACTGAAGATGATGAGCCCCGAAGTTGGGAGAGCTTGGGGCACCAGGAGGCACCTGTGGGCACACCCAGGGAGAAGGAACCAAGGGTTGGTCCCCTCGGGGCCTCATGGTGGGCGCCAAGGAGCCCGAGAAAGCACGCCTCAGGGGCCAGAGCCTGTGCAGAGGCTCTCAGTGGCTAAATGCAGCCACAGACATGGGCTGTTTCAGGGGAGCCTAGACCACCACGTCAAGTGGAGAGTTCCTACAGCGAGTCCCGGCCCATCATTTTGGGGAGTCCAGTGCAGAGAAAGGTTTCCGCTGGCCTGTGGGCCATTAGGTGTGCAGTTGCTTTATGTCTCCAACATGGTTGTAAAATACTTAAAAATGCTGTATGCAGCAACTCTTGAGTCAAGTTTAAGTTGACAAGAGCAAAATAATAATAATAATAATAAAGATGCTTTATGGCCAAAAAGTTAGATAGCCAGCGTCTTAGACTTCAGAGAAAGAATCTTTTGTAGGAGAAAGGTCTTGGAGGAAAAGGCAATATCTGCAGAGCACAGTGAAACAAAGCACAGCAAAACCAGGCGTGGCTGCATTGGACTGGGTTCCCAGCTCCGGTTCTAAGTGCAGCCCTTCCCGCTCTTCCCAGCAGGGCCCTTCTGCCGGAGGCGCCCGGCGCTCAGCACAGCTGGGACGGCAGCGAGTTTGCCAGGTCGGCCAGTTATGCTCAGCTTTGACTGTTGCCTTAAGACTCAGCGTGCTCTGAGCCCGCTCTCACAGGCTCTTCCTTCCTCCCCACGTGGCCCCAGCCTAGACTGCGTGTCGGTAACGTCGGGACTCAGCACAGACCTTTCCGAGAGCGCTGCAGGCGTGTGCGCTGCGGGGAGGGAGAGGTTGGAGCCTGCCTTAGTATACCTCGAAGGAAAAGGGTTGGCCGTCTTGGGGGCCGGGGCCGGCTGGGGCAGAGGTCTCTGCAGAGCTGTGAGAGAGAGGAGAAAAAAATAAAGGGAGTGCATGTATAAACATCCAGGTGACATAAGGAATTTTCCAGAACTGCCCCCTTGTTAGTAGAGCAGATTTCAGGGGAGGTAAGTAAATACAAAAGATCCAAGTTGATTAGGAAGGGGTGAGATAGAAGTCCTGCCCTAGATTTCTCTAGACGGTTCACTCCACGAGAGTGTGTGTTTTCTTCACTACCACTCTTAATAATACATTATTTGTTTTTTCATTCTCGAAGTGCTGGCTTGGCAGAAAACTGTCCATCTGAAACCTTATGAATTTCAGGAATCATAGTTTTTTAAAAAAATTCAAAATTTCATCTTGGGAAAATCAAATATGTTGTGTCATTTATCTGCAGTTAGTGAGCCTGTACTTGCATAGAAATCATCATTTTACTATCAAACTTGCTTAAGTAATTTGCATTGTTACACATGAACTTGTTTGATAAACTGAAGTAATTTCATTTGATTGTAGTTATATTTACTTACTGCATATACATAATTTAATCATTTAATTGATTTTTTAAAAATTAATTTTTTAAATTGAGTCACTGTGAGATAGAGCCTTACAAAGGTGTTCATGAGGAGGTTTCAGTGCTACAGTGTTCCAACACCCATCCTTCCACCAGTGCACATTTCCCAGCACCAGTGACCCCAGTTTCCCTCCCCTCACCCCTCGCATTTTTGTTGGTTTCATGGGGTTTTTATACCCAAATTCTATTTGGATGCTTGAGCAGAAAGGGATAGTGAAACTGTAAGAAGTATTTTCTGAACATACCATCATCTTCGTCCTGTTAAAGGGAAGAGAAAGGGAAAATTAGCCCTAATCAAAACACAGTTCCTTTAAAAACAGTATTTCTCAGTTATGCAGTGTCTCTTTATATTATTATACCTCTCCATATTAAAAAATATATCCCGGGAAATACTTTGGACAATTGTGCTAACAGGTTTATGATTTCCTAACTTAAATGACCATCTGAGGACGTGGCGGCCTGAGACTTTTCCTTGTAATAGTAGAGGACAGGCTCTCGGGGGCCTAGACGGGCCCAGAGACACCATCCAAATGACACATTCTGTTGTGAGCCCCAAGTCAGCAGTGGTATTTCCTGCCACCTCCTGAGCTGTGCTTCCAGGATGTTAGGACCCTCACACTCAGGCCGGATTCCTCCCTCCTCGGAGCTAAGGGACGTGTGCAGTTTGACTCAAAGTCACTTTGACGCAGAGCTTAGCCACCGTCTGGGCTCGCGTCTCCAAGCCACCCCCTTGCGGACGATCCTTTGTGATGCTTATACCCAGCGTGTTTCTCGAGATGGTCTTGCACAGTAGGCAAGAGAAGCAGCAGTCTGCTCTGCAGATTGGAAGCGACAGACCCAAACTGGTCAGTGTGGTGGCGAATGGAGCAGCCTTCGGGTGACATAACTTCATCTGAACAAACCCAAGTAACAACAACAGGCGCTCGGGGGCTGAGGGTTCAGGTGGAGAGGGACTCGAGGAGCGTTACTGGCTCCCACTAGCTGTGCAGTTTCCCACCGTGTCTTTCCCTGCTCGGCTTCTTTTTCCTCCCGAGAGAGGCACACGGATGCACCTACAAGCCAGGGCTGGCCGTTCTCTTCCTCCTGTTTGTCTGAAACTGACGCTTCCTGAGGCTGTCATTGGCACTCGGGCAGCCCCCAGAAAGAGACCTGCCCTCCACAGTACGTCCTTGGCAGCTTCCCATGTGGAGTGCAACGGCCAGCAGCTATTCCCCCTTCCTTGTGAGGGTGTTCCAGGGCACAGGGCTGCCTTGCTGAGTTTCATGTCAGCCCAGACACTTGGGCTTTCTCACTTACTCCTTCCCACTGCCCTTTGCCTTGTAGTGGACCTGGGGTGATCGCGACCCTGGGAGCTGAGCCAGCAGCAGTGTGGGCAGGAAGGAGAGGGAGGCCCCACAGGCACCTGAGGGCGGGAGCAGGGGTGCAGACCCCTCCCAGCAGAGGGCTCCTGGGCTGTGCAGACCCCTCCCTCCCCGCAATGGACTGGGGAGGAGCCCAGACTGGTCTTCCTGGGGCCATGCAGCTACTGAAGGGCATTTTGTACTTACATTCTCTCTTCTGCCGGGTCCCCATACGTGCCTAAAACGAGTCCAAGCACAGAACAGAGCATGAAGAGCTTCATAGTATGGAGATGGTTACTCTGATGAGAATCAAAGCCACGAAGCCGTGGCAGAGTGGGAAGGCAGAGCCGCGGAGGGTGGTTGGTGCCCAAGCGCTGAGCTGGGCGAGCCGTTACCCTGTGCCCCTGCCGCTGGCTGCGCAGTGACACCCGCTGCGGGTGTATAAGGGGCTTGTCAGCAGACCGGCTCTGCAGGAGCTGTTTCTCCCAGCAAGTGAAAGCATTTTAGGTGATATTTTTCTTCTCAAGTTTATCTAAAAACAGCCATCTCTGAACTGTTACCATCTTGCACAGTGGGGCATGCTGGTGCTTTGGGACTTTCCAGATGAACGAGCTGGTCAGACAGATTTGGGGCCAGCTGCCGAGGCCATGAGCACCTGACCGCCATCATGTTCTCCTTGGGGGGACAGAGGGACACAGCTAGTTGGCCACCTCCCATCTGTCAGATTTTCAGAGCCACCAGCTCGTCCTGTTCTTTGCAAATTTTTATGTTTGTTTTTATTTGGATTTCTATGGATTCATGCTGAGTTTTTAAAATATTGATTTGATTATTGAGTTCTTTTGGTTTGGGGTCCTGTCTTTCCCAGAGCTGGGCAGAGAGAAGCCTTGGCTCTGTGCTCAGTGGCAGGTGAGCCTGGGCCCGGGTATACGGGTAGCTTTGGGTATCGAAGCCCCAGGAGACTTGAGAGTCCAGAGGGAGTTCGTCGAGCAGACTCGTCTGTCGCTAGAAGTGGGGCAAACGGAGCGGGCGCAGAATCCCCCTGTGGTGGAAACAGCTTCTCTACGGTGCTGGCGGGAAAACCCAGCCCCGGTCTGCGGGTGCAGCGTGCTCTGCCCTCACTCTGCTCCCCCCCTCAGTGCTCCGCAGCAAAGGAACCGGCGGGGTCCTGCCTCCCTCTGTCCTTCCCTCTGAGCCTGAACATTCCCGGGACCTGGGATCCCAGCACTGGGCCGTCCCGCAGAGGCGCGTACACAGATAGAGGTGGGGAGTTACCTGGGCACAGGCGGCCTGGTGGCCAGCGGAGGGCGACCGCCTTCGTGCCTGTCTATGGCTGCTGGCAGAGGAGGCTTCTGTATCTTGGGTAAAAACTCCCCGTGTGACCTGCAGATTGGCAGACAGGCGTGTGACCCCGCGCTAGCTTCCCAGGTAGGGCGCCCCAGCCTGCACCCCAGTGCTTACCTGCCTTCCTGGGTGGGGGGCTGCAAGGCAAGCGGGAGAGATGTGTGAGTGCCCCACGCTCTCACGGCACACTGACATGGAGCCACGGGAGTAGTGGGGAGGAGGGGGGCACTTACCTTGCTGGGAAAGGCCGGCTTCATCCCTGCAGGCGAGAAGTAGCAGGTGAGCCTGGGGTCCCTGACTGCAGCTGGACCAGAGGGCCCCCTAGACTGAGACGTCCCAGCCCCTGCCTGGGAGACTCACGGGAGCACTCAGAGTCCAGACACCTGGGCGCACCGTGCGGGGTGCCCGTTCCTCAGGCTCAGAGGAGTGTAGTCCACGCCCGGAGGGGTCAGGGGTCAGCAGCACAAATGGGGAGGGGGCACTCACCCGGCAGGAAGGGCTCTCGGTCGGCTGGAGCCAGGGACCAGTCCAGCATGGGCTTCGTGCTTCTGTCGATGGAAGGAGGCGGGACTGCAGGGACAGAATGGAGTCAGGGGAGGAGGGGGCACCGGGCTGGGCACAACTTGGGGTGCTGCAGGCCGCAGGGACTCACGCTTCGGAGTTCTATGGTTTCTGTTCCTGCCGGGCTCCTGCTGGCTGGGCTGGGCCGGCGGCAGGGGCTGCTTCGGAAAGAACCAGATATCAGGAAGCGTTTCTCACCTGCGAGACGGTCCGGGGCTTCATCTCCCCATTACCCCTGCACCCGACCACTTCTCTCACCCACCCACAGACTAGCACCTCCATGTCGCACCTTACCTGCAAGGAGCCTGCGCCCTGGCTCCCGCCCCCTCCCGCCCAGCCCGCAGTGTCCCCTCCCTGTCCCCTTCCTGCCCCCTCCCAGCCCGCAGTGTCCCCTCCCTGCCCCCTCCCAGCCCACAGTGTCCCCTCCCTGCTCCCCTCAGCGTCTCCCCTCTGCTCCCTCCCAGCCTGCAGTGTCCTCTCCCTGCGCCCTCCCAGCCCTGGTCTAACTGTCTCTTCCCTTTCATGATCAAAATAGCCCCCGTTTTGACTCGGGACCCTAATGTGTCTGGTTAATGCTCTGTCTCAGCACTGTGTAAGGTTGTACTTCTGAGTACACAGTAGCTGCTAAATAAGTATCTGTTGGCTGAGCGATAGCACAGCGGTAGGGTGTTTGCCTTGCCAACATGGCCAACCCGAGTTCGATTCCTCCACCCCTCTCGGAGAGCCCAGCAAACTACCGAGAGTATCTCGCCCGCACGGCAGAGCCTGGCAAGCTCCCCGTGATGTATTCGATATGCCAAACACAGTAACAACAAAGTCTCCAATGGAGGCGTTACTGGGCCCGCTCGAGCAAATCGATGAACAACGGGAGGACAGTGATGGTGACAGTGGCTGAGTGAGAAAATGCTGCATCCCAAATGTGGGCGTGAGGTAGAGGCTTGCCTTGAGGCGGGCAGCGGAGGGCAGTTGTTGGTTGGCTATGGACTTTGAGGCACTGGCCAGCGGGGGGGCAAGTGTGGGGGGGCCCAGGGCACCTGTGGTGGAGCCCTCGCTGCGCCCAAGCTGAGATGTCCTGCACTTTCTACTGCTTCCGGTCAGAAGCAGAAACCATGACGATTGTAACATGAGGGAAAATCACTTATATTCACACGAAACCTAGAGTTCCCTTTCCCCACCCAGGCACCTTTTCCTGCTAGTTAAGGAGGGAGCAGATAGCCTAGTCTCCGTGCAGTGGAACCCAAGCAACGAGGAGAACGCGGGAGGGCCTACCCCATGGTTCCGGGCACTGGGCGGGACAGGCACAGCCGCCATGGTCCTCTGTGGGGGCACGGGGGGCTGCTGGGCACCTTTCCCGGTGTGGGGGCGGTCTGTGGAAGTCAAGGGCATTGGCGTGAAAGGAAGCAAGCGCTGCCCATCCCACTCTGCCCGCTCCTGCTCCTCCACCCTGGGCAGCTCCCATCACTCTCTAGGTGGGACTGTGTGGTTTCCGCCATTGGGCGGGGGGACCACAAAACCAGCCTTCAAACTAGCCCTTAGAGCTGCAGGGATTTAAGCCACCTGTCCCCTGCGTGTGCAGGCGAAGGGTGCAAATGCACTCATGTACACACTCCTGTGCACATGCGCAGACATGGGCTGCCTGGGCTGTGCCCACCCACTCTTCTCCTCTCTCCTGCTGTGCCTGGGCCTGGCCCACCTCCTGCCGTGGGGGCCTCACTGGCCTCTACCTTCTGTTTCTGAGTCTCAGAAGGGCCTTTGCACAACCATCACTGCCAACAGAATGCTCTCCTGTCCCCACACTTAGTTTCAGCTCAGATGTGACCTCAGGGCCGTGGCTCTCCCTGGAAGGTCCTCATCCTCCGGCTCTGGTTTCCTGATTGAATTCAGGTCCCCTGAGATTCATTGTTGGACACTGTCTCACCCCTTGCCTGAGTTTCTTAGGGTGACACTGTCTTGTTCATTCATACCTCCATAGCTGGCACATGCCAGGGGCCGGCCCCTTGGGGTCTCTCTTCTCTGTGCCTGTTTCCCCCTCCAGGGCATGGGCACTACTGAGTGCCTGACTCAGCTGTAAGATGAGTCCCCACTCTTCGAGAGCTGGGGCGCCTCAGCACTGCTCAGTTGGGTCTGGACACGTGAGTGACCCTCACTCAGCCTGCACCGCTGGTCTCTCTGCACATGTGATTGACCCTCACAGTAAGCCAGTCGTCCTGCTTCACGAATGCTGGGGAGAGCTGGGGAAGTGGCATGGCTTGCCCGGAGGCTACGGCTGATCTCTGCTCTGGCCAGCAGCCCCCCCCCCCCCCCACACACGCGGTCAGGCCTTACCTATGTACATGGAGTCGGGGAAGGGCTTGGCAGGCAGGATGGAGTTCTGGAGCGCTTCCTCGTCGTTGGACGGCGGGGGCTCGTAGTCGGCGTCATCCTCTACCGGGGGCACCTCCTCCTCCGTCGGGCTCTCGTAGTCACCATCGTCCTCTCCGCCCTGGTCCTCCGTGGGGCTTTCATAGTCATCTTCCTGCCAACACAGGTTGGGGGCATGCAGTCAGTAGAGGCCCGGCTAGGCCTCCCGGTGACACTCGCAGGAAGGTGGCATCATCGGAGCCGCCAGCCCAGGGGCCGGGTAGCAGAGCCAGTTCTGGTCCAGGCATCAACGATCAAGAGCGCTCTTGCGTCTGCTAGGTAACCCTCCACCCTGCTCTTCACAGACTCCTCCTCTGTCTGGTCCCATGGGGAGGCCGGGCAGGCCAGCGGTCCTGCCTGAGGGTCTCTGAGAGTGAGCACAGCGTAGACAGCACCTGAGCCTGGCCACAGTGGCACTTTGCTGGGGGCCCTCTCTTGGGAAGACTTTCTCTGACCTAAGAAACGGTCACAGTTCTGGGGTCAGAGTGACAGGAGAGCGGGGAAGCATCTGCCTTGCCTGCAGCCAACCCAGATTCGAACCCCAGCATCTCATATGGATTCCGAGTACCTCCAGGAGTAACCCCTGATTATCGCCGGATGTGACCCCAAACAAAGCCCAGGCACTGTGTGGCAGGTGGTGCTTCGAGGGAGCAGCAGACACCTGTACCCCAGGGTTTAGGCAGCTTTGCTGGCAGCTCATGGGGCATGTTGGAGACAGGTGAGAGTTCAGTCTCTCCTGAGCAGGGCATGGAGTCTCTGATGGGCGGGATGTGGAAACGGTTCACCCCTCTCCAGCTCCAGCCCCTGCTAACCCCCTAGAATGAGGGTCCCTCTCTTCCCTCCACCTGACCCCCCTCAAACCCCAGTGTGCCCGGGAGCCTTTCTCAGGGCTGACTTTCCTCCTCTCGTCTAGAACACTTGCTTCTTCCGTGACTCAGCGCTGAGGCAGACACGGTTCTGCTCCCTCTGTGTTCTGCTTGTCCTGCCTTAGCCACGCTGTCAGTAATGGCCGGACTCTGCCCCCCACTGCTGCCTGCTGCCCTGGAGGTCCAGGCACAGGGCGGAACCCCGGGCACACAGGGCTCCTGACCGGCAGGATCACAGGCAAGCCTGGGAGGAGGCAGCTTCTCTGCGGGAATGTACCCGTCAGGGGGGCTCTGGTCTCTCCCTGTCTAGGGAAAGTAAATCTGCTGTGTCTCTTGTTTCCATGCAGTAAACACAGCCGTTTCTAGCGGCCTCTCATTCAGCACTTGCCTAGCAGGGCCAGGTGCCGGGAAGCCAACCACCCTGCTTCCTAGCTGAGGGGTTCCCCGCGGGCGTCCACCAGGCACGCACGGCTCCCAGCCTGCCTGTGCGTGGCTTTCCAGGCTGACTGGACAGAGCCCAGCCAGGCTCAGCGGTCTGTGTGACCCTCACTGGGTCAGGTCTCCCGAGGTCTGTGTAGGGCCCAGAGGTGATTCTCGAGTGCCTTTGTCTCTGTGCCCACCGTGGAACTTTCTCTCCATCCCCCCGCCCTTGCCCTCGTGGGGAATCCCAGCCCCCCGAGGATAGCTGGAGCCTCAGTGGGTCCCAGACCTCATCACACTTGGGAAAGTCTCCTCGTAGTCACACACCCAAGCCTGGACATGGGTGCCAGGAGAGGAGACACACGTGCTGCTCAGGACCTTGATGAAACTGAGTCTCCGGACTGTGCCTGCTGGCCGACAGTGGGGTTGAGGAATGGGGGCGGGCCGGGGGGTTCCAGCACAGCTACTCTCTAGCCAGTGCACGGCCTTAATGGGGCGGGGTCCAGCCCCCAGGCCAACTCTGGACCCCTCTTGTTTGGGTGCAGACTGTGGGCACACAGCCCCGTGTGTGTGTGTGTGTGTTTGGGTACAGACTGAGCACACAGCCCCATGTGGGGGGAGGTCTGCTGTACCCATGCTGCCTCGGCAGAGGGGGCTGCAGAGGTCTGGAGGGGCAGCTGGGGCTGCAGCCTGTACTGACCCTCTGACGTGGGGGGCCTGAGCCCTTGCTGCCTGTGGCTGGCCCTGGACAGCACACCCCATACTCACAAAGGATGACCAGCCCCCGTTGTCCTCCTCGTGGCTCTCTGTGAAGGAAGCAGCAGAGTGGTTAGCGCGGGTGCAGCCAGAGAACAGGATCCACAGCAGGCCCTGCCTGGCGCCCTCCCCCAGCCCCCAGCTGCCTTCCCCATTTTGGGGCCCATCTCCTCAGAGGATCTGCCCTGCCCCCCTCATGTGTAGCGGAAGTGCCCGAGTACTGGCAAGTGTACTGCCTCTGATCCCACAGAGAAGGGCCAGCTTCGTGCTGGATGCCCCCACGCAGCACCAGGGAGCAGGGGGAAGCACCTGGGACACTCCAGCCCATCTTGGGGCTTGGCTGGCATCAGGCGCTTCACAAAAGTCAGGGCCTTGTGTGCTGCCTCTGTGATGCCAATTCCTCAGTCTCTGTCAACCCCACCCCCGCCCTGTCCCCTCATCTGGAAGCAAAGCCCTTATGGAGGCAGGAATGGCAGATGTGTAGGACCCGTGGCCCACTGCTCGTTGCCACCCTCTGAAACGCCCTGAGCCCCCAGCCCTCACCTATTTCTTCCGGAAACCGCTGCACTTGAGGTCTGCAGAGGTAGAAAGTCGCATTAGGGGCCTTATTGACTTAAGGGGCCTCCTTCCTGGACGGCCCCAAGAGGAGTCCCCCACCACCCTGGACTGGGTCCTTGTTGCTAAGCAACCTATCCCAGGCTGCCTGAAAATTCTGGAAACCACCCGAGCCACATTGGTAGCACGACTGGGAGCTCATGACCGTATGACAGTGCATGGGAATTTCCCCTGCCCCCCCACCCCCTGGGACTGAGAAGGACCCGGCCAGCTCCATGCCTCGAGCCAGGGTCCCCAGCCCACTCACTTTCGAGGGAAGATGCTTCTCCTCTCCTCGTTCTTGTTGATGTCTTGACTTAGCCTAATGAGAATCCTGCGAGATAAAGAGGCAGATGAGCTGATAACTCCTTTCACCCCACTGAGCCTCGTGGTTCCCCATCTGTAACCTCCGGTGTCTCTCGGGGCCCTCTGCTCATGACTTCCTCCTGGCACTTGTCACCTTCCCCGCAGACCTCAGTCCTGGCCAGGACACGGCGTCTGGCTCAGCGCCTGCGTGAAGCCCAGCCGTTCTGGGTGCCCCTCTCCAGAATCCTGCTGCTTCGGGTCCGTCTCTTCTGACGTTAACTTCCTGGAGGTGCTCTCTCGTCCCAGGAGCCCTCGCCCGACCCTTGGTGAGGCCTGGAGAGGCAGCTGCCCTTGCATGACCCCTGACAGGGCTCCAGGAGGCTGTCCTTCCACCTGCCACCTCCTTTCAGCCCAGTTTCCTGCTTCCTGGCTGGTGCGGCTATTCCCAAGAAAGGCCTGGTCTGCAGCTCGGTGCCCGCCCTGGCCCTGGCTCTTGGACTTCCTTTAGTCTGAGTGGGAGGTGCCCAGCCCGGGAGACTCAGCCCTCCAGACCTGGGAAGGGGGCCCAGGCAGCAGGACGTGGGCTGGCAGGAGAGGAGAGTGGATCGGTGACGAAGGCCCCTCCCCACAGCACACCCAGCCCCTGGAGTCAGGGTCCCGAGCAGGGCACCTGTGCTGCATCCTCTGGGTGCTCAGGCCTCAGGATTGCTGAGCCCAGGTCTGCTGAGGCTGATGTTTAAGCGGGAAAAAAGAGCATCATATCTATTTCTCTGATTTCACTTGATCAGTGCCAAGGGTTGAACAGTGTCTGCTACTTCTGTTGTTACTAATTCCCCGACTGGCCGATTATTTTCAACCTCTTCTTTCACAGTCTAATCATCCTGTCCCTTGAGCTCAGGAATGGGGGTTAGATTCCACCGGTCACTCCAGTAGAGTTCAATGCCGGCCCCAGCTTCCTCTCGTTCTTCTCCCACGTCGAACCAGCCGTCCCTTCCTTTCAGCGTGTGTGTGTGGACAGCAGGCACATGCTCCCACCTCACCACCCCAGTCTGGGCCTGCAGCCTGTGCCCAGCGCTGGGAACCCCTGCTGCGTCCTCCCGTCCCTGCCCATGCCCACGCAAATCCCGTGTGCCGCAAGCCATCCCTCGCGTGCCCTCGGCGTTAGGTCAGATTTGCTCGCTGCCTGCCAAAAGCCTGCGTGGCCGTCCCCTCCTGCCACCCTGGCACTCGGCAGCTCTGCCTGGCCCGGAGCGGACAGGGGATCTGCTGTCGAGGAGCCGCCCAGGTGGGCCGACCACAGACAGGCAGTTTCGGGAAGTGAGAGTCTAGGCAGGAGACGGCGCGTGCGGGGGTGCTGGGGGTGAGAATTAGCCAATCCCGGGCAGAGAGGCCATCACATCCGGGGGGTGCTGAGCAGCGCCCCTGAGCACCCCTGCACCTGCTGGCTCACGGCTTGGATCCCAAGGAGCCATCCCACCCCGCAGGGAGTCTCCTTATCGGCTCTGCAGCAGCTGGGCTGCTGAGGAAGGAAGCGCCAAACCACAGGCCCAGCGCAGGAGCAGCCGAGAGCGAGTGAAGAACAGCCAGAGCCTGGGCTCCTCTTCCACAGCCAGGGGACGGGGGACAGTGCAGCGGCTGCTGCTTCTTGTGCAGACCTTGCAGGTCTTGCGCTAAACCGTGAAACCCACACTCCCACCCCTGGAAGACCGAGTGACAGTGAGTGGCCGGAAGTGACTCATTCCCCCAAGGAGAGGCTGGCGGGGGCGGGGTGGCTACACCGGGAAGGAGGGCAGGAAGGGGCCTTGCAGCCCGACCCACCCTGGCTGCTCTGGAAAGCACCTCTGCTCTGCCAGGTCAGCAGGGAGAGGCTGGCAGGCGGGGCAGGGGCCGGGCACAGTGCTCACTGTGGCTTGAGGCTTCCGCTGGAAGGCACAGCTCGGGGGCCCTTCGGGAACCGCCCCCTTCCTGGGCCCTGTCCCCGGAAGCCTGCAGAGGACCCTGAGCTCCTGGGCCAGGATGTGGTGGGCAGAGCTGCCACCCACCATCTCCCCAGCCCAATATCCCCCAACTCCACCCGGCCTCTGTGCCCTCTCATGCCCCCCCAGTCCTGCATGTTCTCCCTCCCGGTCTCAGAACCAGCCCTGCAACGTCTGTTCTCCGGGCAGAGAAGATAGAGCATGGGCCTGCCCCTGGGAAGGGCCTCCACCATAGCCAGGCCCTGCGGGGAGCCTCATGGAGGTGGGTGTGGCCCCTGTGATCCCTTCAGCCATGTCACTGACAGGGACAAGGATCTCCTGTGCTCCATTCCCTGTGTACAGTAGATGGTTCTGGATTTGCCCCAGGGCACATGGCTGTGGTATAACTGAGCCTGGAGGTCTCGACTGTGGGGCTCCAGTGGGGACTGAAAAGGTGTGTGCTGGGGACAGGAAGTGCTTTGCTGCCTGGGGGTGGGGGAGGTGGGAGGAGGCGAGCACAGACCCCTGAGAGGAGGGAGGGCGGAGCGCACAGACCCTGCACCTTCCTCCCTCAGC